>NW_022109491.1:48591836-48605693 GCF_000313985.2 Echinops telfairi
CCCCTACTACATCCCCTTTCCCTCCTGGTATCGCCACTGTCACCCCTGGTCCTGAGAGGTTCCTCTGTCCTAGATTCCCTGCGTTCCCAATTCCCGTCTGTACCGCTGTGCATTTGTTTTGTTTGCCATGAAATTGAAGACTTCTCCCACAGCATCCTTCCTGAGATGGGGGTGGACTCCTTGCTTCTCCAAAGAACTGCAAAGAACTTCAGCTCTAGGTAACCAGGGTGATATTTTTAAAAAAAATTATTCTTCGACATCTGCTTTGTCTTCACGGTAGAAAGATGGGACTTTCTATTCCCATAAAAGGTTATAATCTCAAAAAACCAAACAAACAAAAACCCACAACCCCCAAACCACCTGAAGTACTGATTCAATTAAAAAAAAAAGTTACAATCTCAGAAACTTACAGAGGCAGTTCTGCCTTGGTCGCTATGAGTCAACAATGACTCAAAGGCAGTGTTAGAGTTGTTGTCCTGTAAGTGGATAAAAAATGTGTGTCTTCTGCCACCACTAATCTATTTTAATTTTTTACCCAAACTATTTATTTTCCAGTATCCTTAGGTGAAATTAAGATTCGTGAGGATGTGCTTTTCCCATAACTCCTTCTCTTGCACAACCGAGCACCAGTAGGAGATGCATAATCAAGTTTCAGACACACAAAAGTCCTCCAGGGCAAAGCTGTGCCTCACTCCTAAGTCCTCCATCACAAACCAGCTCTATTTGCAGAAAGAAATCTCTTTATATTTGCTCTAACAAATTATGTTAATATAACCTCCAAAAGGGTCTGAAAATCACTCATTGCTCAGTAAATATGTTTCCTTTGTAATCAAAATAAAATCCTTAATTTGCTTAGTGAAGCTATGATGCATAGCTAGTCCAAATCCACCAACATAATCTTTATTTTCAAGTCCTATTTGTGGTCCCACAGAGGTTTTGTTGTAGTCCCATATCAGAAATTTACTTGTATGGGTAACAGAATCAGACCACACTTCAAGTATCAAGTTTTGCCCTGTAACCTTCCCATCTCTGTGTTTGCCACTGGCCTCCTCCTTCTCCAATTCTGAGTCCTGATGCTAATCAAGATGACTTTGCTACAGCTCCCCCAGCTCCTCCCTTCCCTTTGGGTGCCATAAACGCAGTCATTCTTCCAATGTGAACTCCCACCTGCTTTCAGTGATCTTTCAGTGAGGGCAGCCAGCCACTCTGGCTTCTGTCCTTATATGATTTGGTGGTAATGATTTTATCTCTTTGATTTAATTATTAATCTTTGAAACAAGCCTATATATTGGGGGAAAGAGATCATTTATTTCATAGCTGGGTCCTGTTTTGGGTGTGTGTGCAGGGACTTTATCACAAGCGTTCTTTTTTTTAAAAAATTATGTATAAATGTATATCATTTTAGAAATGTAAGATGTCTTAGAGTACATTGAATGCAACTCATGTGGAAAATAAGAACTCAAATATTCAAGTAATTTACCCAGGTCTTTTACAACTTCTAAAATAAATTATATCTATCTCTATCTATCTATCTATCTATCTATCTATCTATCTATCTATCTATGCCCATATATAATTATGCATACATAATTCTCTCAATTATTGCTTTCTAAATTAGAAGATGCAGAAATATAAAAAGCAAAAAACTTATTGCACACATACACATATAATATAAAAATTAATACATGAAGGGTCTTCAAAAACTTTTTGCCATTTTGAATAATTATGGTAAAATGCATATTATGAAAGAATTATGGATGAATTAAAATTTTCAAGTCATGTGCTCATTTTAAAAAGTTTTATTGGCATATAATTCACATATATAATTCAATCACATCAAAAGAGCTACAACAATCATCACCACAATCAGTTTTAGAACATTTTCTCATTCTTGTACTCATAGTTATTAGCTCCCATTTCCCCCCAACTTCACCTGACATACACCTAACAAACCATTAATCCATTTACTATCTCTATTGCTTTACCAATCCTGAATTTCATATACTGAAAAATCATTCTAAAAACAAACAAAAGAACTACTAACAACAATAACAAAGTAAAACAGATAAACCTTGATTGAAAAGAAAGCAGAAAATACTAAAATTAGAGCAAACTTAAAATGAGTCAAAAGGGAGATCACATGAGATGCCAGATTTCAACCAAAGGGCACCTGTAACAATCCACCCCCCAGCCTTCTTCCCCGGCCCCTCCCTGCCAATGCCTTTGTATGACAGCAAGGCCATTCACACCCCTGGTCTATCATCAGAGGAATTCACCAGTCTTAATCCAAGAGTATTTCCCCTTTGTTATTTTCTTTCAAAGCTGAAACAGCTTTAAAATGGGTCAACAGGGAGTTCAAATGATGACATACTACATTTCAACCTAATTACATCTGCCTAATTACAGTCGACCACACAATGCTCTCTGTCTGACTACAAGGGCATTCACATCCCTCAACTATGATCAGAGGGGATGAACCAGAGGCTCAATTCATGTGTGGACCCTAAAAATGGATTTGGGGCTTCTATTGTCATCCATACTGGGATCAGCACCTCAGAGTGATGTAGCAACAAGACTGAGAAGAGAAAAATTGGACTTGGCTGCAGTCACACAAAGGCCCTTTGGCGGCCCTTGGTCTTGCCCTTCAGAGTTGGGTTCCCTTCTACAGTGATCAGACCCTGGATGTGCGTTATTCCAAGGAAGCATTTGTCTCCTTGGATGCTGTGCTCTTTTCAATCCGGGGCAATGCCTGAAAGGTGGTCTCAGCTGAGAGAGGAGAACGATGAACACTGCCAACAAATGGGCTTGAGTGCTTCAGTTCTGAGTAGAGAGGATAGGGAGTATAGGTAGCAAATTACCTTGTCCACTAGGGTACTTATGGGTAAATAGAGGTCGTCAGATCATTAATGCACTCTGCCTGTGTTTAAAACAATAATAACCAGTAGTCCAAATATTGTAAGGACATGGCCTTTTTAATAATAGATGATATTTAATTGGAATCTTCAATGTGAGGCCCTTCTGGGAATGAGGGAAAGTTAAACTTGTGGGTAGCACAAGACAAAAGGGACTTGGGGCCAGGGGAATGGTAGTTTGGGGTGGGTAGTATTCTCACTCTGATAGTCAACTGCTGCTTATCACAAACTCAGCTTACACCAGACCCAAACCTTGATTATTCGACAGAACTGGCCCATTCCCTAAGAATGTTCAAATGCTTCCTCAAGGAGGAGAAAGAACATGTTCAAAAGACAAACAGGGAAAGGAACGCATGCTGCTCAGGAGGAAAAAAGAAAGTAAACACAGAGGTAAAAGATCTCATGTCACACACAGAAAAAGCTTGCTGTCATAGTAAGCAAACAGGGCAGACCGTGGTTCCGGTTTGGGTCAGAGCCCGGGCAGTTCAGGGAGAGTCAGCCCCTTTCAGAACCAGGATTCTTTCCCATTATCTGAAAGCACTGAGCTAGCCATTCCCTCTTCCTCCGCTTTCTCTACCCGGAGGATTTACAGCTGTCCCTCCACACCCTGCCACTCACTTTCTGGTGGTCATAGGTGCCGATTTTTAAAGCTGCCAGCCCTGGCTCCGCAGTGATTGTCATTTCAGTGTCTTGAACCCAGAATTAGGAAATGTTTCAGAACAGCAGAAAAATGAGGCAAAGAAATGGAAACTCGGGAAAACTCTTTTTAAGTTTCTAAGACACAATTTAATATAGTTCAAGGTATGCATTAGAAAATCATCTACTTTATAGCTAATGACAACATGTAATACAGACAAAAGCTAAAATATGTTTCTTTAAAATATAGAAAAATCATATGATGAGAATCATGACCGCTGATTACCTACTGTTGTTTCCAATTGTGAAATAAAACATACATAGGGAACATTATGTAAAACAGTTGTAAAGCACAATTCATTTTTAGAAAGTAAATATCCTGATCATCACCACCCACATCAAGAAACAGAACACTGACAGTATCCCAGAAAGCTGACGCTTCCCCTCTCATCTACTACCTGCATGTGGCCCTTGCTTGCTTGCTTTTTTCCTTCTCCCTGACTCCCTCCCGTTCTTTACCCATCCAGTCAGGTGTCAGACTGAAAACAATTTCTCTTGATTTTTTTTCTTAAATTATAGTGGCTCATACGGTATTTGTCTTTGTGATCTTGACTAATTTTGCTGAGCAAAATATTTTCCATATTGGTCCATGTTATGGAGTAGCTGACAGTTTAATTGTTGTTTTAGGGGTATATAATATTCCATTTTATTTATGTACCAAGTTTATTTATCTATTCTTCTATAGACAAGCATTTTGGTTATTTCAGTCTTTTTGCAATTGTGGATAACACTGAGCCAAACATGGGTGTGCAAACATCTGTTCATGTTTTGATCTTTGGAGTGTTTACTAAATAGAGAGATTGTTGGGTCATATGGGATGGCTATTCCCATTCATTTAAGGATGTGCCAGACTGTCTTCTTTAGTGGTTGTTCAATTTTCCAATACCACCTGTGTATAAGTGTTCCAGTCTCTCCTTACAGCATTAGTTATTTTCTGTTATTTAAAGTTTGTATCGTACCAGTGTGAGGTCATATCTCATCATCGTTTTCAATATAGTTTTCTTACATCTAATGATTGCAATCTAATGATTGCAATGACTGTTGGGCATCTGGGTGTTATCTTTGGTGAATTGTATATTCATGCCTTTTGCCCATTAAAAATTAATTAGTCATTCTCTTATTAAGGTATTACAGTATTCTATGGATTTTAGAAATTTAGCCCTTTGTTCAATATATCATTGCTGATTTCCCCCCCAATCAGTGGATTCTCTTTTTTACTCTTTTGATGAAGTCTTGTGTACATAAATGTCGTATTTTTAAGGGTCCCACTCCTCTATTTTGTCTTCTATAGGGAGTGTATTTTTCATTATGTTTGGTAGCATATTATGCCTTAGAGGGCCCTTAAGTTAGTTCTGATTTTTTTATTGATGATCTTTATAGTTCCAGGATTTAGATTTAAGTTTTTAATCCTTCTTGAGTTCAGTTTTGTATTCTCTTGCAGATGGAGATCCGATCTTTCCAGCACTATTTGCTGAAAAGACATTTTCCCATTTAATGTGTTTGTCTTGTATCAAATAGCTGTAGGTGCTTGGTTTTAGTTCTGGATTCCTTGTTCCTGTTCATTGGTCTACACAATCTTTCGTTGCACCAAATAACAAGCTATTTTGATTGCCGTGGCTGTGTAATAGGGTTTGAAATCAGGGAGAGGGAAGCCTCCTACTTTGTTTTTTGGCTGTGTTTGACTTATCCTAGGTTTCTTTCCTTTCCATACAAAGTTGATAATTAGTTTTTCTATTGCTTTGAAGAATAATGTTAGGATTTGGATCAGAATTACTGCATATTTATACATTGCTTTCAGTAATGCTGACATTTTCACTATTTTAAATCTTACCTATGGACATGAAACATTCTTCCATTTATATAAGACTCTTTTGGCTTCTTGTAGTGGTGTTTAGTAATTTTCTTTGTATAGATCTTTTGTTTCTCTGGTTAGGTTTATTCCTAAGTATTTTGTCTTTTGGGTGATTATTGTAATTTAAAAATTATTCAGAGTACTCCTCCTAACATAGGAGAATCCTATTGATTGTAAACACCTAATGTCATTGAGCATTTCTCATGATCAGGTTCTTTAATCCTTACAATGACCTCATCTTATAAATGAGGATATTGACACTCAATGAGTTAAAGGCTCAACAAGCTGGATTCAAAATGAAGGCTTTTGCATTAATAAAAGCGTAAGCTTGTCAGCTGTGTACAGTTAGGTAGTCAAGTCATTTTCTGAATTTGAGGTGCATATGGATTTGAGGGTCTATAGATATTGTGCCTTTAAAAAGATGTATAGTCCTTCTCTGTGTGCGCCAATACAGGCCAGTGAATACACACATATACATACTCAGAGCATGCATACTAGCTCCCATCATGTCTGTTCAAAAATGCTCCTATCTTTTCAGCAGCTTAAAACTTAGAGATGCAA
The DNA here is from genome assembly GCF_000313985.2 of Echinops telfairi. Classification (NCBI taxonomy): domain Eukaryota; kingdom Metazoa; phylum Chordata; class Mammalia; order Afrosoricida; family Tenrecidae; genus Echinops; species Echinops telfairi. The sequence goes on from NW_022109491.1 coordinate 48,597,858, forward strand.
AGAAAAGCCCTAAAGTTACAATCAGAAGAAGGTCATCAAATTATGTCCTTTTTTCCTCTATAATGAAAGGTCAAGGGAAAACAGCCTCGCAGGACTTACTTTTGAGAAGCATCTCAAGCCTGGGGTTCTACTGAACCGCCATCAACCCTCTGAAGGCTGTTCTTCCAAATCAAAATCCAGCTGTTTGCTGCTTTATTTCCCGGTCACTCCCACAGCTACTCTTTGAGAGTTACCTATTCCCGAGTTCAAAGAGAAGCCAAGATGAAAGTGCCAGATTTGTTCTGCTCCAATCAGTTGGCTGACATTGCAAACATGAACACATGTCCCACACATGCAAAAACTAGCCCTGCGCAAAATGACTGAGCTAATATCTTGTATAGCATAATTATAGAAGAGAAAGTAAACCAAGCAGAGTCCTGGCTCAAGCAGAGGTTTTATTTTGAAAAAAAAAAAAAGTGGACAGCTGAGGATGCTCCTTTCTAGCTGTGAAAAACTCTAGCTGCTAATTTGTCAAGAGCTCATACCTCAAATGCTGAATATGTGTGTTCCAGCCTGGTTGATATTAATCCAGTTATTGATTTTGCCAATGTCTAAACACTTAGAAACCCAATTAAAATGATTTTTATAATCATATCTGTACATAAAATGTACAGCACTGTAGCCTGGTTTATCATTTGTTATTGTGTTGTCTTACATCCTCATAACCTTTAAGCTTCTGGTTGTTTCTAAGAAATATGGAATTGCTTAAAGGCTGCCTTAATTTAAATAATTATTATTAATCTTATGTGCATTTCCATTATTTTAACATTATCTTAGATTGTCGTTATTAGGTGTTATGGGATCAGTTCCAACTCATACAACAAAATGAAACACTGCCCGGTCCTCCACCACCTCACAGTTGTTCTTATGTTTGAGATTCTTGTTGTGGCCATCACTTCAATCATCTGTTATAGCACAGTATAAACATTATAATCCTGTAGGAATAAACGGACATGAATAATTTTACAAAGCATTTTGGAAAACAACGGAGTTCTTAAAATACACATTTTCAGGTCTCTTCAAGAGATTTCCATACAAGATTTTAAAATATTAACAATATTTGAAAGTCCTACGAGAACCAGTGGATTTGTTCTCTTAGATTTAGTAATTTCGACATTACTATTTTCTAGTAATTTTATAAAATTTTATAGCTGAGATGAATCTTTAAAACCACTGCATGTAATCCTTTACTTATTTTTTTTTATTTGTGGAAAATATGTATACCGTAGAATCCTCCAAAGCCAGACCTGTGTAAGGTGGAAACCTGGCAGAGAAGGAGAAGGGAAGCATTTGCCATTAAAACGAGCTATAGGAAAAGAGAATGGCAGTTCACTGTCAAGGGCAGGAACCTTACAGGACCCGGGGAAATAACGCAGATTTGTCACCTTGTGGGCAACCATCACCAGACCCTGCACCTCTAAAGTGGTGGGCAGAAAGGACCTGGAGGGAGGGAGTTAGCTGAGACTCCCGGAAGACTTGTTTAAAACTAAAATGAAACACATCATATTGGCACAAATAAGCATACAAGTACTAGTCACATAGAATAAAATGACAAGAAGTCTAAATCTTACTGCTCTTTACTAAGGTAAGCCTAGTGAAGATGAAACGAAGGCATCTTAACTCATTTCTGAGAATTTAAGGAGGATTTCCCTCACCTTCCCCTGAGTGCCGATGACTCTGCAGACAGGAGCGGTCAGATGTCACAGGCAGCCAAGGTACACGGCTATTCAAGCGGATCGATAACAGCAAGAATCACAAAAACCATAAACTATTTTTACCGCTCAAGGTGATTCCGTAGGTGTTTCTGGGAAGCGTTGGACCGCACTGCTATTTGCATACCTGGGGAAGAGAGCTGCATTTCCCTGTCCTCTTTCTGCGACAAAAGCCCCTGTGGCTCCTGTGCCACCGCCCTGGTCGTTCAACTTTGTCAATTCCAGCGTCTGAGCTAATGCTCCCCTCAGGCAAGTGGCCAGTAGCAGCAGCTCACCTAATGGAAGCTCTCTCAGAACCCAGAGACGTCACCTGGGCCAGCTGGGGGAGGGAGACTGAGGCCACTTGAATTTGAAGACAGCATCCCTAGGGCGGCGGGAGACCCAGGGAGCAGCTTTCTCTCTGGTTTTCCGCAGCCTCCAAGAGGCCCAGAGGGAGATAGTGTAAACATTCACAGGGAGGTCTTCAAATTCATTTGAGTATTTTCTGGAAGGAAGGGTTTCCAACGACCTGAGGTCAGGTAGTCGCCAGTCTCCCTCCCCTTCAGTCCGTCCCACCGCCCCCAAGCCCCGCGTCCCCGCCCCCCCAGCATTGAGAAACTGTGGTAACTCTGGAAGCCCCGCTGTCTGCATCCCTTCAATCTAACATTTAAATGCACTTCAGAATCACCTGGGGAACTCTAAAAATCCTGGCAGTCAGGCGGCAGGTCACCTCTCTCTGGAGACGGGACTCGGGCATCTAGAAGTTTAAGTATCTCTGCCTTTGAGAATCAGTGTTTTAAGGAACACTTTGCCTAAGAGATCATCGCTACCCAAAGGCATAGATGGTGAATGTTGACTCTGGACGGCTCTGCAATCGGGTTTCTGTGGCGCTTGTTGCAAGTGTTCGCCGCACAGTGGTGATGCAAGTCTTTTCCTGGATACAATCTGCGAACCCTGTCTAATATTTTCCATACCAGGCAATGAGATCACAAACTCCAAAACACTAAATCAAAACCCGAGGCACTCCGGGTCTTAAATAAAACTCCATAACCCATACACCAGGGGAAAGGGGGAGGAAATTAAAACCATCACTGAGGCTAGGATGGAATGGATATATATCTATATTCCTGGTAGCACGGCATTTGAGTGGTTGGCCTCATACAAAAAGCTCTGCAGGAGATAGATTGTGATGGTTTTCTGCGCCCTTAATGGTGACAGAATTGGACATCCTGAAGAGCCATTCTGCTCTGTCCTATAGGGTCAGTGTGAGTTAGTGGGCACCTTGGGATACTGCTGCAACAACTAGGTAAAATTGACCAAACCAGACAAGCAGCCACTAGTAAAAAATCCCATTTGTACCTTAAAAGACCCAGACATTCTAAGAAAATTACTTACGTGGCAATGCAGAGAGAAATTACTTAGAGGTGTGATGAGGATAAATTAAATAGATACAAAGGATATTATGCTTGAAATATATGTAATTGTGGAAACTTTCAATACTTCTGGGTTTAAGACAAACACATCTTTGTGGGGATATTTGTGTTTCAAAATATGGATGTTTCTACAAAGAATACCAGCTATGAAAAGATGGTGTAGTCTGTTACACATAGGGACTGCTTACCACAAGGTCTGTCGTTTGAAACCACCACCAACTAGGGCAGAATGATGAGACTTTCCACTCCTGTAAAGATTTACTGTCCTTGGAAACCCACAGGGGTTGTTTTACTCTGTCCTATAGGACCACTGTGATTTGAAATTGACTCAGTGGCAGTGAGTTTTAAAATCATGGTTTTCAATTATAATTTTAATCAACCCAGAAATTGGTGACTGAAGATAGGGGAAAAACCCAGTCTTGCTGTGTCTGGGCAGGACGGAAATGGGGAACCCTCCACTCACTCACCCACAGACTTGCACGTTCTTCTGTGGCTAAAGTGTTATTTAACAACAATTCCTGCAGCTTAAACTATCCCATTTCTAGCACCTGAGTTATGTTTATGTGCAGAAAATTATAAACTAGATTTTCAAATACACTTTTATTTTTCTTGTTCAGAAAATACACAGCAAAACCTGATTCAACAGTTTTTACATGTACAATTAAGTGAAACTATGTTTCTCTCATTATACAACCATTTCCATCCTTTATTTCAGAATTATTTCTTCTCATGAACAAAAACTTACTACCCACTGTTTCCTATCCAATTTTTCTAATTTTTCTAACTGTTGTCATTGTATAGATAGATAGATCCATATAGAATCTATATCTTAATACAGCAAGTAACATAATAAGATGTATCTTTTTAAAAGCATAATGCTTAAGACAGACATTTTTTTACTAATTAATCTAAACTATTGTTAATTTTCAAAAAGTCTTTGACAGATACTATTGGTTTAAAGTTTAAAGATTATATTAGGAAATAGCTTGGGAGTTCATCCAGCTTCCACAGCTCCAGAAAATCTGCAGTTCATGAGAATTTGAAACTCTACCCTGCATATTTTGGTCAGGGCTTCTTCTATAGAATCATTTATTAAAATATTAAATAGGAGTAGCTGTCCAGTTTTTCTGGTCTAATGACAACAGTGGCAGTTCATAGAGACAATTAGCCAAATATTACACCCGCCCCTCTTTCTGACTGAGCTCCCCGTTTGTTGGTACTAACAAATACAGACTAATTGTTATACCCCAAATAGCACTTGTATGCTTTTAAGACCCCGGGACACTACACATTGAATTAGGAGATAGGGCAGTATCACCCAACTAATGTCAATTAAACTTTTTTTATATAGGTACACACCTTATTGAAAAAGCATTTCGCTTAATCAAGAGAAAGAACTCCATGTTTTTCAGTTTGTTTGTCTTTGGTCCGATGCACCAAGTTCATGTAGGATCAGACATTTCCAGAACAACTATCTTATATTCAAGAGCAGTGCATTTCAAACTGATTTCAATTAGTCTGGGCCAATATAGATGTGCCAATTAGCAGCCACAGGGCAAACCTAATTTTCAGGAACATCCTTTAGTCCGAAGGAGACTGTCACTCAGCACTGCTTTTTCTAGTCTTCTGGAAAGCAATCATGCCACTACCAAGCCTGTTGCTTGGCAATTGTTCACTTTTATCCTTGGTGGCCCTATGGCTACTCATTTGGATTTTTCATTTTACAAATACCCAGATCTATGCAGAAGATATGTGTGCTACCTTGGACATTTTATAGAGACCGTGGTGGCACGGTGAGTTAGGAAATGGGCTGCCAATGCCAAGGCTGAGGATCCAAACCCATCAGCTGCTATACAGCAGTAAAATGATATGTCTGCTCCGTCAAATGTTTACAGTCTCAATCTCAGAAACCTGGTATAGGGCCACTGTGAAGAGTCTACTCGATGGTAATGGGCTTATGGACATTTTCAGTTTTCCAAATACTTCCATTTTAATATTACTGTTTAAGCCACACAATCATTTTTGAGAGCTCTTTTCCATTTTGATCAGTGGCTGAAAGAAATGAGATAGTTCTGATTGCACAGTCTAGGTCTCCTAAAAGTGGAAAGTGTGGATAATCCAACCTGTCTAACTTCTTGGACCTACTAGCACGAAACACCAGCCTAAGTTGGGAAGCCAGGGGGACATACACACAAGAATGGCAAGACACTGCTCCTTAAGCTCAAAGAGAAAGCTACTGCCTCCAAATGTCACCTTTAGTGTATCTTTCTCTCCCAAATGTTACATTTAAAGTTTCTGGTGGAAAAGAAGTTATAATGCAGTACTAAAATCCCTCCATCTCAGGCTAGAACATATTTCACATTTTCATCTGTGACTTTCAGTTTCCCCTTGATTGTTTCTAGGGTGGGTTGCACAGTATCTTCGTTTTCTCCTATTTCTCTCCTGGAATCGCTGATGCCTGGCCGTCCACTCCTTTCTTAATTATGTGGAAAATATTCACTTATTTTTGTTTACCCATTTCATTTTTGGAAAATTACTTTTCCCTCTTTCATATCCCACATTCATTTCCCAGGACATCACCAACCGTCAGCAGCCAGTACTTTCAATAAAAAGCACCTAACTGCTTTCAATAATAAACATTTATGGGTTAAACAAATGGGAAGCTGGACAAAGAATAGACTTCGAATCCACTGTGGTTACAAGCAGGCCAGAAAATCAAAAACAAACTAATAGCAACCAAATTTAGCCCATGGGCTCATGGGGGGTAGGAGTGGGGGAGGAAGGACTCTTCGGGTTGTTTTAATTCTACTTGGCAATTCGGCATCACTTTCCCTTTGGGGTCTTGAGAGTGATTGGGTTCCAGTGTTCGAATTGGAGGAAAGTGCTAAGCACAACACCTCTCCCTCCCTCACATGCACCCCCTCAGCTTAAGACTGTAGGACACAATAGCATAACAGGCACCCTGCAGCCCTTGCTCAGGGGGCTCAATTCAGCCTTTGTACCTCCTCCTTTCATCTCTCTCTCAACAACCCATGTCACAACTGGCTGCCTTTCTATACATTCTCACATTCTTGTATCCTGTGAGCTAGTTCTTCTGAAGCGTGTTCTCTGAGTGTTTGCAATACCAAGACTCGAATCATTTCATTCTCTTATGTTTCATTTATGTGTGTGTGTGTGTATGTGGTGTGCTGTGTTTTGGCGGGATATCTTCGAAAACCTTTGAGGGGTTCGCATATACAGTGTGACTGCAAAAAACAAAGAAATAAGTTTGATTTTTAACCACGCTAATTGCAGCAGGCACGAGTGAAGGCCTAAGCTAGACCCTGAAAAATGGGCTACACTGTCCCGAAAAGTACTCAGACCCTGGTCTGACTCCTTCACTCAGAGTCCTTAGGGACCTTGCCTGGGAGCCCCAGTCGGGGAGTTCCTGGTTAGTCAGGCCCTGGCTCACTCAGGATCTTCTGGGGTGTCACTAGTATTTTCTGCCTTGAAGTCCTTCCTGGCAGACACCAAACATGCCCCAGAGCACTGCGTTCTGGTTGTTTCTTTTGCTCCTTCAGCCTGAGAGGGCCAGCCTCGGGCTTGGTGTGTCGATTTATTAAGCAGTGCAGTGGAGTCCGTTCTGACCCTACTATATACAACAGAATGCAACACTACCTGCTCCTGCGCCATCCTCATAATTGTTTTCATGTTTGAGCCCATTGTTGCAATCACTGAGTCAAGGTGTCAGTCCATCCTGTCAAGGGAAAGCCTTGAGCCCCTGGAAGACACAGGCCTACAAGAGAATGTTTTGTTTGTACCCAGATACATTTCTGGAACACTCCTCCCCAAATCCAAAACGAAGCAAGAGATGTGAAACAGGAATGACTGCTTGTCAAATCACCCACCCCCTGACTGTCCGGGAACCCTAACTTCTGGGCGAAGGGTTCCTGGCTCCAAGATAAATGCCCAGGGAGAATTTACAGGCAGCTTGTCCCCCAAGGTGTGTGGTTTGAAACCACTTTCTACTCTTGCCAAGAGTCACAGTCTTCGGAACCCACAGGGTTAGTTCTACTCTGTCCTTGGGGTCGCTATGAGGCAGTGAGTCCCTGTCGCTAGACCACAGACTCCAGGCAGGCAGCTCCCTTTCCCTGTCTCTTCTTTTCCCACTCACCCAGCGCACCTCCCTTCTTTCACTTCTCAAGACCTGGGCCAATTCCCGGAGTCGTAGCGGGAACTGGGATCCACCCTGCGCCCCCTGAAGTCGCTGACCCCTTTGGACGCATCGAGTTAAGCCGGCGCCGGAGCGCGACCGCACGTCTGAGGCTGGCGAGCCCCTGGAAGTTGCGCTTCCACTTTGCAGCTCGCGGCGCCGCCGGAGGCGAGTCCATGTGTGATGCCAACTTCACCCAGCCAAACTGGCGGAATGATCTCGACGCCCCCAGCGCGGACCGGCGGACCGCGTAGAGGACTCCCAGTCCTGGAGGGACCCAGGAGGTGCCGGGAGAGGTAGGGGAGATGATTCCGCCCCCCTTCCTTCCGCAAACTCACCTTGGGGACCAGTGCCCCCCAGCGCAGCCTGCGGTGCAGAAATACGCGGAGCCGGGCCGGGGCGACAGGGGGCGACAAACTGCGCCTGGCGTGTGGGGACGGCTGAGGCGAGCGCGGGGCGTCAGCCCGGGCGGCGCTGGCGC
>NW_022109491.1:48606218-48620744 GCF_000313985.2 Echinops telfairi
TGCACCTTCTGCGGGCTCCGGTCTCGGACCGGTCCCCTTTGATCTAATCCGTGCGCGGGAACTTGGGCAGGCCCCATCTTTTGAAACAGATTCCCTAACCTCAGCAGGGTTTCCTCCCCAGTCTCCCAGCCCCCAAACCTCACTCAGGTTCCCCTGAAGCTTTCCCGGCACCCACGGAGCGAGGCGTCTCATGGTGGACTCCGTGCTGCAGGAGAGCCCCCACCGTTTGGGGGTTTTTTTGGGAAACGGCTCTTCCTTTTTAAAGGGAAAGATTTGTCCGTGGCTCCTGCGCCAGCTCGGAACAGCCTCCCGAACTCCCAAGATTTACGATTCAGCTCCTGTTCCTTGACAGGGTCGCACAGACTGGTTAGGGGGCAGAGCAGAGGGTCAAGGTTTGGGGCGCCCCTGCTTCCCAGCTGCGCGGATTCGATCCATGTGCTCCTCTGGGGCATTACTGAACTGGCACGGAGCGCCGTTTTCAAGCAGACGCCGGGAGCTGGCCTTTGGATGAGAATATTCTTCCCGCTTCCAGAGGAAAGTCCTGGGGAGCTAGCGGTTGCTAGAAGTCTTTCTTTGCAGTTTCAGCTGGGAATTCCGGGACGCGAGCCGCTGGACGCCTCCTCAAACCAATAAGGGCGCAAAACTTCCCTCTTTCCACTTGGTTTTCCCCGATTTCCGCCCGTCGTTTGACACTGAGTGCCGGAAGGGTCCAGAACTGAACTCTGATTAAAAAAAAAAAAAGGCACCCCATTGCAGCCAAGTTCACGTCGATTCTTAGCTTTGCTGTAAAAGAGAGTGAACTGCCCCTTTGATTTAAGAGGCTAAACATTTTTATGGGAACAGACAGCTTCATCTTTCTCCCTCAGAGTGGCTGGTGGGTATGCTTAAGCCAGCGCACCACCATGGCTCCTTTAATGCAGACTAGGGAAGGAGGTTGTGTGGAAGGTTTGGCAGTGAAAGCCAGGGTCAGACTTCAGATTTTGCAACCTCCCACTTAAATGAAGGGGAAAGAACCATTCTGTGGTTTGTCAAAGACCCCTGGAGGCTGGCGCTTCAGGACATGTAAGACAATCCTCCTTCCGGACTAGGCACTAGAGGGGTGCTGGGTTTGGGGACCTGGGAGAAAGGGACAGCCCTTCTGGCCTAAAGCCATTAGAGGGGCTTCCAGACAATACCTGGACTCCCTGCCTGTGTAGGGAGGGCTTCAGATTCCAGTCCCTGGGGCCAGCAAGTCAGTATCCCTTTTGGGTCTGCGCTTTGTCACTTCTTGGAGATAAATGAATTCAGATGGGCAGCCTGGCCGTAAGGAGACAGTCTGGAATGGATCCTGCCATGCTTTGGAACCCTTTTGGCTCTACTGGCCAGCATCTCTTCACTACCCTTGCCACTCACTCATGTGCCTGCACTGAATCCAGGAATGGCATCAAGGCGGCTAGGTCACACCAAGCACTTGGTATGAACAATTACTCTTCTCTGATCTTTCTAAGAGTGGTGATGGTGGTGAGGTGGTAACACACCTAAACTGGTGCTAGTACTAGTACTAAGCCAAGCTCACTGCCGTGGGCTCATTTCGGACTCATAACGACCACAGTAGATTTTGCCCTTGTGACTTTCCCAGACTGTCCCTCCTTGTAGCAATAGCAAGCCTCGTCTTTCTCCTGCGGAGCAGCGGCTACTGGCACCAACATAATACTAACCACTTGAAGTGATTTCTCCATCATGCCCGTAACAGGAGAGGGAGGGGACTGCGAGGGGCAGAGGGAATGGAAGGTTCCAAGTTCAACTGGGTCTGGGAAGGCTGTTTATGTACAAAGGGGAGAGGTTCCCAAGAATGGTGGAAGAAGGCAACACCGCAGGGCAAAAGCGAGTAGAGTTTCAGGACCGGTGGGGGCGCGGAGGTGGGGAGGACGCCCGGGCGCAGTGACGGGAACCAATGGGCTGCCAACTAGTGTGTCTCCTGCGTGACTGCGGAGATTGACGTGTAGGACACGTCAAATTGATCCCTGAACTTCGCAGCTTCCCGATCAGACGAATTTCTCCCAATTGAATGAAGTTCACTCTGGACCTGGGGTCGCGGACGTGGAGGGTGTCCTGGGAGCGGGCGGCTGGTGAGGTCGCGCGTGGTGGCGCGCGAGGCGGCGGCTCTCCGCGCCTCTCCAGCCCTCGCCCAAGCCTCCGGGGCTCTGGGCTCCCGCTCGCCCTCGCCCTCCCTCTATGCCTCTCAGGCAGCCGGGACGCCCAAGCTCTGACGGACCGCGGCGGGCCCAGCCCCCGGCGTCCCGGCGCCAGGCAGCCGGCTGGCCAACGCACCATGGGTAAGGGGCGGGCAGCGGGCAGGGCGCGGGTGGGCTGGGCTGCTGTAGTGGGTCCTGTCCTCGCGCTCCTTTCCCTTTCGCCTGTTTCCTGTGGGCCACCCAGTCCTGTGGTCTGCCAAACTCCCCAGCCTTCGGGGCCCAATTCGGCGCGACCTCCAAGAGTGTCCCAAGTAGTAAGGACAAAAAGGCAAAGAGGGCTGGAGGGCACAGGGCCTTTCTTGGCAGCCCTTATGGCTGGTTACTCTTACTCCCAGAACTCTTCCCAAGCGGTTGGAACCCTGGGCGCCAAACCGACTGGGGATCCGCGGGGATGCGCAGGTCGCCTGGTCTCCTTTGGCCACGGGCCCGCAGGCCGTCCCTGGGGCAGCGCGGCCACGCTTAGCTAACCCACCAGTGATTTTTCTCCCCGTCTTCTCGCTCTCGCCGGGCCCGTCCGCAGAACAGACTTACGGCGAAGTGAACCAGCTGGGAGGCGTCTTCGTCAATGGCCGTCCTCTGCCCAACGCCATCCGTTTGCGCATCGTAGAATTGGCTCAGCTGGGTATCCGACCCTGTGACATAAGCCGGCAGCTGCGCGTGTCCCATGGCTGCGTGAGCAAGATCTTGGCGCGCTACAACGAGACCGGCTCCATCCTACCAGGAGCTATTGGGGGCAGCAAACCTCGCGTCACCACCCCGAACGTGGTCAAGCACATCAGGGACTACAAGCAAGGTGATCCTGGCATCTTTGCCTGGGAAATCCGCGACCGGTTGCTGGCCGATGGCGTCTGTGACAAGTACAATGTACCTTCAGTGAGCTCCATCAGCCGCATCCTGAGAAATAAGATCGGTAGCCTTGCGCAGCCGGGTCCCTTCGAAGCGAGCAAGCAGGCGCCACCTCAGCCAGCGCTGCCCTACAACCATATTTACCAGTATCCCTACCCCAGCCCCGTGTCTCCCACGGGCACTAAAATGGGCAGTCACCCTGGAGTCTCAGGCTCCACAGGCCACGTCAGCATCCCCCGTTCTTGGCCCTCGGCGCACTCGGTCAGCAACATCCTGGGCATCCGGACATTTATGGAGCAAACAGGTCAGTCGTGGAGGCCCCTGTCCTGGTGGCCTGCCAGGAAGGGGCAGCCATCAGCTGGCAGGAGTGAGAGTGGGGGCGGGGGGGGGTGATTCCTGTTCTGGCTCAGAGGGGGGTTCAAGGCTAGCAGGGGAAGCACCAGGGGCGCCGGCCTTCTGTGGGAGTCCTCGGACATCTTGAACTTTTTATGACAAATATGGAAAATATTTCCCAATGGAAGAGCAATCGCAGACCACAAATTCAGAGGCCTGAAATTGCCCCTTTTTATTCTTGCAAAAAGTATGCAAACCCCTATCGACAAATCTAAGGCAAACAAACGGCTCCTGGAATTCTTCAACCCCTTTAGCTTTCTGGATGCCTCACTGAACCTCCAAAGGGTTCCATCCATGTCCGTTCCAGGCTCAGTCAGCCTTTGGAGTGACAAAGAAAGGTGCCCTGTGGCCAGTCTAACCTAGAGTGGCCTGGATTTTCAGCAGGCCTAGATTCTTAGGGACCTGAAGTAGGAACCTGATTGATGGCCCCATGGGCATCTGGGGTGAGAGCTCACAAGGGTTTGTTCTTTGCATGCAATTGGAATTCGGCACCCTATTGGTGCTCTTTCTCGTGGTGGTGGTGCCGTGGCGGTGGTCCTGGCGGCAGTAGTGTGGTGCTGGAGGTTTTGGGACAACCTCTGTGCTCAGGTGAGACATGTGGACCTAAGCCGGGTTTCTTGTTTCTAGGTACTAACTTTTACTTCCTGCAGCTGATTGGGGATAGAGGGCTTCTAGAAGGATAAGAGGCAGAATTATCTGTAGCTCAGGAGATAGTAAGGACCACGGGAGAGATGCTGCAATCGGTAAGCTTCGACAACAGTCAGAGAGCTTCTGGGGCTTCACACGTTCAGACTACGCTGGGGTCAAAGCTTCGCTGGGACATTGCTGAGGCGTTTGATGCAGCTTTGAGAGGGACTGGTGTGTTCCAAAGGTAGTTTGGAGCAGGATTGTCGCTTGGACCTCCAGATGCTATTGAGGCTTTGCAAAACCTATGTGTCAAAAGGTCATGAACGTTGAACATAGTGGCAACGGGTATTTGCCCTTTAATGCTACACTTTTGTCCTGACTTTGAAATGAGCTAACCTCTCCTCTCAATAAATTTCTCATCAAAGTCCCCTTTATTTTGCTGCTCATGCAGTTTTAAAATAGTTGAAAAGGTTTAGAACCCCTTTTCGTACTAAAGTAAGGATAAATAAGAATCGTATGCACCTGTTCCCTCATACCTACAAATTCTACTTAAACACACACTTAGGAACAGGGAGAACGATCATCATTGAATCCCTATGCCTCCCAGTAATTCTTAGGCGACTGCTGTGAATATGGAACTGGGACCCAGCAACCCTTTCCAGGGACTGTGTCTGCTGGGTAGCTGAGTTTCAGCCAGCCTCTGGATAGACAATCGAATTCAGGGGAAGCAGCAGGGCCAGGGCTGTGAAGAATGAGGAGGCTGGGCAAACTCTCCTCCCCATAGTCAGGCTAGGAGCAAAAGCGAAACACTGCGATCTGTGGATCACTCACCCCCCCTCTGCGACATCTTAGAGTGTGACCACCTTTAGATGTTGAGGAATCCTTCACTGGCCGGCTTCGGACAAGAGCTAGGTGATTGTAGGTGCTTGTGTACGTCTTGGCGGGCGAGGTCCCATAACCCTTCTACTCTATCATGTGCCCCAGCAGGGGCCCTGGCTGGGAGCGAAGGCACAGCCTACTCCCACAAGATGGAAGACTGGGCCAGCGTGAATCGTACCACCTTCCCGGCCACCCAAGCAGTGAATGGGCTTGAGAAACCTGCCTTGGAGGCGGATATTAAATATCCTCAGGTAACTGAGCAGTAGGAAACTTATCCTTTAACTAAAAAAGCAGAACAGATAGAAGAGGCCAGGGAGACAGACAGGGAAATCGACAAAGTTGATTGAGCATAACAGTGTGTGCCCTCGAAGTGTTTCTCTTTTCTCTAGCTCGCTGGTTTGTGTGCTTTTGGAGGGGCCTTCATTTGCCTTTGGCCAAGATGCCTTTCACTTTCTGTAAACCCAAAGCGAATTCCTTGTTCCCATGGCTAGTATTGCAGTTATTATTACAATTAGAGTGGATTTAAAATTACCGGTTCCACATAACAATTATAAAGCTCTGCTGTGGCATTAGCTGTGGTTAGGCTTACAGCAATGTCAGTAGTTCAAACCCACTAGTTAGTTGCCCAGTGGGAGAAAGTTATCTACTCTGAAAAAGATTTACCATCTCAGAAGCCCTATACACTGTAAATTAGTTTCATAGTCATGATGACTTGCTGGCAGTGTGTGTGTGTGTGTGTGTGTGTGTGTGTGTGTGTGTAACTATAACAATTAGCGTGTATTAAAAATAAAAAATAAAAAAAGAGCTCCAATTAATACCATTAGAAGCCAGGCCTCAAGCGAAAGTAATTGATGGAGACAGTTTGGGGGAAAGGAGGATTCCTCACTTCTGGAATTGTGTGTGCTGGAGAGGCCAGGGAGGGAGACAACCTGGGAAGCCTTTGGCTGACTATCTGTCCCCTCTACCCTTAGTCTGCCGCAAGCCTCTCAGGGGTGGGCAGCTTCGTTCCGGCCTGCACCTACCCAGCGTCCAACCAGCACGGTGTGTACAGCGCATCAGGTGGCGCTTACCTCGCCCCAGGTCCGCCTTGGCCACCTGCGCAGGGCCACCCGCTGGCACCCTCTGGGGCCAGTGTGGCCATGCACAGTGGGGAGCTCGCTGCAGCAATGACGTTCAAGCATCCCAGCCGAGAAGGTGAGGGGTCGGGCAGGGGTGGGCTGGATGCCCTGATGGCCAGGAAGGGGGCAGGGAGGTGGGCTTGAGCCTGAGAAGTGATCACGGAAGAAAGGAAGAGGAGAGAAGTGTGGATGTGGGATATAGAGCCATAAATACCCCCAACCAGGGTGATGGTTGATATTATCCCCTCAGTTAAATGCTATGCATGTAGTAGGTTAATTTCTAACCATATGTTCAGAAACATATGCCTATGTTTCTACAAAGATACACCGAGGTTGGGTGGGACCCTAGGTCTATTTCCCGTCTCACAAGAGGGCTCCGGAGTGTATGAAGAGAAGAGAAAGAGGGTCAGGCTGGAAAACAGGACTTCTGCGTTTGGATCTAGCTTTTTGTGCCTAGTCGCGACTGCATGGAAGAAAGATTAGGTTTTACGTCCTCTGGCGAAGATTTACAGCTGCCAAAACCCAAAGCAGCAACTCTGCTTCGCCCTAGAGCAGAAATTGACTTGGTGGCAGTGGGTAGGTTTATGCCTCAGCCTGGTTATTGTTTCTCTTTGGACCTCAGTTTCTCTCTCTGTCCATAAGAAATCTTGAAGGCACCCTCCAGCTTAGCTTTTCTGTGGTCTACGGAGTGATGCCTTCAAACCCTGGTCTCTCCTTGGATTCATTTAAAAACAAAAACGCTGCCTGTAGAAAAGCAGAGAGCAATTCAGTCCTGTGGCCCCAAGTTCAGGCTCTTTTGAAATCTGGATGGTCCCAGACCTTCCTTCCTTCCTTTTGTCCGTTCATTCATGTATGGGACATATAGCCAGGTGATCTCTCTCTCTTCTTCTTAAGTCTCATCTTCAATAAATCTGCTCCCCAATAAACCAACTAGCAGGTCTGAAGTACTTCACTGACAGTCAGCTGCATGAGAGTTTGATTTCTTACACTGACCTTTGATTTCTGAGTTTTCCTTTATCTTGAGAAAAGTTTGTCCTTCCGTATGTCCTTATTTTTGTAATTGGAAAAAGGAGCTGAGTAGGCTTCATTACCTTCAATCTGACTATATTTAAATTTGGATGGGCCAGCAGTTTGCAAAGACCATGGAAAAGAAGGGTGTCATCCCAGGGCACCTTCAGCCTTTTCAGAAAGGGGAACAGGGCACAGTATGGAATGGATGTATGTGCCCATATTACAACAGGCCCTTTACTCGTTGATGTGGCTCACATCTGGCAGTGTGTGTGTGTGTGTGTGTGTGTGTGTGTGTGTGTGTGTTGGGGGTGGGGGACAGGTGGCAATAGGACAGGCAGAGACAGAGGGTAAATGAAATCCAGGCAAAAAGTGCAACTTGCAAGTAGTTGAGCCGTTTCTGTGAGGCACAGTGAGCCATGGCGACAATATCTAGGAAAGAGAGAAAGGATTAAGATGAGAAAGGATGCCATGTTTCCTCTTTCAGAACAAACATCCGAGATATTAGGGTAATGTTCACTTGCTTAATTACAGGCAAATTCAAGTACAAAATATTTATAAAAATTGAGAATTAGGACTGTTTTATGATTTAAATTAAAATTTCATTTAAATCACAGGATACTAGAACCCATTCAATAACAGGAAAATCTAAGTAAAATAACTTCTTTAATATTAGTAACTAAAACTCCTGTATGCTTTAAATGTAAGAACAGATAGTGAGTGTCAGGGTGAATATATAGCTTTCTTGCCATTGGTCTCTAATCTTCTCAATACACTAGGTTATAAGTCAAATTAGAAGTTGAAATAAAATTTACTTTATTACATTCATCAACAAATCCTTTAACTAAGCAGGTTTATTTTAATTAGAAAAGTATATCCACAAATATGATTGATTTCCCCTGATTAGTCCAAAAGAAAGGGAGAATTTGCATAAGGATAGTATCTCTTCTGAGGTAATTTCCAGTAGAACTTACTCTGTCCTGGGGTGTTCCGATCTAATTAGAAACAGCTATAAAGCGTAGATAATAGTCCAAAGTTAAACCATACGGTTCTGGATTCTAAACTAATACTAGTTAGTTCAGGGAAGAGTTTTCAACATTTAGACTGGTTGATTTTATTAAAAGATATTGTTCCCTCAGAAAGTCTATGTAATGGCTCTGACTTCTTTATCACCTTTACCACTTATATTATAAAATATCACACTTCACTGTCAATGATTAGAAACACTGATCATAAAACAATTGCTGATACTCATGGTTCTTTAAAGGTGCAGGCAAAAGGAGCATTCAATCACGCAGCCTCATCATTAAAAAAATAATTTCTCAAGCTGGCATATATATATATTTCTTTGACCTGGAACATAAAAACAATCATATGTTAGCTGCCATTTTTCACAGGGTGAGAATTATATACTTGACTTTTTGTTTTAAAAAAAAAACACTACCACCACCCAAACCAAATCACCCTAAATGATTTGAATCTACCTTGGCCATTCTAATTATTACTTAAGAGGAGACAATTTACTGTCATTAATTGTTCAATTCCTAAGAATGGTAGGAATAGCATTTACAAAGAAGCATGGCATTTCCTTTTGATCATCCTGTATATGAATAGAGAACTGGAAAGAGAATAAGGGCAACTGAGGGAGCACAGAGCACACTGGCTGAGAGCTTCCTGAAAGGTCTCCAGGTTTGAAGCTACCAGTAGCGCTGAAGGAGACCTAGTGCTCTGTTCCCTTAAAGATGACAATCAAGCAGAAGTTCCACCTTGTCTTGTAGGGCCACTATTTATGAGCCAGGATCTGCTGGAGGGCACATAACAATGTGTTATCAATCTCCCTGTAAACAAACATCTCAATGGCAACTGCAAGGGAAGCCTAAACAAGTATCAAAATATGCATTACAATTTCTTAATTTTATCTTGATAAATAGTCGTGAATGTGGGCTCCCTATTACATAGGCATAAAAAGATGACTTACATCTCACATCCCTGGAAAGGAAACTTTAGTTATGGGATCAGCGTGAAAAATAGGAACACTTCACTTGAACGACCCTTTGAGGGGCTGTCATTCAAGGAAGCTCCATACCCATCAGAATGCCCTTCATAGCCAAGTCAAACCCATGGATTCCCGTTCCCCAAGGGGTGACACATCCACCAGGTCCCTTCAAAGTACAGAATGCTTTCACAAGCCACCAACACCTCTTTTAAAGGCTTCTTGGCTAGACTAATGATTCAGAAATAGAATTTATGAGATATTGTATATAGGCAAGAAGCTCTGGTGGTACAGTGGTTAGGAGTTACTGTGATCCACATGGTGGGCAGTTCAGAACCACCAGCAACTCCTCAGGAGAAAGACTGGGCTTTCTACTCAGTCTGGAAACCCACCGTGGGCTTGCTATGAGTAAGTCATTGCAGTGAGTTTGGTTTGATATATCAATCGGGTTGTTTTTTGTGTTTTTTTTTGAGGGAAGGGGAGTTGTTTTGTTAAAAGAATGAATTCGTTACCTTTATCTGTGAATTCATTCTTGAGGGATCTTCCAAATGAAGGTTGTGTGCCACAACTTGACCTAGGTGCTTTCAAGCTCCTGCTATCTTCCCAAACCTAGAGAGCACCCGCTGTCTTGAAAATTATAATTATTATATTATAAAATGCAGACAAATTATGTCCCAATATTTTAAAACTCATGTTTCTATTCCTGCCTCCAGAGTTTAAATGAACCCACGGAATCCCTAGTGGACCCAGCCCTCCACATTCTCCATTCCGGGGTTCTCAGCGTTGAAAAAGGAGGGAAGAAGAGACCCTTTGGGAGACACTGGCTAGGTCCAAAGCTAAACCTGGAAGCTGGATTTGCCCCTGCAGTTTGGGATGCAGTCACCTACCTGACTCTCCGTGCTTATTTTTCAAGGATTTGGTTTTTGTTTGTTTTTTTTGCTTGTCTCTAAGACAACCAACAAATGCCAAGAAATATTTTCTAAACAGGTCCTCACCTTGATGTGTGCATAAGGATGGAAAGAAAAAAATGAGGAAAGTTCTTGTGCTGGGCTGTCACAACTGTGTTTATAAAAGAGAGCTAGAGGGATGCAGGTTAGCCTGTCTGTCTGAAACTTCTTCCCTCTTGGACATTCTTTCAACTAGGTGTGTGTGTGTGTGTGTGTGTGTGTGTGTGTGTGTGTGTGTATGAGAGACATAGACAGACAGACAGACGCAAGGAGAGAGAAACTGCATACACAGTTCTTATCAAGCAAGCACAAGGTGTAGGCTACAGTTGGGGCAAAGTAGTTCCAGAAAACAGATGGATGGATAGGTAGCTAGCTACCTTTACCCCATATACAGAGATTCCAAGCTTCCTTTTAAACAACTTGTTTGAAAGAAAAGAAAACGGAAATAGGCCCCTTTAGGTATAAGCAAACTTGTTTTCCTTGTGCAGAAAAATCCAAGCCACCAGGGACAACAGAGGTTGTACAAGGGTGGTGTCATGTCCAGTTTTCTAGTCGTCAAACTGCAATTGGTGTCCCCTGGCAGCAGCTCTGGGGGGGGCACAACTAGGATAGGTAGAGGTGGCAGGACAGTCTCCTGGGTTGCCACTCCACATTGTCTGCCTCTAACGTCTGATCTGAAGACCTGGTCCATCCTCCCCAACCCTCCATTGCCCTTCTCCCAGTCCCCAGTTCCCCTTACTCCCTCCCTATCCCAGAAAGGTCACTAGACAGTGCCTGTCTGCCTTTCATCTCCTTTATGCTGTGGGGTGGAGGGGTGGGGTGTGAATTGGGGAAATGGGACAGCAAAGGGAGTTGCTTCCTGTGGGGCATCAGGGGGCTCTGGTGAAATGGCCCCCACCAGATGTGCAGCAATGCAAGGCCAGCCTTCTGGGGGAGGGAAAGAGTGGTCTGAAGAGCCGCCGGGCTCTTGGAGAGATCGGGCCCTGCTCTCCCCAGAACCCTTGTTTCTAGTGTGCTCACTGCCCAGCCTGAAGCTGCTGATGCTGTAGTTGTTTCCATTTTGGCTGGCACTGGGGATCCAGGGTCTCTCCCAGTGCTGGTGGATGACCCCACATCTTTGTGCTTTCTTCTCAGCGGCAGACCAGAAGCGGCCCAGCCCGGGAACCAAGGCCTCTGGTGCCCTTGGGAGCTTCCAGGGACTACCCATCCCGGCCTCCACTGCCTAGGAGCAGCTTGCCCCAAGCCCCGGTCAAGCCTGGAGGAGGTGGACCGACAGACGGACAGAGCAGGGCGCTCAAGCAGGACCCAAGAAGACCTGGACACAACTCTGCAGCCAGCCCACTGGCTCTGGGGTAGTCTTGTACGCTGGCCTAGCTGGCCACCAGGCTTCCTTTAGTGGCCCTATTTCTAGTCCTTTTCGGAACTTTGGGGTTTTGACGTGGCCTTCCTGGTAGCCTCTTTTTGTCCCTTTTCCTTTCTCCACTTTGTCTGCTCGTTCTCTCTTGCTAGCTGTCTTTCTCTTCCCGCCCTCTTACTCTGCCTCCTCTTCCTTCTCTGTTTTCCTCTCCTTTCTCCCACTTCTTTTTACAGCCCCCCCTGCCCCACCCCTGTCCTTATGTTTGTTTCTTGGCCCCTCTCTTTTCTCTGGTGTGTGGACATGATTCCCTCCGCCTACTCCTGTCTGTGGCTTTCATCTACAAAAGCTGCAGTCCACAGACAACCTAACTCTTCCCCCGTTTAAAGGCCCCAGACAATTCCTTCAGCAGCTGCAACTCAGTGTCCCTCCCTCCTTCCCCTTCCTCTCAGCTTCAAGTGATCTGGCCTTACACGGTGGTCGTGGATAAAGCAGCCACAGCCTTTCAGTTTTATCCTAATGATTTCTCACAAAAACCCAATGAACTCCCAACTTCGTGACTCCCCCCACCTAGTATATTGTCTGGAAATCTGTATTTTCTCATTATTCAAGGTTGGGGCTTCTCTTTGTTTTCCCAGTGCTGATGTCACCTAACGGGGAGGGGGGTACTCCAGGAAAGGGCTGGGTCCCCTAGAGCAATGGTGTTTTTAGTAGTTAGAAAACCACAGGATCTTGAAGTGGCTCCTTGCCCCCAACACAGGGATTATGACAAGTGACAAGGGCATCATGACTGTCTTGGTGTTCAGGGTCAACATGTTTATTGATGAAAATCCCAAACTGCTTCTGGGTACAAAGGTATATTTAAATTTATGGTTTGCAAGGTGTGTGTGTGTAGGGGAGGGTAGGGGGTAGGATGGGGGGGTGGGGTGGGCAGGAAAAACCTTGAGAAGTATCTCTGAGAGCCATACAGTACACAATAGCTGTTAAATGCTTACAAGTTCCAGTGCAGTGGTGGTAGGACTCTGGATAAAAAAGGGCAATTTTTGAGACATAAACATGTCCCTGGTAAGAGTCATCTAAACTGTTACACGTGGACTAGAAGAGAGGTCTAAGTACCCTTGGTAGAGGTGAGCAGGGGCTATCATGTCTATATTTTGAATGTTGTTTGCCTTCGCTCCACTCTCCACGTTTTCATCAGGATGCTTGTCATTAAAAGGAAATGATTTGATTGGTTTGCTTGTTTACAACCCAATTGGGCAAGAGGTGAATGAGAAAGTAAAATGGGGGCTGGGGGGCATTTGCCATGGGCTAGCCCTGTCTCTCAGCAAGACAGCCAAGGGCAGGGGCAGTCTGAGTGAGGTTCCTCCACCGGTAGGCCCACAATCTCAAGGATTAAGGTAGAGAGGCAATATGCAGATTTCATCCTAAAATCAAGCTAATTCTTAGAGGAGTAAAATGGACGAAAGGCAGTAAGCAGTCTCTGGGGTACTTCCCAGTATGCTTAACATTCTGAAACCCAAAGAGAATGATCTCAGGCTACCAAATCTAAGAGGACGCTAGCGAATAGTTTTGATTTTTCTCTCTGGTTTGCTCTAATCATCCATTGAAAAGTTTGATGGAAGGGAATTTTAAAATGAAGTTATTGTTTTTATTAGCAGTAGAGCAGAAATTACTTTCATTACATCTCTTGGTAATAGTATCTGTTGAAAGTATTAGTCACAAGGGAATATTTCCTTGTTTTTTAACATAGAGATTTTCTTCCCAGCTTTTCAAAGTCTACATTAAAAAAAGTGATACCCTATTTTATAAATTAGAAGATTAGGGGCTAGAAATGGTTATTTCCTCTGGGCCATATTGTAAGGTCTGAAGTATAGGCGTTGGGTTTGAAAATGGGGTCCCATTGTCTCATGAGAAAGCCGGGATTGACATCTTCCCTTTGAGAACCTGGGCTCCCTACCCTTTCCAGCCTGTCCGCCACATGGAGAAACTGGCCACAATAATAACAGGAATAAAGAACGACAAAAAAAGCAAAGCTCCCAGGCCCTCGGTGTTCCGCCCCACACCTCCAAGCCTGTCTCCATGTGCTTACATGAACCGTATACAGCCCATCATCTTTTCATCAACAGGATTTGGGTAGGAGGAAGGCATCTCACCCCTTTCTGAAGAAATGAGGACCCAGGCAACCAACTCTCTCTCTGAAATGTCTTTGTCCTCATTGCCCTGAAACATTCCACTTAGTCCGTGTTTGGCCCAACCAGGGTTAAAGGAGAGAAGAGCAGGCAATGCAACTCAGGATAAATAGAAAAGTCCTATATTTTAAATGCGTTTTCAAGGCAAAACTCTTTACAAACCTGTCCCATGTGGCCCCTCCATCCCATGGCTGGAGGTAGGACTTGCAGAGTTACATGGCTCTGGAAGAGCATCCCCAGAGGATGGGCTTTGTTTGTAGTTACAGTGGCAGCATGCACTAGAATTTCCTGGTGGAGAACACAGAACACACTTTTCTTGAGGCTGTAGGCTATAGAAGTACCACAGTAAAATCACCTTGACGCTCACGTCCATGTGTCTATTCCAACTCACGGTGACTCCATAGGGCAGAGTCGATCTGCTTCTGTGGGTTTCTGAGGTTGTGAATATTTACGGGAGCAGAGAGCTCATCTTCCTGCTGCTGAGCAGCTGATGTGCTTGAGCCACTGACCTTATGCCACCAGAACTGCTTAGGACCCTAGTACCATGGCTGGGATGTACTGTGACTGAGGCCCGTGACCTCGCAGTGAAGTGTATGGAATATGTACATTATGAGCTGATCTGTAGGAGACAGAATCAGTATTGCTCCACGTCTCTGGAAATGATTTGACCAGTTGTGCACAAATAGTAGAGGAGGCTTATTGCGGTTGATGTTGTAGATATTTAAGAACTTATTAGAATATTGCCATTTTTTCCCTTTGTGCATGTGGCTCTCTGGAGGTCTGGGGGACATAGAGTAAAATTACAGGATATCCTGGAAGGAGAATACTTTGAGGAAGAATTATCCCCCAAAGAGCACTAACTCTTGCCATAAATTTTTAAAAAACAAATTTTTTTTCTTTTTAGTATAGGGAAAAGTTTAAAAAGTACCTAACTCCAA
>NW_022109491.1:48620863-48625373 GCF_000313985.2 Echinops telfairi
GCTCCGCTCTGTCCTTAAAGGTGAATGTGATTGCAGTCTTATGAATCCTTCCCATAAAACAATACACACAGCAGGACATTTGTGTCTTTGGGTATGTGCTACTTGCAAGTGCCCATCAAAAAGTTGTGTCATGTATACACAGGTCCAACAGGGAGAACAGATCTCCGCAGACAAGTACGTTTTTGCTCCACTGTCTATACTCTTGTTTACCGACATGGATGCATATCCATAAGGATTTACTAAAAACAGAGGCTCTATAAGAGGATCAGCTTTGTGCCTTAAATTAATAAGTACAGGATTTTGCTGAGTTCACCACTGGAGTGAAGTGTTCACAATGGGCTGTGGCAACTTCCCTGGGGATGACATCTGGTTTTTTTTGGAAGGAGGAAGGAAGGTAGGCAAACCAAAGCGAAAGGGGACAGAAGAAGAAGAAACAGTTTTATATGTGGTCAGATTGTTTTTTAATTCCTATGAAGTGGATTTGCCCTTCCTGGCAATATCCAAACTTGTTCTACAGACTTCAGAAGGACATTAACAGCTGCAAAGGACCTTGTGGGTCAGATTTTCCTTTTCTTTGAAGGGAGTTAGTCTCTTTAGAGTAAGCTAGAGGCAACGGGATGAGGAAGAACCTGCCCTCATCCGTGCTGCCTGGAGGAGATTTGGCTAACTTGGATCAAATAGAATGTAAATCCTGAATATCTAATACTAGTACAAAGATCTTTTCTCCCTCTCCACATTCATTTGGAATTGTGGTGGAATTAACTTCCAGATGGGCTAATGCCTCTTTTGAGCTGTAGTTAGTTCAGAGCACTCACTCACAACTGTGTTTGCATTACTCTCCCCCCATTTGCGTTCTTGACCACTCTTAGGAGATGGGATTCATTGCTGAACTGTGGTCGGCGTTAAAGCACACTGTAGATTTCCGTGCATCAGTGTCACAAGCTAAAATTGGTCTGGGTTCCTGTTCAAAGGAAATTCCACTTGCTCCACGTTATGTTGTATAATATGAATTTTGTATATTTCCAGAATGTGCCTAAGTTGAAAGGATTATATATCCAGGTAGGCTATGCATTGAGAAATACATACTGCTTATATTTGAAAACCTTAGAGATAAGCAAAAAATGGTATTTGTTCTTCCCTCTAACCTTATTGTCTAAACTAGAGCCTCACTCACTGAGGAAATGGCTTTTGGTTGAGATATTTCTAGCCAACTTATTGGATCTCAGTTTTTTTCTTACAGTTTTGTTTTGGATTTTTTTTTTAAAAAGGATCGAGCAAGGAGGAACCACCCTGTCTTCTTTGTCAAGTCAGCTAATAAAATGAAAACCATCCATTTAGCCCCAATCCAACTGGGGAATTCTAAACATTTGGAATAATTATACTCAATTATGTTTGCTTGGCGTTGAAACCCCTGTTCACTGAAGAAGAGCTCTTCTTCAGGAGAAGCAGCTTGTGTTTCTCCTTGGAGCCAATGGGCTGTCCAAAGTAAATGTGGAACCCTAAGTTGAGTTCCGGGTGCCGAAATTTCAACTATACTGCAATGTAATCACCTGGGTTACCTTCAAGGTTTTCCTTTTATCTAAAGGATGAAATAAGCTTGATGGAGTGTTCATTTAGTTACTGAATTGTATTTTTATATTGTAACATGTTACTTTCTTTTCTCTCCGGTGAGATATATGGATTTAATGAATGATCTCTAGTGTCTTTTCTTGTACAGGCCACACAGTTTTAATTTGGGGAAGTTCTCCGAGTCACTGGTGGATGTGGTTTTAGCTTTATAAGATTTTTATTTTACCCAAAACAGAATAACAACAAAACAAAAATTTTTTTAACTTCATGGCTTTGATTAAACAATTCTTCTGAAATGAAAACTAAACAATGTATAATTGAATATATTAAAGGAAGTCGAAATTTTAAAGAATGGAATTAGAATTTAAAATTTTTGAGACATGAAAAATTAAAAGGCTCTTTTGGCAAATAAGTTGTAGTATCATTAACTTGATATAGAAAACGACAGAAATCCTTCTGGCCACCAGGGGGAGCACATATTGCTCCATGAAGGTAACAAACAACAGTGAACAGGAAAGATTCAGCCTTCTAATAAAATTGTGAACAACGGCTTTTTGCAATATTATTTTTTTACTCTTATGTTTGTTATTTTTACTACTTTTATAGTTGTTTTTATTCTGGAACAAAGGGAATCGTCTGGGTATATGTTAAAAATGAACCTTTCTGACTCATCTGTATGGAAATTCTTAGAGCTAAGTAAGGAGTCAATAATACCTTAAAATAATTGTTGTTTCTGACTTTTACTCTCTCTATTCAACTCTTTGAATACAAAACATGTAAATAAAGTTTTCAAAGTGACCTTAATCAAAACTGATATATTTAGTGAATTTCATCTTTACTTGTACAGTTCTGACGCTTTTTTGAGTAATTAATGTAGGTTTGCTTGTCTCCATTTTAAACAAAATATCTATTTTCAGTGATAACTTTGAAATTTGTAATCATTTAAAGATGCAATTCAATATTTCTTTGTAAGACCCAATACAAGAAGGAATCGCAACAAATAGTAAAGAAAATGACTGCCACCTTACTTACCTATGTTTTAGGATAAAATCCAGAAAGATTGTTTATAGGTGAGGTATAAAGAAATGGAGCCTCTCTGATTAGCTGTTGCCTGGACTTGGCACGTATGTTAAGTTTAGACTATTAGTTGTTGGGCTGTCTCTGTTGGTAGCAGTAGAGAAAGTGATTTGACGAGGTCAAAGTGCTGCCTAGTAGATTCAGCTCTAAATTATATAATTTGCCAGCTGTGTCAGTTTGGGTTAGTTTTAGACCAACTACCTAGCCTCTCTTTTTCTGCTTAGTGGGGATAATATTACCTTCTTCTGTGGGCTCTTGTGAAGCTTAAATTTGTTAGTACAGTGAAACTTTGGTGTTGAAAGGCTCCACCCAAGCTCTAACTTTACACGACTCTGAACAGCAAAGTTGAAAAAAAAAATCTGCTCAGTGTTTGTAACTTTGCTAAATAGTTGAACCAAAAATGAAACCTGAAATTGCCTGTACAGGCCAAGAGTGACCCATGTGTCTTCTCTTGTGAGGACCCAAAAGAATGATTGTGGTAAACTCCTCTGTTAGTGAATGAAATACAGCTAAATCATCCATGCTATAATTACAGGTCTGCAAAGCCAACTCTAGTGGGGGAAGACTCTCGCAGTTATGAGATGTTAATACATTTTAATATACAGATGGTCCCTTCTGGACCAGTGGGGTGAGTGGCGGTGCTGGGAGGGTGGGTTGGGAAGGGGGAACCAATTGCAAGGAGCTGTATGTGACCTCCTCCCTGGGGGATGGACAGCAGGTGGGTGGGTGAGGGGAGACGTCAGACAGGGCAAGATATGACAAAATAATAATTTGTGGATTGTCAGGGGCTCATGGGGGAGGGGGAAGCGGGAAGGGAGGGGAAAAATGAGGACCTAATGCCAGGGGCTTAAGTGGAGAGGAAATGTTTTGAGAATGATGAGGGCAATGAATGTACAAATGTGCTTTACACAATTGATGTGTGTACAGATTGTGATAAGAGTTGTATGAGCCCCTAATAAAATGATTTAAAAAAAATACATTCCCATGACTGAACATAGCCCTTCCAATAGCCACCCCCCCATAAAAGAACTGTCATATAAGATGAATTATTTCTGTATCTGGCTACTTTATAATGCGTAAAGGTTATCTGTAGATAAAATCAATCAGGCTCTATAGCCAACCCATCATAAAATGTAGCAAACTCTGTTTTGACATCTCTTGCTGATACTGATCAGAGATTACTCCCCTTGGGGAGGGCTCAGGGGAGTTTGAGGTCAACAAACATTAGGTTAAGATGTTGACTCACCACACTGCTTGCTTATTATATTATCTGCTTATGAAATTACCTATTAACTATGTGATATGCCAGCTGTATGACATGCATGCCTTATCAAAGATCTACAAGCCCTACTATATATCCCCATTGGAAAATACATTCTCTCTCTCAGGTCTGACATGGGATGAGGAGCCCCTGTGTCCAACTGTCTGTATGTCTGTCATTAATGTTTTCTATAATCACAAAGTCGCTCCTGAGGACCTGTTTGAGTGTTGGGGACCCTTTACCCTGACAGATGATGCTTCAATCTAAGAGCCTCTTTTGCTCAGGCCACATATTGTGCTTGTGCTAGTATATTAAAACATTGGTCACTGTCCTTTTTGTGTGTGATTAAAAAAATCATTTTATTGGGGGCTCTTACAACTCATCACAATCTATACATCCATCCATTGTGTCAAGCACATTTGTATATTTGTTGGCATCATCATTCTCAAAACATTTGCTTTCTACTTGAGTCCTTGGTATCAGCTCCTCATTTTTCCCTCTTATTCCCCACCCCCTCCCTCATCTTTGATAATTTATAAATTATTATTATTTTGTCATGTCTTATACTGTCCATTGTCTCCCTTCACCCACTTTTCTATTGTC
>NW_022109491.1:48626090-48640177 GCF_000313985.2 Echinops telfairi
CATCATCATATATAAATATATTTACATATGTACATACCTGTATTTAGACCTTTATAAAAGCCCTTTGCCTCCTAGTTTTTCCTCTGCTTCCTTTTACTTTTCTTTTATCCCAGTATCATGCTCAGCCTTCATTTGGGTTTCAGTAATTCCTCTTGGTTACATTGTCCTTGACCAAGCCCTCCCAGACTTCTTACACCCTCCTCGCCTTTCTGTGTGCTTTATTTGCATAAAATATCATTACCATGGTTCCAAAAAAAGTTAGTGATACCAGCAGTAAAGCTGTGAGAACCACGATAAGAGTTAAAGAAAGAAATCATCGTAATATTTGAATCAGGTTGCTGTTTGTCTGATTTGGCGGCTGAATGTACCAGGCTTAGTCGACACTCTCATCAAAGCAGCTAATGGAGGGAAAGGTCTGAAATCGTTAGCCACCAAACAAGGAGCCCAGACCATTGAAGAGGTTGAAAAGTTCCTGTTGATTTGAAGAAATCAGAAACAACTCGATGGCGATTGTGAATCTGAAACAGTGATAGGCGAGAAGGCTAAAAGCCTGTGTAGTGATTTCATGAAAAATGTTGTGGGACTGAGCACTGAGCAGCCTGAAGTGTTCACAGTCAGCTGGTTTGAAAAGTTCAAGCAGAGAACTGGCAAGCCCGGTGTAGTTATGCACGGAGAGCGGGGAGCGTGAATAAAGAGGAAGCCCATCAATTCGTGACCGAATTTGCCGAACATCTGGAGGCTGAGGATTCCCTTCCCCAGCAAATGTTCAACTTTGATGAAAGTGGACTCTTTTGGGAAAAAAAAAAGACAGAAAAAGTCAAAAGCCCAATAGGACTTTCCTTGCTGACGAGGAAAAGGCATTGCCAGGCCACAAGCCTATGAAAGATGGGCTCATTCTGTTGTTATGTGGGAATGCCAGCAGGGATTTTAAAGTGAAGCCCATGTTAGTGTACCATTCCTAAAAACGACGGGATTTTAACAATAAAACATAAGTGAATTTTATTTACTGTATTGTGATTTTATATTTATTGTACTGTATCTGTATTTAGATGTTTAGGGTGTGTTTCCACAAGCGTGGGCAGTTAACTTTGTGTGAAAGTCCTGCAAAAATGAATTTGTAAGTAATTTCAGGACCTCAGCACCAATTATTTGGTTTTTCATTATCTCTTATGGGAAAAAAACCCACTCAGTTCTTGAATTTTTCAGTGTTGGAACATGAATTTGGAGTGAATTGAGTTCGACAATCAAGATATCACTGTATCTATGATAGTAGGACCAATGCCTTAGATTACAATGTCTTTTTAGCATTGCTATAATTATAGTTGTTTTCTTCCTTTTCTTTGTCCATTCTCCATCAACAATTTGTGATGGATTAAAGCCACATAGTACATGATGTTATTGCCCTGCAGATAATGCATATGTACCATATACTGGATTTGTGAAAAATATAGAATCCATGATAAAGCACCCATTAAGATTGTTAGTGCTATTTCCGAATTTACTGAAACATTCAACAGCACCAGAGGGATCGGCTTCCGCTGGCTACTAATGAGGTATGATAGCCCTCAAATGGCCACCAGTATCTGTAGCTGCTTTGATGATTTGATGACCAGATCTGTGAGTATTAATTACTGGTCAGTCACCACCATTACTGCATTTAAGTAGAGTTTTATGCCAAGTCCAGTCACCCATGTCAGTTTTAGGTGACCAGGCCTTGAGTGATGCCAACAGACCTGGAAATGGGTGTAGAAACCTTTTCCTACGCTGGGCCATTGTTCAACTCTAGGACCTACAAAGCCTGCTGCATCTGAAGCCCACCCTTGGATCTCAGTTGTGTGCAGTCACATTGAACTTCAGCTTTGCCTGGCGGCTCTTTGACAGGTAAATGGCCTTTGTCAAGGCAAAGCCACTTATTACTGATTTCCTCCTCGGTTAGTTACCACTGGTGACACAAAGCACTTAAGCAGTAAAAACCAATAATCTTCAGGAAAAAACTCAAGGAAGAGTTAAATCTAAACTCATTAGTGAGTGCTGCCAGGAGAGGAAATCCTTTTTCTCCCTCAGGTTGTCAGAGTTTGAAGCAGAAGTACAATCTTCACATATTGCTGAAGTTTAATAAAAAGAAACCCATAAATACTCAACTCAGAACTCACTGTCAGTGAGTCGATACCAACTCAATTCGACCTACAGGATAGGGTAGAACTTCCTTGTGAATTTCTGAGACTGTAACTCTTTACAACAGTAGAAAGACCCGCCTTTCTCCTATGGAGTGGCTGGTGATTTCGAACTGCTGACCTCGCACTTAGCAGCTCAACGAGTAGCTGCAACACCACCAGAGTTCCTCATAAATTCACAAAGCCTTTAAAAATAAAACACATATTAAATTAATGATGACCCCCCCCCAAAAAAAATGGAAAAGGTAGGGTTAGGGTTAGCTTTAAAATAAAATTCATTTAAGTCATTCTTGTGAGTGATGTTTCTTTGCTCCAGAGGGTGTCCATATGTTCGTTCCTATATTTTTGCAGCATTACAAGTCTTTTGTGGAGAGGATATTAATTGAATATGACAGCAGGGTTATTATTTCACATTATTTGACATTAATTCTCAAAAACTAGATGAATTCAAAAGTAAACAAAGATATTAAAAGATTTTTAAGGAAGGACTTGACCATACATTCTGAAGTGTAAAGTGTAAATTAATTTTTATAAGCATCTGGATTTTAACAGTTCTTACGATACACATGGATTTAAATGTTCAAAGAAATATGAAGGATTTATATGTATTAGATGTCTTTTCAGTTCTCATTTAGGCTTTGAAAATAATCAGAGGTGACTTCAATCTTCAGAACTGAGAAGAATCCTCCATTCTGTTATATCATTTGAACCATAGGATAATGATTCCTAATGACTGATAGTAACCCCTAAAGAGTCCTTTCCTGAAAGTAGGTCCAGAATGACACTTGTAACTTGGACTTCTATTTTTAAGCACGTTCTACATTATGGGAAGACACCTTTCTTCCTATATAAACTTTCAGGATTCTCTGCTCAGCACACTATCATTCTCAAATTCGGATAACACCACCGTTAAGTCAAACAGTATAGGCTTCCTGATAATATTTACAGTGAGGCAGAAGAAGTCAGAGAAAGAGCAAAGCACAAGAAACACAAGGCTCTAGTTCTGGTCACATGGATTGGATCGATAAAGAATATAAAATAATGTTTGTATCTCAGTAGTTCTTGGAGTTAATAAAAGGTCTTCCAGATCAGTCAAGATTATTGCCAATGGTTTGTTTTTAATTGTTACAATGGCACAACTTTAGAGGACGATTCTGGTGATTTTAGGCTTGATATCAGGAAAAAAATTTGATTGCAAGTTTCATTTTTTGTTGTTAAATGAGAATAAATGAGCATAGTATTTTTTCCCTTGTGGAAGTTTAACTTTTAATTGTCCTATTATCAATACTGAGCTCCAGTAGAGCTGTAGGTTAAGCATTGGACTGGAAACAACAAGTTTGGAAGTTCAAACTCACCAGCAGCTCCTTGGGAGAAATCCTGGTAGACTCATCATGAGTTGGAATCGACTTGACGGCAGTGGGGCGATTCTGAGTACTTACAGTAGTAAGTATTGGTCCAATAAAAAGTCTTTCTTTTGATAACTGAATAAAAATAAAAATTATAAATGATTTAGTTAACTTTTACTTTATTCAGTCAGTGCAGAGGCTTTAAATCCTTTGCCCATTAAGTTAAGACAAAATTCTCAAGTCTTCTTATAAAGAATTGATAACATTTTAAAAGTAAGTATTATGGCTTAAAAAAAAAGTTATTTCTCTCTCTCTCTGGGGTATAAACATACACCAAGAAACACATCTCATTCAACAATTTGTACACATATGTTCAGCAACATTGGTTATGTTCTTTAGGTTGGGGTATTTTCTTGCCATGCTTTAACAACACATTTCCCCACCATTGACATAAACTCCTGAAGCTTCTTATCTAACCTTTTGAGTAGCTATTGTCAATTTGATCACATGCAGGGAATTCTTTAAAGAGCACAACACTTAAGGCAAACAATTCTTTAGTTTAAAGAGGTCTTGGAGGGATAGTGAAAGTTTAACACTTAGGGTAATAGTTTTAAGGCTTGAGAAACTCTGGACTCGGGAAATTAAAGCTTGGTTCCACATTTTCCCTCATTTTGATTCAGAATCTTTTATACCATCCGGGAAATGCACATATAAATCAAGATGACACAAGCTTCCATCCAAACTAAGCCCTCCAACACCAGCACTCCCCAAGTCTTCTTTGATGTGGTCATGGGAAGGGAGCTAGCATGGTCAGGAAGGTCAACTGCACATGGCAAATGCAGGACCCAACACAAATGGTTCTAAGTTCTTTGCCCAACAGTTCCAGCTCCTCATTTGGATGTTAAACATGTACTCTTTATTCAAGTAATTCAAGGAATGGGTATAGCCAGGGAGCTGGAAAATATGGAAATGAAAGTTGAAAAACCTGACAAATCAAGCATTATTACAGAATGCAGAGAACTGAAAGAAGGAGAAGATTGGGGAATATTCCAAAAAGATGGCTCTGGTGACAGTCATCTGGATTTTCCTGAGGATGCTGAGATAGATTTAAAATATGTAGATAAAATTTTATTGCTAACAGAAGACTTAGGGGAAAAAAACCCTGGAAATCCTTTTTTGCGAGAGTCATAAAGAAGTATGCAAACATTTTAAGGTATGTGGGAAGTTCAAAGCCGATTATTGAGAAAGCAGATGGATCCAAGCTACAACCTCTGCTAAATATTGAGGCTTGTAAACGAAATATATTCAATTGGCAGAGAGAAGTTGACAGCTGTTTGGAAGCGTTTGAACTAGATACATCAAATATCAAGTCACAGTATTGCAGAGCTTAGGGTGACAAGGATTAAAAGAATATGATCAAGCTCAGGAAATAGCTCCAGAAGATAAAGCTATCTGGGAAGAATTGCTGAAAGTCAAGCAAAAGATAAAGACACAGAAAGATAAAGAGAAGGAAGCTCATGAAAAAATGTTTGCTTAATAAGGAAATCAGTTTTGCTCAAAGGTTATGCATTGGCTGTATAAAGG
The DNA here is from genome assembly GCF_000313985.2 of Echinops telfairi. NCBI lineage: Eukaryota > Metazoa > Chordata > Mammalia > Afrosoricida > Tenrecidae > Echinops > Echinops telfairi. Next base: position 48,631,195 of record NW_022109491.1, read on the forward strand.
TAATAAGAATATTTAAGGGTGTTTGCCTTATTATCACTGACATGCTTCTTTTTATGCTTTAGTTTCCCATCATTTATTATTTAGAAATACTAATAAAGTCTCTTAATAGAACAATGTCACAAATACAGCATGAATTTGATAAAATACTTTATAATATCTTTGATCAAAATTCTTAGTAATGGTAACTGGGTACCATCCGGTTTTTCTGGTTTAAGGCAAAGGAGGTGAGATAGTTAAGGTTTATTGTGCCAACCTGGCCAATAAACACATGTGGGATTGATTGAAGGACAGAGAGCTAAATGGCTTGGTGAGCCTCGCCTTTCTAGTTCTCAGGTTGGACCAGGTTGCTTTGTGATGGTTTGTGATGGTTGTTATGTGATGGTTGGACCAGTGTGCAGCTGCCTTAGCCAGTTCCCTGATTCAGCTGGCAAGGCTCACTTCCTACAAGACATCCCTGAGGAGAAGCCACATGGACTTACCCCGATACAGCCCTGGTTGTTGGAGCAGCCGTGAGGAGACCCCTGCTAGCACTGAGATGCTTACAGGCTCACTGATTTGGCTTTCCTCCTGTAGTCGGCATCACTGCATGTGTTTTGTGAGATTGAGGAGGACTTTATAGATCGGTGTTGAAAGGCTAATGTTGGACTTGTGGGCTTGGACAACACTGGGTTGGGGTGCTTTCTTAATGTACACTTAACTTTATATAAAACTCTCTCTTAAAGACACATGAGTTTCTCTGGATTTTTTTCTCTAGTCCACCCAGACTAACATAGGAAACATGGACGCAGGGGCAGGCAGAAATCAAAGTTTATTTGGAAAGCAAAGGAAAGCAGTAGATGGGCACTCCAGTGAGTTGCCACTGAATGAACTGTACCTTGAGGCTTTTAACAGATGTGGGGTACTTGTCCTCTTTTTATCTCCAGGTTATAGAATGGACCAATCCCATGTTTGGTCATATTTCTGAGGTCCAGTCTTAAACGTGGTCATGCTCTCCCCACCACTGGGTCTTGCACAAGCCATGGATAGGGCAGTCAGCATGCAGTAAGTCAACAAAAAGAGTTGAGTTTGCTGGCTTTGGAGTTTATAATCAGCCTAGAGGTCTGATGCCTGGAGGTTTAAGATTTAGATCATTGTGGGTTGTTGTAATCACCATTCCAGACATCCTGCCACTCACAAAGCTTCCTGAAGCCAGGCCTTTTTTTCCCTCACTCTGCCTGCACATTCTCTGTCTCCTTTCTCTCAACTCTATAGAGATTTTAGTTCCTACTCCAAACCAGATTCGCCTTCTCCAGGGAATTGCGTTCAGTTGTTGTACCTTGCATGGCTAGTCTTAGGCTTTCACTTCACAACCAACTGGGACAATTCACTGGAATTTCCCATGCAACAATGACACTAAGCCTGCAAACCAAGTAACCAAATCCTAGGAGCTGTTTGGTTATGCATAAGCAGGTGCTTTTTAGTTGTTTTTGTTGTAAGACATGTAGCCTGACATTTACTAGTTGAACCTTTTCCAGGTATATCATGGTTAGTGTCAGTTCTGACCATAGGACAACAGAATGAAGCATTGCCTGACCCTCACAATTATTTCTGTGTGAGTCCATTATCGTGGCCATGGTGCCAATCCATCTGGAAGGCCTTCTATTTCACCGAACATGATGTCCTTCTCCAGGAACTGCTTTTTCCTGAAACCATGTCTTATGTATGTAACACGAAGTCTTGCCATCGTTGCCTTCAAGGAGCACTCTGGCCTTACTTCTTCCAATACAAATTGGTTTGTACTTTTAGCAGCCTATGGTACTTTCAATATTCTTCTCCAGCACCACAGTTCAAGTGTATCCATTCTTTTTCAGTATTCCTTATTCAGCGTCCAACTCTCGCATGCATATGAGGCAATGGAAAAATACCACTGCTGGGGCCAGGCACACCTCAGTCCTCAAAGTAACATCCTTGCTTTCCAATACTCTAAAGAGGTCTCTGCAGTGGATTTACTGAATGCAATATGTCTTTGACCGCTGCTTCCTTCAGCATTGATTGTGGCTTCAAACAAGACAAAATCCTTGATAACTTCAACTTTTTCTACATTTATCATGATGTTATCTATTGGTGTAGTTGTGAGGATTTTGGTCTTCTTTACATTGAGTTGGAATCCAACCGAAGGCTGCGGGCCTTGATCTTCATCAGCAAGCGCTTCCGGTCCTCCTCACTTTCAGCAAGCAAGGTTGTGTCCTCTGAGTATCACAGGTTGTTAATATGTCTTCCTCCAAACCTGATGCCAAGTTCTTCATATAAACCAGCTTCTTTGATTGTTTGCTCAGCCTACAGATTGAATAAGTATGGTAAGAGGATACAACCCTGACATACACCTTTCCTGATTTTAAACCATGCAGTATTCCCTTGTTCCATTCATACAATAGATTCTTGATCCTTGTACAAAGTTACACATGAGCACAACAAAATGTTCTGTAATTCCTGATGCGTCCCGGCCAGCAGGACGCACGAGCAGGACCCTGGGGGGAAAGACGAACCTGGATGGAAAGAAAGTCACGGAGACGTGGAGCAAGACAAATGCTGATCAAGCTCGTTTATTTGGGCAAAGTTAGGGGAATATAAAGAGGAACTGGGAGGTGCATATTCTAATAAGGTGTGCTGCACAGTATCCAATCCAACATGTATTATTATAATGAAGCATAAGAATGTTAACCAATCGGCTATCCATCATATCCTCAATATGGTATGTTTGTAGTCCAATGAGTGCTTAGTATTTCAACCAATGGGTGAAGAGAGGGGAAGATAACCAACCAAGGTCACGTAGCTGCAGAGCAGTTACAGCTGCACAATAGTCAAAGAACACTTCGGGGGGAGACGGAGGGTAACACAAACTGCAAGCTGTCTCAGACATTTTCATAGAACAAGGAAGCTTTGGTGACTAAGATATCTTTTAAGGCATAACCACCTGCCAGTAATTTTCCACTAGGGCCGGTCACTGTTTGAAGGACCTTGAGAATGTCTGCTAGGGCCGGCTCCCAACAAATTCCCATTTTCTCAAGGCTATCCATGATCCAAGGCTATCCAAGTTTGTCATGATCTACACATGCCATGCACATACCGTGGCATAGTCTACAAGAAGCTATAAAAAAACAAAAAAATCTTTCTGGTATTATCTGCTTTCAGCCAAGATCCAGGTCTATAGCTTAGTGGTACTGTTACTGAGAGGAGATTCAGCGTTTCAAACTTCGCCATGCCTCCATTCTTGTCCAGCACTCAGGAGAGGTTATAGGTGAGGGACAGATTTCAGGCAAGAGTCAGAGAAAAAGTTAGAACAGAAAGAGTAAGTTTACTGGAGAGGGATACTTTGGAAGAAGAAGTCCAAAGGGCCCTTAGCTAGTCTAAAAGGCCTGGGAAAACATAAAGCTGGACCTTATAGCCTGGTCACGGCACTTTCCACCATAGGCTGACTTTCTGGTGGGTCTTGTCCTATGGCCTGGTCCTCTGTAGTGTCCTCTTCCTGTCAGGTATGTATATTTTGGCACTCCAGCATCCCAGCACTCCAGGTTTTAGGCTTTGCTCTTGCCTCAGACCCCAAACTCAGGAATCTATTCAGTCATGGGGGAGTTGTGTGAACATCTTGTCTCTCTTCCACCAGCCATTTCATTATCACCAATATCTCTAGTCTCTTCCATTGATAAGGAAATGCATTTTATTCCGCCCTTCACCTTCCTTTGTATTGGAGGTGTATGCACAGATGCCTGCCTTCACCTCTTTTGTATTTAACATTCCTGCCAATTTCCTTCCACTTATCACCTCTTTTCCCTTTGCATGTTTCTGACTAGCTAACAGTTTCAATTGTATTAAATATATTGTGCAACCATTATTCTTAATCAATGTCAATTTCCCATCACCATAAATAGCAACTCACTCCTTCCCAAATAATGGCTTCCTCTCTTCTCCTTCCTCCTGACCCTGATAATGCTTCAGAAACTCTGGTCCCTATATATTTTCCCATTCTTGTCTTTTGATACTCATGGGTGTGATCATACAATATTTGTCATTTTGTAATTAACTTATTTCACAAATATCTTCAAGGGTTTTTCATGTTGTCACATGTATTGTGACTTTATTTCTCTTTATACATCCATCCATTGTATGTATTCACAGATTCAATTTATCCATTAATCTGTTAATAGATATTTAGGTTGTTCCACCTTTTATATTAACACTGATTGTGGATCTAAGTAAAATGAAATCCTTGATAACTTCACTCTTTGCTCCATTTATCATGATGTTGTCTATTGGTCCAATTGTAAAAAAAATTGTTTTTGTTTTTACACTGAGTTGCAATAGAAGATAGGCAGTGTGAGAATCATATGATTCACGTTTTATTTTGATATCTATGTAGAAAACTGAGGAAGTTGTGTAAATATATTTATATCAAGGATACTCACACAATTACATGCATTTTGGCTTCAATCATGTGGAAAATTTAATTCTTTCTCTCCTAATTTGCCCTGGGTTGGGAGAGAGCTGTGAGAGTGGATGACTATTATACCCAGCATTATGAGCAGATCTTTAAATGTTGTTTTCAGGCAGAGAGAGAAGAGTGGCTAATCTAATGCAATGCCCTATTATCTTCAACTTTTTAATACGATAAAAGCAAACATTTTTACAAGATAAACACTAAATAGGCACCTGAAATGACTGGCTACTTACATGGAATCTGAATTATGTTTTTAGGATTTGTTTGTCAAATCCTTAGTATTTATTTTATGTAATGATGTTAAAAAATTCATTTTGATTGAGACTTGACATTCAGTTAAGAAAGAGGAAAACAACCTACAATTTACATAGAGGAGGGAAAACACTCCTTGGCATTAGATGAAAATAGAGGATCTTCAAGTTCATTGAGCTCCAAGTTTTGGGCATGGCATGAAATTTGAGATGTATTCAGAAACTTTAGGTCTTTGAAAGTATGACACCCAATATAAAGGCATGTGAATTGTGAGAATGTCCAGGATAAGAGTAAGATAGTTTCCCAAATATAGATTCTAGCATTTGTAGAAGGTAGGGTTAAGAGTATAATATCAGAATCATATGGAAGTGAAGTACGAGGTTCTCGATACAGGCCTGAATTTGCATCCCTATTCTGCTACTGGCTGAGCTCTGTAATTGAGAACCCATTCTGTTGCTGACTGAGTATGTTATCTGGGCCACTTACTTTCCGTAAGGTTCAGTTTTGCCATCTGTCAAATGGGTGAGAATAGTGGCTGTTTGGTAAGCACAACTTTTTAGTTTCTTCAGTGTAGTCAGTGATGATTACTACTGAAATTATTGTTTAATTCCGTAATTTTGCCTTTAGGTTTTTCAAAGATAACAGATGTTATCTTTCAATATTTTATATTGCCTTTTATATCTCTCCAAAATTTTCTGTAGATGTGTCAGCCTTGGGTTTTGTTTTGTTTTGCTTTTTGGTTCTGATAGAATCACCCCATTCAATAAAAAAACAAACAAACAGCCAAATCCTTCCAGCAACTTATCAAGTGAAAAACTCATGAAACATTTTTTTAATTTAAAAAATTATTTTATTTTATTGGGGACTCTTACAGCTCTTATCACAAGCCATACATATATCCTTTTTTTCCCCAAACACATCTCTACATATGTCATCATCTTTATGAGAACATTTTCTTTCTACTTGAGCCCCTGGCATCAGCTCCTCATTTTCTCTCCGTCCCTTTCCATGCCCCCTTGATAATTTATAAATTATTATTTTAAAATTTTTTTCATGTCTTACACTGACTGCTGTCTCTGTCTCATTTCACCCACTTTTCTGTTATCAGTCCCCCTGGAAACATTTTTTGACTGATTTGATTGACCCAATTATCAAGGAGTTGATCTAGATAGATTGATCTCTATGAACTAGGCAAGCCCTGCATTGAAAGGGTCCCATGTTTGGTTTAATACTCTAATATTTCCCTCTTAAATTTTTAAACTTTTGAACAAGGTGCCTTACATTTTCATTTGGCACTTGACCCCCAAATTATGTAGTTGGTGGTGTTGGTCTTGGGCGAAAGAGTAAGGGCCGAGGGTCCCAATGAAGATTTGTATAAGCCAATTTCTTGGCCCATGGGAATAGTTATGACCACACAAAGACGCTTCTTTATGTTTCTAGTTTGCTAACTATATACGGCACTCAAAATGTGGCTGAGGAGGAGCTGCCTTTGCAAAGTAGAGTCAACCATGATGACACAGGAGCCTTTGGGATCTACATTTGCTGATGGAGCACCACTCAAAATGAGCAGAAACAGCTTCAAATATCAATTAATAATAAGAAATTGGAGTGCATGAAATATGAATCTAGAGAATTTGGCAGCTGTAAAAAATGAAACGGAATGCATAGATGGATATCCTAGGCATGTGTGAGCTGAAATAGACTGGTATTGACTCTTTCAAGTCAGAAAATCATTGTAAAATATGGTTTACTATGCTGGAAATGACCCAATCAAGAGTAATGGGGCATTTATTATCAGAAAGGAAATGTTATGATCTATCTTGAAGTATAATACTATCAGTGATAGGATTATATATCTATCTGCCCTCAAGGAAATAAAATCAATACAACTATTTTTCAAATTTATGCCCAACTACTAATCAAACATACAATCAAGATATATTGATAATCATTGGCAATTTGAATGGAAAAATGGGACACAGAGGAAGGAATAGCAGTTGGAAAATATAGTTCTGGTGATAAAAATGAAGCTGGAGGCCACACGATAGAACTTTGCAAGACCAATGATTTGTTCAGAGCAAGTACTTTTCCAACAACACAAGTGGGGACTATACATGTGGACTTCTCCAGATGGAATACACAACAATCAAATTGTCTACGTCTATGGGAAGAGACAATCAGCAGCTAAAATCAGGCCAGGGGTTGACTGTGGAACAGATCATCAATTGTAGTATGTAAGTTGAGGTTGAAGCTGAAGAAAATTAAAACAAGTCCACTAAAGTCAAAATATGACGATTATAGCCCACCTGAATTTCAGAACAGATTTACCACACTGAACACTCAGGACAGAGTCAGAAACAGCATGTCCATGTAGTCGGATTCCGTTTCATCCTAGGTACCAGAGGCTCCACACAGTGGTGAGCACAAAGCCTTCTCCTCCGCTCCCACAGCCATTCAACTTCACTTCCTCAGCACAATTGAGAAGAAGAGTGAGAACTTGGCTGGGAGAATACAGGGTCCCAGGGCCCCTGAGCCCCAGAACTGGGAGGACCCCGACTTGCTCACCAGCTGGATTGAGGAGATTAGGGTCTGCTGTGAACTGGCTCCCATTGTCTGGCTGGACTGTATGGGGTTTGGATTATGGTGGAGCTTCTTCTGAGTAGCAGGGGGATTGACCAGCTCCTAGGGGGTGCAGAATCAAGAGGGCATGCATTAGGGGAGAAGGTTGCCTCAGTAGTGGGTGAGTATTTCTCCTAGGGTCCAGGATGTAAAGTACTAACACTTGCCTGCTCACAGGTCTATGTCCAAATAGTAATTGCAATCAACGCCTACAAACCCTACAACTGGAGGTGGGTTTGATGACTGCTCTGATTTGTCACTTCTCTCCTCTCAACTCGCTGGTTTGATCAACAACTGTCAGGTACCTCCTGGCAACTTGAGAACCAGCCTCAAAACCAGAATTTTGATGAAGCCTGTTTTATTTTCCGAGTTTAGCCCCTATTGAGGCTAGGGTGACGTAGAATCACCTGGCCTCCCTTTACTACCCAGGTCCTGCAGCAGGTGTGTGTGGATAACCCTGCATTCAGGATCAAACATAAAAAAACAAATGAATAATAACACCATGTCTCGGAGGCAGCAGTTGATCTCCACACACCCACACACATTTTGGAAACAAGAAAACAGCACAAGTAACTACATCACACACACATGTAGAGCTGGGGGAGCTCCTGGAGGAATTGATAAAGAGGTCCACCAATCCTCCCAGGGGGGAATTACAGCAATAGTCTCTGGCTATTTTAAGCAACTGAAGGAAAAATTATATAGAGATAGAGAGGAGACACGGGCCATAATTCAAGAACTCAGATGTGCCTTGAGAGAACATCTGACAAAATGAAGGAAAAAGTAGAAATAATACAACATCTTCAAACAGAATATAAAAGGCAAATACTAAAATAATATTTTGGTATTATCCATGACAACATTATGGAAGAACAAAATAGTAAGAAACAAATATTGGAATCAAGAATCAGTGATCTTGAAGCTGAATCTTTCCAGAACAAAATACAAGAAGACCAGGTTATAAAAAGAACACACACACACACACACAAAATGAAGATAATCTAAGAATACTACAGGACATCATCAAAAGGAACAACACATGCTGGATAAATTTCCCAGAAAAGAAAGAAGAAATAAGCACTATTGAGAAATAGTTGATGAAATATTAAGTGTGAACATAATAGTTGATGAAATATTAAGTGTGAATCATGTCAGAGCATAAAACAACTATACAAGAAGTCCACAGAATACCCCAAAGGATTGACCTTAAAAGTTTATCACCCCAACATATAATAATCAAAATTTCTAATATGAATGATAAGGAAACAATCCTGAAAGAAACACAGCAAAAAAGAAACATTATTTACAAAGGCCCATCAATCAGGATAAGTGTAGATTTTCCCACAAAGACCATTCAGGCAAAAAGGAGATGTAATGATATATTCAAAATATTGAAAGAAAAAAATGCTGTGTTAATCTGTGGGTTCACTAGAGAAACAAATTCATAGGCACTCATATGTGTATAAGAAAGAGCTTTACATAAAAGAGCAATTGTATATTGAGAAAACATCCCAGCTCAGATCAAGTCCATAAGTCCTATATTAGCCCATATGTCTAATACTAGTTCATAAATTCCTCTTTAGACTCACACAGCACATGCAAAGATGCCGAATGCAGGAAGTGGGTAGAAAGTCTTGT
>NW_022109491.1:48641064-48669515 GCF_000313985.2 Echinops telfairi
ACTTATCAAGGGTTCATGACGGAGGGTAGGGTGGGGAGGGAGGGGGAAATTAAGAGCTGATATCAAGGGCTCAAGTAGAAAGAAAATGCTTTGAAAATTATGCTGGAAGCATATGTACAAATATGCTTGACACAATGGATGAATGTATGGATTGTGATAAGAAATGTAAGTGCCCCCAATAAAAGTATATAAAAAAAGCCATCATAGACATTTTTTCTGCTATAAAGATAAATATAAATAAATAAACAAGAGCAGAGAGAACAGAGCAGACATTAAATATTCAAATGGAAAAGATATGGAACCATTCACAAAATACAGCAAACTTCATTAAAATTGGAGCAAAAACTACAAAAAGCCAACAACCTACAAAGAAAAAATAAAACAACAATACAAACAAGATGAAAACCAAATAAGCAAGATAAAATATAAGATAAAAACAACAACAAAAACTAAAAAGCAAAGATAATAACAGGAAGGCAACACAAAAATCATCATGAAAACTAAAACCAGTAACATCACTTATGTTAGACAGGGTTCTCTAGAGAAACAAAACCAGGACATTAATGATTTTGTAGATATTTATATAGAACTAACATAAGAAATAAACAATCTATAAAGCAGTACAAATGGCTCAGTGCAACTCACTTCTGTGAGGCAGCTAATGCACTGGTAGTCTTTCAAGTCTTGAAGGCCGCCTAGTAGTCCTCTGTAGAACAATTCAGGATATCCGGCCACAGGCAGCAAACAGCAAGCAGGTCACCAACAGTCAGCCAGAACACAGGGTCCACAATCCCCAGCTCAAGTGATGTATATACTCCAGCAGCATGGCGAAGCAGGTCTTGAAGGAACCTCAAACTACAGTGACACAGTTCACGGGTTAGGTGTCCCACAGGTAGTGTAGCTTGCAAGTTGAGGCAGAGAACCATCTAAGGCAGCCGCACACTGGTCTGATCATCCAAGAGCAAGAAACCAGAAAGTGAGACTTGCTGAGCCATTTATCTCTCCGCCCTTCATTTAATCCCTCATGTGTTCATTGGCCATGATGGCACAATAAACCTACCTATCACACCATTAAAAATAAAACAAACGTAGCATCAAAAAAAACATATTTCTCAATAACAACCCTGAATGTAAATAGACTGAATTCACCACTTAAAGACAAAGATTAATGGAATGGCTTAAAAAAATAAAAAAAAGAACTTACAATGCTGCTTGCAAGAAACTTACCTTACATATAAAAAGTAAAATGACTGAAAATCAGAGAATGGGGCGAAAAGCCCATCGAGTTAACAGCAGTCAAAAGAAAACTGGAGTAGCAACATTAATCTCAAACAAAATAGACAGCAAGGTTAATAACATAATAAGAAAAAGGTCATTTTTAATTATGAAAGCTTTAATTGAACAAGAAACCATAGCCCCAATCAATATGTATGCACCAAATGAATTACCATAAAAATACATTACTCAAATACAGAAATGAAGAAACAAATAGAGCATAATATGATACTATCAGGAGACTTCAATATATCACTTTCAAGTAAAGATCGATCAACTAGAAAGAAAATCAAGAAGGATACAAAAAAATTAAATTGCATAAACAATCAACTGAATCTCATAGCTATATATAGATCACTTCACCCAATAAAAATTCAAATCCTTACTTTCAAGAGCTCACAGAAGCTATTCTAGAATAGACCATATTTTAGGTCAAAAAACAAGCATCAACAAATTCAAAAACATTGAGATAATACAAACCATATTTTCAGATATAACACTGTAAAATTAGTAGTCAACCATAGAACGATCAACTCTAAAAAGCCAAATACAAGGAAATTGAATAGCACTTTACCCAAGAATCACCAGATAACTGAAGGAATAAACAACATCATCAAAAGATTCCTTGAAATATGGCCATTGCTAAAAAGACAAATTGGTATGTATAGAAGTAAGGCCGGAGCGCTCCTTAGAAGTGAGGATGGCAAGACATACTATGGACATATTGTCAGGAGAGAATAATTCCTGGAGAAGACGTCATGTTTGGTGAAGAGGAAGCGCAGTGAAAAAAAGGATCGACACCGTGGCTGCATCAAGGGGCTCAGGCATAGGAGTCAATGTGGGGATGGTGCGAGACCATGCAGTGCTTTGTTCTGTTGTGCACAGGGTCCCTAAGGGGTGCAGCTGACTCGATGGCACCTAAAAACAATAGGTTAAAAGGTACTAGCTTATCATTTGATCTCCCTTTTGACTCATTTTAAATTTGTTTTTGTTTTGAATATTTTTTGCTTTCTTTTTGATTGAGATTTTTATCTGTTTTACTTTGTTTTTGTTGTTGGTTTTGATGTTGTTTTTGTTTTGTATGTTTTCCTGTATATGAAATCCAGGATAGGTAAAGAGACAGTAACTGTACTAATGGTTTCTTGGCAGTATCACACAAGAGGCTGTGGGGAAATGGGGGAGCACATAATAAGGAGTTAAAAAAAAGAAAAAAGTGTTCATAAAATTGTGGTAATGATTATAGAACTCTTCTCGCCTTGATTGAACTATTGAATTGTATGATATGTGGATTGTGAGCCAATAGAAGTGTTTAAAAGGAAAAAAGGACAGAATATTAAAAACTGTAACAATTATACATTGCACTAAGATGGAGATCAAATAACAAGGGGTCACATTTTGACCTAACTACCATTACAGCAACCCACCCTACGATGCTCCCTGTACAAAGTCCTTTCCCGTCTCTGGTAGAGAGTCAGAGGGGATTCACCTGAGGCTTAATGTGAACAAGGACCGTGTAGATTGGTTTTGGGATGTCACTATCAGTTTTAGCCATCTGCAAATTGGGTATTCAGAATTTAACCTCTAATACCATTCCTTCCTCCAGGTTTGGGTTTTATTATTTACAATGCTTGGATCACATAGGCTGGTATGCTTCTTCCTTGTGGCCTTAGCTGATTCCACACTTGCATGGCTGCTTGTTTTGAGAACCCAGAAGATGTTGTTTCTGAGAGCCAGGCAACATCAGCTTTCTTCACTACACTTAAAAAATTTTTTAATAAATCATCTTATTGAGGACTCTTACAGCTCTTATAGCAATACATCATACATCCATACATCAATTGTACCGAGCACATTTGTACATTTGCTGGCATCATCATTTCCAAGAATATTAAATATACCATCTACTGTCAAAAGAATGAATAAATCAGCCTTAGAAAAAATATAACTAGAAAATTTCTTAAAAGTAAGGATTCCAAAAAAAAAAAACCAACCAACCCACCAAAAAGTAAGGATGCCAAGATTTCTGCTTACTTTATTTAGGCACTATTTTTGGAAAGAACAATTGTTAGAGAAAGACATCAGATTTGGTAGGGTGTTAGTGAGAATGAGGAAAACCTTGAGCAAGATAGATTCAATTGTCACATTGGCTGAAACAATGGACTCAGAGATTATCAATGATCATAAGGATGACACAGGACCAGGAAAGATTTCTTTCCTTTATATGGTCACCATGCATGTTCTGCTGGTTTCTAAAGACTGCATTGACCTAGCAATGAGTTATTGGGAAAAGTAGCCAAAAAACCAACATAAAATGTCTACTTTTTTATATGGTCAACTTAACCAATAGTAAGTAGCATCATTGATCTCCACTTTCATGCGGGAGCAACATTACAATGGAAACTTCCAGTCTTTTCCTTTTTTCCTGTGTTCTGTGATACACAACACTCTCTACATTCATACCTAGGTTATAAAATCCATTGCAACCACCACACAAACTCACGGACAACAATCACGATGAAAGGATTTTTGAATGAAGTAAACAGGCTACAATGCAGGTGAGAAGTGTTCAGGACCCAGTTGTGCAGTCAACATATGGTACAAAGCTCTTTTGGGGCTGCTAATAAATGCACTAAGGGCATGTCACTTTGCTGTAAGCCTCAACACGAAGGCATTTAGCTCAGGTTCTGTGGATCAGGGAACCCAGCTCCCTAAATTAAGTGCCCAGAGCCCCCTGCTTCATTCAGCTACACCCTGAAGACACTCTGTGATTCCACTGCCGTGATTCACTCAACCCCTGCCCCAAGTGACTCAGCTCTTCTTGCTCTGTGGGCTGAGAATGTCCATCACACGGTCTCATGCCTGACTCTTGGTTCCGCTGGTCCTCTGGTGTCCCATCTGTGTCCTTGATCAAAGGGATTCACTGCTTAGGGATTTGGGAGTCCAGAGGATGCATTCTGTTACTGGCTCTTGCTGTAAGTGAGATTCCCTCTCCTACTTCTCAGAGGGTTCATTGTCTGTTTAGCAGGATGGCAATCATAATGAAGCCTGTTAATAATTACGGACAGGGGAATCCTATCTGTCTCCCCAAACTCTCTTAGCCAGACATATACAGGAAAAGTTCCTTTGGTGGGAGTTACAGAGAGTTTGGCTAGAAGCTTCACATTAATTAATCTGTCCTTAAACTTACTCTTCCCCGAAGGAAGGCGCAAGTATGATTGAGGGTAGTCCGCTAGATTTTAAGTACTGGAAAGACCAACATTGAGTTATTGGACTCAATAGTAAATACAAACTTAAAAACACCATTTCCTCTTTGTTGCTGCCTGGGGCATCATAAGTCAGTAAAATATACCAAGACTCCTTTATTCTGGTTTCTTCCATACTGTAAGTGGCTCAATATAAATCTTTCTTCTTCCACTCCTCGGGAACCACAGACACAGCTCTTTTACCTGGAGGCACATGAAGTTGTTGTGTCTTACTTCTGGGCGGTCCTGGGGAGCCTCGTCCTGGCCTTCAATTCTGTCTGCTACATGGTTCATTGAGGCTATTATTTTTCCTTTCTCTTTTGAGAAGCATTTCAAATCTAATTGCTCACAGGGAAAGGTCGGTCCCACCATTTTGCAGATGATTTTGCTCTTCAAGCTTATAGATGCACTCATTGGACTCTGACGAAAGCAGAACATGCTGTTAATATTTCTTATGGTGCTGATACATTTACTGAATACTTGGCATATAAGAGGGTAAATTGCCATGCTTTTATCCTAAAATGTTCTATTTTTAAGATTTTGTTTTGATATTCTAAAACTGAAGTCTCATTATTTAAATATCTATAAGAAAACTGCATAAATTGTGAGTAACATTATTATATTATTAATAGTAACATAAATAGAAAGCGAAAAAGGAAGAAACTATAGCAGAAGCAAACTGAATAATTCAAGCAAACACATGTGAACAGAAGACATGTGTATGTATAATACTAATATTTAAATAACCATATGAGCTCCTTTGAAAAAGGAGCTACCTGTAATATAAATAAAATAAATATTTATTCCCACATTCCTTACATCCTTTTTCCAGTTTTGCTCACAAAATGTATAGGAATTCAAGTGACTCTTCATTAGAATTCTAATATGGGAGACCTCAAAGCAGTTGCTCTTGGGAACTTGGGGACTTGGTCCACCTGTATTTCCCCATGTTGCCTTGTTTTTTTCCATTAGTCTCAATGTCTACGGTTCAGAGTGTGAGGTACGGATATTTGGAACACAAATTTGAAGATTATACGTTATATTGCATCCTTGTCAAATGATCTAATCAGAGAAGCTGGGCTCTATGAGGAAGAATGCAGCATCGGCTCCAGTAAAGGTTTATTAACAACTTTCAATATGCAGATGACACAATCTTGCTTGCTGAACGTGAGGAGAACTTGAAGCACTTGCTGATGAAGATTAAGGATTGTAGCCTTCAGTATGGATCACAACCTGATGTAAGAAAATTCTCAGGAGTACACCAATAATAACATCATGATAAACAGAGGGAAAAAAATGAAGTTGGCAAGGATTTAATCTTGCTTCGATCCATAATCAATGCTCATGGAGGCAAGAATCAAGAAATCAAATGATGCATCACATTGGTAAGTCTGCCCATACGTTCTGTTTAAAGTGGTAAGAGCAAGGATGTCATTTGGAGGACTCACGTGTGCCTGACCCAAGCCATGGTATTATCACCCTTCTCATACACAAGTGAAAGTTGGAAATTAAATATGGAAGACTATAGAGCAGTCTATGCATTTAAATTATGGTGCTGGTGAAGAATACTGAGAAGTACCACAGATCACCAGAAGGACAGAAACCTCTCTCTGGGAAGAAGTACAACTAGAATGCTCCTTAGAAGGGAGCATGGCAATACTTCAATCTCAAGGAATTTGGGACAAGTCCCTTGAAAACGACTTGTTAAAGTAAAAGGGCAGGGGGAAAGGGAAAGACCCCTAAGGGGATGGGTTAACACATGAGCTTCAACATAACAATAATGGGCTCACTTAACCACAACAATAATTGTGAGGATTTTGAAGCACCTAGTAGTGTTTCGTTCCATTTTACTTAAGTTCTCTATGAGTCAGATCAACTCTATGGCAGTGAGCTGAGAATTAACAACCACTTTTGATAATAGGTAGAATATGTAGACAGAAAGTCAGTAGAACACACAAGACTTGGAAAACACTATAAATCAGATACAACTAACAAACGTTTATAGCTCATTTCACCCAAATTCTCCAATGCATATGAATCATTATCCAAGAGAGATCATACATTATGTCACAAAAGGAATTGCAATAAAACACAAAGGACAAAAATCTTATAAAATATCTTCTCTGATCACAATGGAATGAAACCAAATTAATAACAGGAAGAAAAATAGAAAATTTAAAAATATATGTAAATTAAAACAACACACTGTCAAAGGAGAAACTACAAGGAAAACTAGAAAATAGTTAGAGATGAATGAAAATTGAAGCACAATATGCTAAAGCTTATTTGATATGATGGAGGCTTTGCTCAGAGGGAAACATAGTTGTAAATACTTCAAAGAGAAAAAAAATGCTCTAAGATCAGTAACTCAACTTTACAACCAGATGAACTAAAAAAAAAATGGGGGGTGGGGAAGGACTTAAAAAGGACAAAAGCTACCAGAAGAAAGAGAATAACAAAGAATGGAGATCAGAGTGAAGATGAATGAAACAAAGTGAAAAAAATATCAAATCTGATGCTCTTGAGTTGATTCCAACTTGATATCCCTATCAGACAGAGTAAAACTGCTCCACAGAGTTCTAAGCTGAATGTAAATCTTTACAGAAGCAGACTGCATAAACTTCTCTCTCAGAGAGCTGCTGGTGGGTTTGAGCCACAAGTGTTCTGGTTCGCAGCCTTCTGCTTAATCACTGCACCGCCAGGCTCCTTTACAGATGAAATCGATCAAAGAAAAACAATCGAGAGAATCAGTATAGCCACAAGTTTGTTCTTTAAAATGATCAACACAATGGACAAACCTTAGCTATACTAAAACCAAAGAGAGAAGATTACAATACTATTATGACCCTTGAAGAAAAAATAATTTAACGACATATTAGAAAAAGTACTATAAACACACTCACTAACAAATTGCATAAACCAGGTGAAATGAACAATCACCTGGAAGCTCAAACTACCTCAGTGGACTCAGGAAGAAATAGAAATTCTCAACAGACCTATAGCAAATGAAGAGACTAGAGTGGTAACAAAAAACATCTCTAAATAAAGAAAAGTCCAGTACCAGATGACTTACTGGTCAGTTCTATTAGTTATACTAAAACGCTTCCAAAAACAGAAGAGAAGGGAAAACTTTTCAAGTTATTCTATGGCACCAACATTACTGTGATATTATAAGAAAACTCTAAACCAATATCCCTTATGGTTATAGATGCAAAAGTTTTCAGCAAAATATTAGCAAACTGAATCCAACAGCATATTAAAAGTGGAATTTATTCTAAGAATGCAAGAATGATTCAAATTAAGAAAAACAATCAATGTAATAATAATTATAATAACACAACCAAATTCACTGCCATCGAGTCGATGCCAACTCATAGCAACCCTATAACACAGTTTCAAGAGGGTGACCCCCAATGGCAACACACCTGTGAGATACACCCTAATATGAATGAGCATAAGCAAAATATAACAGAAAGACCAGCACAGGATTCCTGGAATCATATGTATCTTAACACAGCCTACAGGGTGTTGATGAAGTAAGACCTTGCTTGTCCTCGAACCAACAGCACACTGCTCTTGGTACAGATGTAAGACTGCAATTCTTTATGGGAGTAGAAAGCCCCGCTTTTCTCCCTCAGAGCAGCTGGTGGGTAGCCCCAAATGTAATCACCACACCCCCAGGGCTCCAAGAGTCACATGGCTATTTCAATTATGACAACCAACAAAACTCAATGCCATTGTATGAAAGGAACACTCGGGACACCTGGAATGCAAGAGAATTCCTCAACACCTCAACATTTATTAAAAACACGTCGTTAACATCATACACAATGGTAAAATATTTAAAATCTTCCCCATAAGATCAGGCACAAAACAAGAGTGTCCACTTTGATCATTTTTATTACATTTTACTGGAAGTTCTAGATGGAGTCATTTGTCATGAAAAAGAATAAAAGGCGCTTAAATTAGAAATGGGGTAAAACAATATTTGCAGATGATATGTTCTTATGTGTAGAAGACCGCAAAGGATTCACATGAGAGCTACCAAACCTAATATATTCAGCATTTTTGAAGTCTACAAATGAACACAAAAGATCAGCTGTGTACATATACCAGCAATGAACAATCTGAAATAAAATTAGGACAATAATTCTATTTAAAATAGCAATAAAAATATTGAGATAACACAGACACACAACGAGCCACAATAGACAAAATAGAATTCTTCAAAACAAAAACTTTTGTGTGCTCAGGGATGTTTCAAGAAATGCAGCCTACATGATGGAAGAAAATATTTAGAATTAATATAGCAGATAAAGGTTTACTTAAAAAAAATAAAGCATACTTATAACTCAACAACAAAAATTACAACTCCAAAATTGGCAACAGTCTTGACTTTAAAATGGTTAGCTAACAGACGAAAAGGTTCTCAATATCCCTAGACATTGATTGTTCTTCTTAGGTATCATCGAATTATTTCCAACTCCTAGTGACCCTATTTACAGCATAATGACACACTACCAGCCCTCCCGTATTCTCACAATGTTTGAGTTCACTGCTGCAACCAGTGTGTCACTCCATCTTGTTGAGGTCCTTCCCCTTTTTTTTCTTCCAAAATCTCTATGCAATGTTTACTTTTATGATACTTATTAAGATGCTGCTGAGTTTTTAAAAAGGAGATTAACAAGTATTGGTAAGGGAGTGGAGAAATTGGACGCTGGTGCTTTACATTCCTGGACTGAATGTAAATAGCGTAGCTGCTGGTGTTCCTTCAAAAAGTTGAACAGAGAATTATTCTATGACACAGCAGTCTGCTTCTAGGTCTAGACCCAAAGGACTTGAATGCAGAGACTGCGGACAGATCTTTATACACTTGTAGCATTTGAAAGAGTGAGATGCTGGAAACAACCCAAGCGTCTTGAGTAAGTAGTGTGTTATAGTCACATAATGGACTGTTATCCAGTCATAAGGAAAATGATGTCCTGATATGTGCTATGTACATGAATGAACATTGAAAACACGTTGAGTGAAATAAGACAGACACAAAAGAATAAATATTGTATGTACCCTCTCACATGAAATATCCTGCATTGGCAAATACATCAAGACAAACATTTATTAGGAGTTACCAGGGACAGGGAGTACATGGGGATAGGGAGTTACTTTTTTTTTTTTTTTTTAGGGAGTTATTTTTTGTGAAAATTCTCTTTGGGGTGTTAAAGACATTTCAAAAATGAATGGTTGTACAATGTGGTGAATGCAATTAATTCCACTAACTGTGCACTTAAGATGATAAACAGGTAAAATTTCATTATATGTTTTTTTTACTACAAATATTTAAAAAATAGTAATGAGTAAAGGACTTTCACAGACATTTCTCCAAAGAAGATACAAAAATGACCAATAAGCATATGAAAATATAAAAATATGCTCTACATTATTAATTAAACAAACGTGAGTGAAGACCACAAGGAGATACCAACTAGGATAGCTATTAAAAAGCAAACAAACACCAAACATGGAAAATATCACATGTTTATGAGGATGTGTAGAAAGAAATTGGAATCCCTGTGCTTTGCTTTGTTACATGACACGGCCTCTGTAGAAGCAGGTGGGCTGTTCCTCTAGAAGGGAAATATGGGATTTTCCTATGAGCCAGCATAGTTGGGGCCTGTGACCATATTGCTAGTTATCTACTTGGGACCCGAAAGCAGCGACTCAAGAAGATATTTGTACACCAATATTCACAACAGCATTGGTGACAGACACACATTTCCCCCCACTTTTTGGCTATTATGAATAATGCTGCTAATTATGTTACTTGTATGCTAAGAAATAAAGATTCATACTTAAGTCTGAGGGGCATAAAAAATGTGCTAGGCTGGGTTCTTCAGAGAAGCAAGAATAGTGATGCTTATATACAATAATAATTTATAAATTATCAAGGGTACATGGGGGAGAGGGGAGGAGGAAGGGAGGGGGAGGAGAAAAAAGGAAAATGAGCTGATTCTGGGAACCCAAGAGGAAAGCGAATTTTGGGAATAATGAGGGCAACAAATGTATAGATGTGCTTTACACAATTGATCTATGTATTGTGATGAATTGTATAAGCCCCAATAAATTGATTTAAAAAAAAAGAAAGAGATTTATATCAAGAAATGATTTGCCCAATTATAGAAGTGGGTAAAGTCAGTGCTGTTGAAGCTGTGGGTCACATGCAAATTGAAGACTTCTCCTGACTGATGTAGCTGCAGAGGGTGATGAATACGAAGCAGAAAGATGAAGCAGGAAGAGCACAGGTTAGTGGATGTAATGTTGAATGAATCCAAGGTTGGAAGTCCTGTGTGGCTCCCGGGATTGATAGGTGATATATCACATGGAGGAAGACTAACCAGAAGCAAAATCCAGACCCAGCAGTAGAAGTTAGCTAGCTTCCACATAGTGTGAATCTATTCTAAGTAGATCACACCATGAATGAAACCTCCCTCATTATTATCAAGACTGTGACCAGAGAAAAGAGTTGGTACTCTATCCTATTCTTTCAATAACTGCTTGGCTACTCCATAGATGATTCTGTCATGGAGTTGACCACATTATGTTGGGTCATATCATGAGAAAATCCTGGCCTACCCAATTTTACATAAAACCTAACTATCACAAAAAGTAAAGCTTGGAATTAGTTAGTTATTATACCTTAATAAATTTCAATAAACTCCCAACTCACTGTCATTAAGCTGATTCCAATTCATAGCGATCCTATAGGAGATTGGTTCTCAACCTTCCTAATGCCACGACCCTTTAATACAGTTTCTCATGCTGTGGTGATCCCTCAACCATAAACTTATTTTCTTTGCTACTTCATAACTGTAATTTTGCTACTGTTATGAATCTGGTGGTTCCTGTAAGAGGGTCGTTTGGCCCCCAAAGGGGTTTTGACCCACAGGTTGAGAACCACTGTTATAGGATGAGGTAGAACTGCCCCTGTCGGTTTTTGAAACGAACTCTTTAAGGGCATAGAAAGCCCTGTCTTTCTCCCCAGGAGTGGCTGGTGGTGTGGAGCTACTGACCTTGAGGTCAGCAGTCCAACACATAACTACCACCAAGGCTAAGTGGTCATAATAGTTATACAAGAGTTAGAAGAGATTATTGCTATTAGAGTTCCACTTCATGTGTTAGATATTAACAAGATGTGCTTCAACATTGCTCTATGATCATGGATGACTGAAGAGAAGTTCTCTCAGGAACACACAGGCCTTAGTCTTGATTGTATACCTTAAAAGAAAAAAGGCCCAATTAAAAGAATGGCTTGTGTGGACCAGTTAAATTCAAGGCAGCGAGGTCAACTCAGAAGGTAATAGTAACTTTTATTTTTGGAATTCTAAAGGGATAGACGTAATAGATTTCTCAAATGACCCAGGATGATCATGGGGACTTAATTAGAAGAAGTTTTAAGAAAATTGAAAATGACGTTGATTAGATAAGGGTCAGGAAAGTTGAGCTAAAGTTCCCCGCCCCCCTCCCCCCAACTATCCAAAAGCAACCTTTCCTTCTTCCACGGCCCTATGAGAATTTCACTGGGAAACCTTATCTCAACCCTCTTATACGCTGCATCTTGGCCTTTCCAATTTTTCTTTGTTGTTCAAACTATAAAACATTTTAAAACAACATGATTTTAGTCACTTGAGGATGCCAAAACTGACATTTTGAGGTGGTGAATAATCTTTGGGGAAGGATTCATGTTTACAGCCAAATGGAGGATATGTCACTATGTCACGAAATGGTAGATTTCATATTTTTGTTAAAGAAAGGTTTCTATGATTTTGTAACAATACCTTTTGACTTACCCTCATACACTGATTTCTATGTTTCAAGGATTTTACTAAACACCTTTTCATACATTTCTTTAATGCTGTCAACAAACCTAAACTAAAAACCAAACCAAACCCACTGTCAAGTTCAGTTCTGACCCATAGTGACCTTATAAGGCAGGATATAATTGCTCTACAGGTTTCCTGGGAATGCAAACTTGCAAGAGAGCAGAAAGCTTCACCTTTGTCCAGAGTAGCAATTAGTGGGTTTGAATTGCAGATCTTGTGACTGAAAGACCAACGCTTAACCCTACATATCACCAGGACTTCTTCAATAAGCATAGGATACAAAAACCATTATTCTCATTTGTAGATTAAAAAACCGAGAAATTGAGAATGAGCTTGTCAATAAATGCAGAGCTCTCAGTATGTAGTAAATAGGAGCCTCTCAGAGCCCAGAGTGAAATAAAAACAAAGCAACCCTCCACACCCTTTCCACAAAATTCAACAAGCAAACAAAACAAAACAAAAGAAGGTTTGATTGTCTTGAACTTCTAATTATTAGTTACATTTGAGGTAGCATTTGTCTTTTCATATGAAAAGTTAAAGTGATAAGAATTTGTTTGAAATGTATGGGACCACATAAATTTCAAGATAAGTAATTCATGACCTTTGCTCATGTTCATTTGAGTCCCAAGAGGAGAGAAAGAAGGCCAAACATTTGACAGCTGGCAAAACAGGTTCAATGCCTTATTTTCTTTGGAAGCAATTTGTCACTGTCAAGCATACACGGTGGCCTCTCTTTTACTTCTGTTCAAAGAAGAATACAAATTGCATCCTGACATTTCCCTGAATATGGCAAGTTTCATTCATCACCGGGGTGGTTTTCAAGCTTCATATCCACTATTGTAAAGGTGAGCTGAGTTTTTTAAGAACAGTTTTGTTGAACAATAAGTTCTTTCCTCATGAAAAGCCATAACTTGTCTTTCCTTAAAATCCTCTTATTGTCTTAATAAGACTAGACAACTATTTATTTTGTATTATATGCCTATTGAACTCAATGTTATTGTTTAAATAATCACCATGCTTATGTGAGGACTGCTGAGCAGATCAACTTTAGCATATGTAACAGTGGTTAAGAAAATGGTCAGTACATACATAGATGCATTGTTTTTTCCAGTTTTTATTCCTTGAAAATTACTTTTAAAACTCTGAATGAGAAAGATTTGTAAATTCTACATACCTTCCTTTTTCTTGTTAAAAGAAAACTGTACTCACATTGTTGAAACAGTGGAAAATAAACACAATGTTATCACATAAGGGGAAGCATGTATAAATGATTACAGCAACTATTTTGCTTGAATCTTAAAGTTCTAGAGCTATCAGGGACCTATGAGGTAATTATTTCAGTGGTTGTAGCATCAGTCAAATGTGGCCCACTGCATGTGTCTGTAAATAAGATTTGCCTGGAACATGGCCATGCCCAGTTTACAGATTGCCTAAGACTGCTTCACATTACAACAGAGTGGGTTAGTTGCTACAAAGATCGAATGGCCTGCAAGGCCTAAAATATTTAACTGGTCCTTTGCAGAAAATATTTGCTCTTCTTTATCTACTTCCCCAAGGAAAGATTGAGTATCTAGAAAAAGCCCTCTGATATACCAGAACTTATCCTTTAGGGATCTAGTGGGTAAGACAGCATACAAACGATTCAAAGTACAAAATGTGACTGCAATCATAGAATGAACAAAGTGCTTTAGGATTCAGTGGCGGAACTGGTAGAAGGCATCATGGAAAAGGTGAAGTATGAGCTCTGTTTGATGGACCTGTAATATTTGAAAATGCAAAACATGTATAAATTATTTGTATTTGTGTTAGGCCAGATTGACTAGAGAAACAAATCCTGAGACACTCATATATGTTTAGGAAAGAATTTTATATCAAGAAGTAATCATACATCAGGAAAACATCCCAGCCCATTCCAACTCAAGTCCATAAATCTGATACTAGTCCACAAGACCCTCTTCAGACTCAAGCAGTCACATGCAATGATGCAGAATGCAGGAAGATCACAGACCGGTAGGTGCAAAGTCTGGTGGATCCAATAGTGCCGAAATCATCACAGGGGCTTTGGCAGGTCCCAGAGTTGATTGCCAGCAAAGAAATGAAGGCAGAGAGAGAGGTTCCCAGAGCCCTTCTTATGAGAAGGAGGCATGTGTGCCATGCCCACAAGGAGATACTGATTGACAGGTTGAATACCATCTCTATACTTCTACATATCTTCAAGTTGACATGAAATTATGTAACTACCACAGTATTCAAAGTACCAGTACTAGATAGAGCTATGAGGTGAGAAAGCACCACCATTGTGAGAATTACTGAGCATATGAACTCAAGCATATACAAAGTTTGCGAGGGACCTGGATGCAGGCTGAGGATGATATATTTCAGGGGTACTCACACTTTTCCAGTGTGTGAGCTACTTATAAAATGATCAAGTCAAGATGATCTACCAACTACAAAAATGCAAAACATATATTTATTTATTTATTATATTTATTCGTACATGCATTGAGCATTCTTTATATGTACAATGTATGTTTATGTACTTGCATAACCGCATGAGTCCATATTGCACAACACAACACAATTAACTATATACATTTTTTGTCATTACCTGAGTTTACTCTGATGACTTGCACTGAATGGAATGAGCCAGGGATGCATAGTCCAGACAGTAGCTGCTGACAGCCAGCCTCAAGCACACTTCCAAATGATCATCAGTCATGGTGGAACAGTACTTGGACTTAATGATCTTTATGTGGGAAAAGGCTGACTCACAGCAATAAGTAGAGCTGAATAATGCAGTCATGGAGGTAGCACATTTTCTCATGTTTGGTATGTTCCTCTGCGAGTAAGTTCCAGAACT
Source organism: Echinops telfairi (assembly GCF_000313985.2). Classification (NCBI taxonomy): domain Eukaryota; kingdom Metazoa; phylum Chordata; class Mammalia; order Afrosoricida; family Tenrecidae; genus Echinops; species Echinops telfairi. The sequence continues at coordinate 48,656,319 of NW_022109491.1, forward strand.
GTTCATGCACTCTGGACTTCAGCTGAATGTCGGCGTGTAGTGTCAACATCTCCCATTCCATGTGAAAGTGATACGTTTTTGTCTTCTTACTTGGTCCAGCTCCCCCACTCATTTTAATACCCTTTCTTACATTTAAGAGAAAAAAACCAAGGTCTAAAAATTGGCGCTAGCTTAGCTTGTCAGTTTTGCTGCACTTAGCGCAGCTGTGTGTGCTTGCGTTTGACAACTAAGCTTTCATCTGATTGGCTGCACTGTATATCAATTAAGTGACGGGATTGATGATAGGCTTACGTCTATTTTTTTTAATGCCATGCGAGCTACCCACACTACATTTGCAATCGACTAGTAGATCGCGATCGACGTATTGAGTGCCCCTGATGTATTTTATATGGCAATTTCAAAGTGGGTTGGATGACAACATGATCATTGTGATCCACAACTCCTTCAAAACTTGCTCCAAAAGATGGAACTGAATTCCTCTCTCTTGGATCATAGGTAGGACTTGATGAGTCACTCCTAAAGAATGAAATGAACTGTGTGTGATATTACAGATCTGATCATAAAAGGCACTGCACTTCCTCTTTGCTCTCTACTGGACTGTTTGCTCCATGGAAAGCCAACTTCTCCACAGTGAGGATACTTGATTAGCTCTATGAAGAGGACCACGTGAGGAAAATCTGAATCTTTCTGCTAATAGACAGCAAGGAACTAAGATCTCCTGTCAACAGTTATGTGAATGACCCATTCGGCAATTGAATTCTACAGCTTCAGTTGAACCTGTAGATGATAGAACACCAAAACCAAGCTCACTGCCATTGGGTCAATGCTGACTCACAGTGAACCCCTGTGGGTTTCTGAGTCTGTAACTGTTACCAGGAGTCGAAAACCCTGTCTTTCTCGCTCAGAGCTGCCGGTGGTTTCAAACTGACTGCTGACCATGAGATCACAGCCCAACATGTAACCACTACACCATCGGAGCGGCAGAAGCACCACTGAACAACTTTACTATAATCTCTTGAGAGAACCTCTGTCACAAACATCACTCAGCTGTTTCAGTTTCTGTATCTCAGTAAGTCTTTGAGGTGAAAAATGCTTGTACTTTTAAGCCCCTAAATGTTGAGCCAATTTATTGAGACAATAGTCCTTATCTTTGTAGTGTTGTTGGGTAGTTTTCACTCATTTATGTATTCCCTGCTGCATTTATTCAGGTGCACTACAAGAAGCATTGGTCTCTGGCCTATCAGAAAGTGTTGGCAGGAAAGCGAACTTTTGCTAAGGACTGGCGAAAACTAGACAGCCAGTTTGAGGGCAATAAGGGTAGACCGAGAGGAAGGTACTTGTAACAAAATCTTTCCAGTCCTTTCCAGACAGTTTTCCAATAACTTCTTACATCTCTCTGCCTACGATTTTTCCCCTTTTCTTTCTGACTATAAGAGCTTTCACAGCATATCCCCACCCGCAGTCCTGGGGCTTTGGGGCTCGGCTCAAGGGGAGTCCCTCTAGGAGATGGGGGTACAGTGAATGGTGTGACCCTTTACTGGGCATGCCTCCTACACAGTAGGGGATGCTTGGCCTCTCTAGGGTTTCCTGTATGGGCGCCAATAAATTTCTTCCCTTTTGCTTAAAAAAAAAAAAAGAGCTTGTACAACTTGTGTGTGAGAATATTTTGATTTTTCTCGAGAATCTAAATATATCATTGCTATCAAGTTGAAAAAAACGCTTCAGACTTGCTCTTTCAAATACTTTGATTTTAGGATTCAGAAGTAGAACTGAAGTAAGTGGAAAGTACTTCTTTCATACTAGAAACATAAAAATAGGTAACTTATTTATTTGTTTACTGAAGATGATGATCAATTTCCACCTCTTTCAAGCTCCATAAGAGTTAGTGTTGTTAAGTGCTCTTGAGATGGCTTCTGCTCCCAGTAGCAGTGTGTACAGCACAAGGAAACACTGTGGGATCCTGCAATTGTTGTGATGCCTGAACCTATTGTGGCAGCCACTGTGCCAATCCAGCTCCTTGAGGGTCTGCTCATTTCTGCTGACTTCCCAATTTACCAAGGATGATGCCATTTTCCAAAATATTTAAGATGATGTCTCATCATCCTTCATGCTAAGTAGTAGTCTAGCTGTACTTCTTCCAAGACAGATTTGATTGTTTTTTTTACCTGGTAGTCTATGGTAATTTCAATATTCTTCCCTCATACTATTATTTAATGTATCAATTCTTCCCCAGTATTCCAAATTCACTGTTCAGCTTTCACATATATATGAAATGATTGAAAATGCCATGGCTTGGGTCAGGTATATCTTAGACCTTGAAGTGACACCTTTGCTTTTTAGCACTTTAAATAAAGCAGTCTAGTACAGTGGATTGGCCCAATTTAATATGAAATTTGAATTTTTGATTGCTACTTTCGTAAGCATTGATTGTGGATGCAAGGAAAATAAAATCCTTGACCACGTCAAGCTTTTCTCTTTTGAGTTGCAATCCATAATGGCTGCATTCTTTCTTTAATGTTTTATTGTGAATTGATTGAAGGCGTACAGAGCACAGCATCAGTTTAGCTTTCAACAATTTTAACATTCTGTGTCATGCCATTGACTGCAATCACCTCACTTATCACACGCCTCCCTGTGTTTTTATTCTTTCTTCTTTCCTAATGACTCGGATGTTTTTTATTGGGTAAATGTTGCTCATTTGATCTCAGATGTTTCATTATTCAAAAGTGTCCTCACTAGTTTTATTGTCCCTGTACAGAACTGTCTATTATTTGGCTAAAATTTGAGCAAAGGTGTGGGGGTGTAAAGTTCAGTTCCAGATCTGAAGAATGACCAAGGGCGATAGTCACAGAGGGAGGTTCAACCCATCTCTATGCAGCCAGTAAGCCTGTGGTTTTCAATATTTTTTATGATTTTGAGGGGTTTTCTTTGTTTGTTTTTACATTTCTTCCACTCCATCCAGGTTATTCAAATGTAACTCCTTTTGGCATAGTTGGTAGTGTAATTGGGAACCATATAATTCTTCTGATCTCAAGATTCTAGAGACTGAGGGTCGCAGGGTTCATTAGTCTATTGGACTAATGAGTTCCACGTGCCTTTGATTTTTATCACTCTTCGGTCCTCCAGGCATGGAAGGATCAAGAGCTGTACCTTACACAGCCACTCAGGAGCTCTTAAAGTTCAACTTGTCACTCACGAGGATGTAGAACATTGTGTTTATGAACTATCATGTAATTGACCTTCGTGTTCCCGGAGACCGTAAGTCCTGATCACACATTCTCTCAAGGTGTTTGGTTATGCTTAAGCAGTTTTTATAACTTTGCACCTTGCCTGTTCCACAGCTTTTATGCATGTATTTGCAGCAAAGGTAAATGCCTAGATACAAAAAAACCCCCCTCTGTTAAGATTATATATATTTGTGAGTATAGTTCCACCCTTTCTCCAATACCCATTTTACCTACATGTCTCTCCTCATAGATGACCACTATTGTATGATAGTGTATAGAACATCATTTACTTCTGTAGCCTTTGCATTTTTCACTCTTCTCAGTGTCTTCCTCTTTCTTTATCTATTTTTTCACCCACCAACCTCCGTCTTACTGTATCTGGCCTTCCCTGTAAGATAATGTAGAGACTGGCTCTTATCTTACAAATTGAATGGGTTCAAAAGGGTATGATCTGCAAGGAGAAAACTTTTGTGCAGAAGATACAGACAGAAATTAGGGTGCAGGGGTCCCTGAAATAAGACACTTCAGAGCCCCAGACTTTATTAGGGGCAGGTTTAAATACTCTGGCTGTCACATAATCTGCATCTCATGCCAGGATTACACACAAAGGGACATTTCGCAATTTGAAGGTTTGCAAAGAAGCATTAGCACATTTATTCAGCCAAGTTATTCACAGACAGAAGGGGAGGATGAGGCTGGGAACATGAAGTAACAAATACATTTTCAGAGGGCTGCCTTCTGCAGCTTTATCAGGGAATAGAAGGCAAGAGTCTGTTTATCTCAGGTGGATAAACAGGCCAGCCATTGCTTCATCAGCTTCCATGACTGAGCCATCAGCTTTCTCTCACGGGCCATGAACCATGGAAGGTGGTGGTCCTGTCCTGTTTGCCTAAGGAGTAAACAGCTTCCCCGCCCCCCAATTCCCCCCCACAACACACACACTTCCCCTTTGCCCATGCTAACACATATCTACACTGTAGCTAGTGACTTATCTTCCCTCTCCTTCCACAAGTAGTAGATATCAAAGAATGTTGTCCTTTCAAATATATATTTAAGTTAAAAATAAACAAAGTACATTTAAAACTACATTGTAACAAAATACTAGCAAAGGGAGAGTTACTCTAAAAGTGGTAATGAGTTAAGTAAATGAGGCATGCAAATGACTGAAATTTGAGGGGCTAGAAAAATGTAGCTTTGAAACTTGTTCTTGTTCAAGCTGAGCTGAACGCTATAAGATTTTTATTTTTAATCCTGAAAATCTTGAACTAAGTTCAAATTTTGCTTCATGAGGAGGAAGTTTCAAAGAATAAATTTCAACAAATTATGAAAATAGTCCGGCTTAAAGAGAGACAAGCTATGGAGACCAACAGTCATGACTTTTAGCTCTGGTTGCTTTACCTACTAGTAGATCCTCTTGTCACTTGTATGTCAGTTTCTTCATGTCTAAACTTCAACAAAGGTTTGTTGTTATCATAAATGAGATATTTGAAAATGTGCACTCCATAGTGAGTGCTCACTGAGCGGTGGTTGTACGCCCTCATTTGCCATTTATAGAGGGCCAAGGTATGTAGCCATTACACAATGTATTTTGGCATATGGGGCTATAGTGGTATTGTTGGGTAAGCATTGGACTACTAAGTACAAGATGAGCATTAAACTGTGGGCACTGGCAAAGATTTGCAGCCTGGGAAACCCTCTTTAAGGTCACTATCAGCCCAAATGCACTTGATGTCAGTGAGGTTATTTAAAAAATATTTTATTGTAGAATATTTTTGAGGCATATATGTACTTTAGGGATATGGGTAGGCTACATTTAGCTAGTCTATAGGGGGTACCCCCCAAATGGAATTTTGTTTAAAAGCTTTGTATTTTCTATATTTATATGTACATATATACATATATATTTATATATTTACAAAACAACCTTATCACCTTCAATGTACTGTCCATTACACAATACATTTGTCAAATCTGTGATTCCATTCTTGGAAACATTTTTCAGATTCATCTGTTTGGAAGGCTGACAGCACCTCCTTTAGTTTTTCTTCACCTCTATTATGCTGTCAAATCACTGTCCTTTGATGTCCTTCTTCATTTGTGGAAACACAAAGAAGTGGCACAGAGTGAGGTCAGGAGTGTGGGGCAAAAGGAGTGTGAGGCAAAAGAGGCATGCTGTTTTTTGCCCAAAACTGGTGCACTGAGATGGTTGTGTGAGCAGGTGCATTGTCATGGTAGCAAAACATGTCCCCCATCTGCCACACTGTTAGGTTATCTTTTCAGAACCTCTAAATCAGTGGTTTTCAACCTGTGGGTCATGAACACTTTGGGGGTCAAATGACCCTTTCACAGGGGTTGCCTGATTCATAATAGTAGCAAAATTACTGTTATAAAGTAGAAATGAAAATAATTTTATGGATGGGGGTCACCACAACATGAGGAACTGTATTAAAGGGTCTCAACATTAGGAAGGTTGAGAACCAGTGCTCTAAATAGAAAGCTTAACAGTCCGACCTGGTGGAACGAACTTCAAATACACTAGGAGTCAACATTTTTGTCTGTTTGGGAAGTTGATGGATGTCCAAAATGAGGTTTGTCATCAATCAACATTTCACCATTTTTGAAACAATAAAACCACTCTTCCACTTGAGTTTTTCCCACAGCACTCTCCTTGTAGACTGTGTTCAACATCACAACAGTTTCTGCAGCATTTTTCCTGAGAAGGAAACAACATTTCACAGCTGCATGCTGTTCTCTTAAATCCGTCATAACAAAAAATGTGGTTCAAGCAAAACTGCTTTTATGAAACAGTTCACTGTGACCACAGAGAACCTTCCCAGGCGATGCCACTGGATGCACTAACTCAGAACGAGTTGCTTGATGTTTGCCTAATGTGAAAAAATCCCTACTATGAAATCTCTGCCCAGCAGAGTTTCTTTCCATTTTTGGGGGTGTGTGTGTATTACCCTTTCATAACTGCTGTATGTTGTACACATTTTATATTTATACATTTTAAAAGAGTTTTACTGACATATAATTCAGATATCATACAACTCAATAGTTTAAATTTACTAAAAATGTGCAATCATTACGCCAATTGACTTTAGGATATTTTCATCTTTCTTGTACTCATTGAAGTTAGCTCTTCATTTTGCACCAACGTCCCATGACATGCCCCTAGGAAACTAACCCTGCTGGTGTAGTGGTTATGAGTTGGGCTGAGATTCCAAAGGTCACCAGTTTGAAACCACTGAAAACCCAACTTTCTACTCCCCCAAATTTACAGTTTCAGAAACTCACAGGGGAAGTTCTACCTTGTCCTATAGGATCACTGTGAGTCTACATCTACTCAATGGCAGTGAGTTTGGTTTGTTTTTCTGTCTGTATAGATTTACTTATCCTAGATTTCATATAAAGAGCTTATACATTTTGGTGTCTGTGGTAGTTACATAATATGTGGTCAATTTGTGACAAGAGTGAAGGAATGGAGTTTAACTATTAATCACGTCACAGCTTGATGACCTCATTTAGAGGCACTAAGGAGATAAATAGCTCACTTGAGGTGGGACACTTGCTTACTCTCTGTGAAGTATTTCTGAAAAGAAGCCACATGAACCTACTCTGATGCAACTGAGCCCTGGGTGCTGGAGGAACCATGAGATGCTTACAACACCACCAGATCCACAAGACTTCCCACCCACTAGCTTGTGATTTTCCTGCATTCAGTGTCATTGCTTGTTTCATGAGTCTGAAGAGGACTTTATAGATTGGTATCAGACATATGGGCTAATATTGGACTTATGGACTTGATCTGGACTGGGCTGGGATGTTTTCTCAATATTCAATTGCTCTTTTATATAAAGCTCTCTCCTATACACATACATGTGTCTATGAATTTATTTCTCTGGATTAACACAACGTCCTTGAAAAAAATTTTTTAACTTGATATATGACAATCCCAGATAAACAGTTATTGGAAGGAAGTTAGAATGCTTCTCAATGTTATGACTCAATTTTTCTGAGCCATTACTGAACCTAGAGCTTTTGCATAAATAAAGAGCCTACTAATGTATGTTTGAGGAACTCTGGTGGAGTATTGGGTGGAATGTTGGGCTGCTAACTGCAAGGGTAGCTGTTTGAATCCACTAGCTACTCCATGGATCCCTAGCGGTATAATAGTCATGTGGTGGGCTGCAATACAAATGGTAGGTGGTTTGGAACTAGCCACTACTTGAGAGAAAGACTGGGCTTTCTACTCTCATAAAGAGTCATGATCTCATAAAGCCACGGAGGGGGTCACTATCAGTCAGCGTTGATTCCGTGGTAGTATATGTGAGTCTTTCAATTAGTACCTCCCAGGGAGAAAGATGAAGCTTTCCTGTTGCCATAAATATTTACATTTTGAGAAATCCACAGGGACAGTTCTACCTTGTCACTGTGAATTGAAATCAACTTGAAGTAGGTGAGTTTCTTAAAGACGTTTCCTAAGAAATTATAATAAGGTCAAGGATCAAAACTCTAGTAAAACATTGTTTACCTGCTTCGGTGGGCTTCTTCCCCTTTCAGTGCACTTCATTTGGGTTTCCTTTGTCTTGCATGGGAAGTGCTGATAGCTGGGGCGCTAGTTATTGGTGAAGATTTACTCTTGGTGCTTTGTGCTCTTGTCACCACTGATGAAGTTATTTTTTGATCCAGGTTCTTTGGGCCCTGGAATGTTACTGTATTTCCTCTAGGAAGAGGGTCAGTGCGATATTGCATCAAATGCTGTTCTGGTGATCCAGGTAGGACAAAATGGGTGTTGTCATACTGGTTAGCCTTTGATGTTGGAGGTCTATCCTGTATATGGAAAGTTCCTTGGGTTAGACAGTGAGAAGCTGGCACAGCAATATAATCTGGAATATATGCACAACTTTTCTTAGTAATGATGATAATTTACATTTAAAAAATTATTCAGACTTCCAGCTAGATGGCAACTGAGTAGCACACACCAGAGGGACTCCACAGAAATCAGCACAGGAGAGTCACTGAGAGGGAAATTCCACACTGCCAGATGACAAGTGGAGCATCAAAGGTAAATAGGCACAGATCCACTAGGTTTTGAGAAGCTGTAGGCTTATGGCTTACCATTGTGAATACTGGCTAAGGCTTAACCTTAGCCCTGCCACAGTCTTGGGCAGAGCTGGGCTCCTTTGGCCAGCCCAAGGGCTTTATCTCAACAAAGCCACAGCTTGTTGCCACCTCAGAGAAGGGTTTAAACCACTCCAGCCCCACAGTCAGGTGATCAGGGTTCAGCTATATCATCACTTTTGCTTCTCTTCTCTTTCCCCCCCCACAGTCTCAATGGGATCTTTTTTTTTTCTCCTTTCTTTCTTCTCACATGCAACTTCTGGCCTCCAGGTCACTCCCCTTCACCTAGGGCAATTATGCTTGCCCTCCACCCAGCTTGGAGAGGTCTGCCCTCTGTGCAGTAACAAACAGCTGGGGAAATCAATCCAGCCTTCCTCTTCAGGGAAACTCACACCTACATACCAAGACAATTTAAGTGGCTGGGGGAACCTCGCCTGCCCACTCTCTGTGGTGTAACAAGTGGCTGCGGAAATCCAGCCCATCTTTCACTGCAGGGGAACTCACACCTACCCTCTAACTCCATCTAAGCAGCTGGGGGAAGTACCACTCACCCTTTGGGGTGCTTCACTTGGCTGGGGGAGCCATTGCCTCTCTTCCACAGTTCCACGTGGCTGAGAGAACTTCCTGCCACCTGCTGTAGTACCTCACATAGCCAAGGCAGCTCCGACAACACTCTCCAGAGATCCACGCTGTGGCGGGAACCTCTGCCCGACCTACATGGTGAACTAGCCAACTAGCACAATTTCACCCACCATCCGTGGTGTTCTACATCAAAGTGGGCACACCAACCTGCCCTCCACAGTATTCCAGTTGCAGCAGGCACCCCTCAACATCCTCTGAGGTGCCCCAAGCCAGCGTGGGCCACACCACCACAGCTTCCTGTGAGACCATCCATTGCAGTGCTATCCTCATGGATCCATAACCACCCAACCAACACCCCCTGAGAGGACCATCAAACTTTCCCTCCAAATAACAGAATACTGGTTGCAAGGGAAAGAGTTAAACCACAGGATGATAAAGTGGTAGCCTAACCCCACAGTGAAATTAGCTGCAGGCAGTTTGAAGAAGCATTCCTATGAGTCTCCCAAAGAGAGAGCCGAGTGATCTACAGCTCTCTGGAGAATGGCACTGGGCTCCTCTAAAACAACACAACGCAATCAGCATTCAGCTCCAACACCCTCAACGAAAAACAGGAGAAACAAAAGTCAATGTCAGAAGTCCTGAACCTAATGACCTGCATAGAAGAAGCAGACATTGATCTGCTAGAGAAAGAAATCTTCAGAATGCTGCTTGGAGTCATACAGGATATGAGGGAAACAATACCAAAAAAGAATGAGATGATAGAAGAGATAAAGGCCACACACTAAGGGAAATACAAGACCTAAGGGATGAAATGATAGAATCCAGTAGCAAATTAACAGATTTTACCAACAGACTTGAGGAGGCAAAGAATTGCACCAGTGACTTAGAGCAGTGGTTCTCAACCTTCCTAATGCCACAACTCTTTAATACAGTTCCTCATATTGTGGTGACCCCCAACCATAAATTTATACTTGTTGCTAATTCATAACTGTAATTTTGCTGCTATTATGAATAGGGTGACCCCTGTGAGGGTCATTCAACCCCCAAAGGGGTGGCAACCCACAGGTTGAGAAGCGGTGATTTAGAGGATAACCAGGCAGACTTCAACAAACGGAAAACACAGTTAAATAAGATAATCTGAGAAGCTGAAGAAAACCTGAGACCCATGTATGGTGCTATGAAGACAAAACAAGAATGATTGTTTGCCTGAACAAGACACAAGAAATAAGTCAACAGTGAAAATATTAAGGGAATTCTTAGAGGAAAACTCCCCCAGTTTAATGAATGAAAACCAGGTAACCATTCAGGAGGCTGAAAGAACACCAGCTAGACTGAATCCCAAGAAGTCACCAAGGCATATAATATTTAAACTATACAAATTTGAGGAAAAGGAAAAAAATCATGAGAGCTGATAAGGAAAAACAAGCAGTGACCTATAAAGGTATCCAAATAAGAATATGCTCAGACCTATATGTGGACACTATGAAGAAGAGGAGAGAGTGGAGTAACACATTCCAAAAATTGAGGGAAAATAATGCAAACCCCAAAACACTCTATACAGCCAAATTATCTGTCAAGATAAATAGAGAAGAGTGTTCTCAGACAAGTAAAAACTCAAAGAATACATTAGAAGAAACTCAGTTCTACAAAAGATCCTTGCCAACCCAGTATGGGCAGAAGAGCAGCACTCACGGAGCACAAATAAGAGAACACCACAAAGAACAACCTGACCCAGAGGGCAATGAAGAGAAAGCAGCCCCCAAGATAGCATTTACTCAAAGGTGGAAAGAAGTCAAGAATGAAATACACACACACACACACACACACACAGCATATTGAATAGAAAGGCTGGTAGGAAAACATGCAACACAAAAGGTAAATCCATAGATGGATGAAATAACCCTGAATCTCAATGGACTGAACTAACTAAGAAGCTAGCAGACTTAGACAACACAACTTGTCAATATGCTGCCTACAAGAAACACAACTCAAGATTACAGACGAAAATAGGCTGAGAATCAAAGGTTGGAGAAAAATATACCAATCAAATGGCAATTCAAAATAGCAGGAGTTGCAATCCTAATTTGGGCAAAATTGATCTCAAGTTGCAAACCATAATAAGAAAGAAGGAGGGGCACTATATAATGCTCAAGGGAACAGTAGACCAAGAACCAGTGAGCATAATAAACATATATGCACCCAAAGAGAGACCTGAAAAATTCGTCAAACACTCCAAAAGATGAAAAAAAAATACAGGATAAACAATTACAGTAGGTGATTTAATATACCATTCTCTGAGAAAGAAGCCTATCAAGGAGGCTACAGACCTAATCATTATGATTAGACGACTTGACTTGATTGATATTTTCAGAGTTCTCCACCCAAATGAAAATAAAATCACATTATTTTCAAGTCTACATGGCACATACTCGATAATGGACCAAATGCTGGGACACAAGTTGAATCTGTGCAAATTCAAGCACGTAGAGATTAAACAGATTTCTCCCTCTGACCACTATGCCATAATGCTGGGAATAAACAAAAGGACAATTAAGAAAACAAGGGCAAATAATTGGAGGATGAATAACTATTGCAGAAGGAGTGGGTATTGGCCCAGATCAGAGATGAAATAAAGTTTCTAGAAACCAACATGAATGAGAATACAACCTACGAAAGGCAGTTATCAGAGGAAGTTTGACAGCAATACATGCACACATGAAAAAGGAAGAGAGACTTATGATTGCTATGCCGACACAAAACTTACAGCAATAGAACAGAATCAACAGGACAATACCACTAATGGCAAAAGAAAAGAAATAATAACAACCAGGGCTGAGATTCATGAGAGGGAAAACAAGGAAACTATGGAAAAATTAATGGAGCTAAAGGTGGTTCTTTGAAAGGATTAGCAGAATTGACAGACCACTGAGAAACTTAACAAAAGAAAAGAAAGGACAAATATCAAAAGCAAGGATGAGGGATGAAACAGCGTACATCGCAACTGACCCTAATAAAATCAAAAAGAAAATTACACAGTACTACCAAGGACTGTACTCCAATTAATTCAACAACTTGGAAGACATGGACAAATTCTTGGAAAAACAATCTCATCCTAGACTATCCCAGATTGATGTTAAGAATCTCAACAAACCCATAGCAATAGAAGAAATAGACAAGGTTATTCAGAGATTATAAACAAAAAAAAATCCCCTGGGTCACATGGCTTTACAGGAGAATTCTACCAAACATTCAGGGAAGAACTGATGCCAATTCTACACAAACTCTTCCAGAACATAGAAAGAGACAAAAAAAACAAACAAAAAACGGAACTCTTTTTATGAAGCTAGTATAACTCTGATACCTAAATCGGACAAGAATCCCACAAAAATGGAGAACTACAGACCAATATCCATAATAAACATCTATGCAAAAATCTTTAACAAAATACTGGCCACGAGAATACAAAAGGATATAAAACAAATAATTCACCATGATCAAGTGGGATTCATATCAAGGATGCAGGGATGGTTCAACATATGAAAGACCATTAGAATCATTCACCACATCAAAAATTATAAGAACCACATGATAATATCGGTAGTTGTGGAAAAAGCATTCAACAACAGCCAACACCCATACCTGTCTAAGACACGCAAGAAGATAGGAATGGAAGGAAAATTCCTCAATATAATAGAAGCTGTATACAAAAATCTAATAGCCAATGTGGTAGTTATTGGAGAAAAGACAAAAACCATCCTCTGAAAAAGGGGCCCAGACAAGGATGCCCCTTGTTCCCACTCTTATTTAACATTGTACTGGAGGTCCTAGCTAACAGCATAAGGCAAAGAAAAAACATAAAAAGTATTCGCCTGGGGAAGGAAGAGGTGAAACAGATATGATTTTATATATGGAAAATCTCAAAAGTACTGGAAGCAATAGAGAAATATGGCAGAGTGGCAGGATACAAGATCAACATAAAGAAGTCTGTCGGATGGTTATACATATCAGACAAGACCACAGAAGAGGGAATCAAAAATGCAGTACCCTTCACAATAGCCAAGCCCAAATTGAAATTTCTAGGGATATACCTGACTAAAAAAGCAAAAGATTTGTATGAGGAAAATTACAGAACACTATTATAAGAAACCAAGAATTACCTCCACAAATGGAAGAATATCCCATTCTCATGGATCGAAAAACTCATTACAGTAAAAATGTCATTTCTTCCCAAGTCACTATATAAGTTTAATGCTATCCTGATACA
>NW_022109491.1:48677950-48679112 GCF_000313985.2 Echinops telfairi
TGGGACAAGAGGAAAGTAAAAGGAAATAGAGGAAGGAACTAGGAGGCAAAGGGCATTTATAGAGGTCTAAATACAGGCATGTACAAATGTAAATATATTTATATATAATGTTAGGGAAATAGATCTATGTACATATATTTATATGTTACCGCATATACTTGTATGTAAGCTGAGTTTTCAGTACATTTTTAATACAGTTTTTGTGCCTCGCCTGATATTCGGGTCGGCTTAAACTTGAGTATATATGGTAAGTATCAAGATGGATATTGGGTATCTTTTCAAGTACTCACTCAATGCAAGAACTCTTTGTTCTACAAACCTGGCATTCCGTGATGCTCAACTTCCCAACATGATTACTGAAGACAAAATGGGTGCATTGCAAATGTGGTAAAGAAAGCTGATGGTGCCCGGCTATCAAAATATATAGCATCTGGGGTCTTAAAGACTTGAAGACAAACAAGCAGCCATTTAGCTGAGAAGCAAAAAAATGCACATGGAAGAAGCACACCAGCTGGTGTGATCATGAGGTGTCTATGGGATTAGGCATCAAAGACCCAGAACTAAAAATCATGAATGTGGGGGAGTGTGGAGTGGAGACCCAAACTCATCTGTAGACAATTGGACATCCCCTTACAGCAGGGTACAAGGAAGAGAGGAGCCAGTCAGGGTGCAGTATAGCACCATTGAAACATACAACTTTCCTCTATTTCTTTAATGCTTCCTCTCGCCCCCCATCATGATCCCAATTCTACATTACAAATCAGGCTCGATCAGAGCATGTACAGATAAGAGCTGGAAACACAGGGACTCCAGGACAGATAAACCCCTCAGGACCAATAATGAGAATAGCGATAGCAGGAGGGGATGGGGAAGGTGGACCGATCACAATGATCTATGTATAACCCCCTCCCTGGGGGGATGGACAACAGAAAAGTGGTTGAAGGGAGACATTGGTCAGTGTAAGACATGAAAAAATATTATCAAGGGTTCAGGAGGGAAGGAGGGTGGTTGAGGGAGGGGCAAAAATGAGGAACTGATACCAAGGGCTCAAGTAGAAAGAAAATGTTTTGAAAACGATGATGGTAACAAATGTACAAATGTGCTTAACACAATGGTTATATGTGTTGTGATAAGAGATGTATGAGTCCCGAACAAATTGATT
>NW_022109491.1:48679574-48686167 GCF_000313985.2 Echinops telfairi
CAAACAAACAAACAAATAAATAAATAGATAGATAAATAAATAAATAAAAGAAGCAGCTATCTGAGTGAGATGTTAACTACATCCACCAGTCTCTGTAATCCAAGGATTATAAATAATTAAATCCAACACTGGAGGAGGGAACTGTATTCAGTAATTTCCAAGCACCCAGTTTGCAGAAAGCTATGGATAACAGTGAAAGCCCAAAATCCACTTGCAGGGACCTCACTTGGATTAAGCCTCTGGTGAATTCTCTCTGATCATTGACAAGAGGTATGACTAGTCTTGTTATCAGACAGAGTGCATGTGTAAAATGGATTAATGCAGATGCAGTGAGTTTAATATGTAACACCTATCATTTAAAACTTGTTCTAGTTTTTGGTATTTTCTGCTTCCTCTTATATTGAGGTTTTAATCTGTTTTATTTTGTTATTGTTGGTTTTTGTTGTTGTTATTGTTGTATATTTTCTGTATATGAAATCCAGATTAGGTAAATCTGTAGACACATTAACTGGATTAATAGATTCATGGGATCATAGAAGGTGACATTTGCAGGTAATGGGGAGATTATTATGTATACAAGAATGAAGAAAAGGTTTGAAAATTTATAGTGTTGGTGATTGTAAAACTATTCTTAATATGTTTGAACCATTGAAATGCATGATATGTGAATTATGTGAATAAAACTTAAAAAAATTAAAAAAATTTTTATCAAGCGAGAGGCTAAAATACAAATATTATCACTATAACCAACCAAGAATTTATTTTAATGACAATTCTGTAACATGAAGTAAACTTTTCTGTAATGAGTATACATCCTATTATTATCTTGCTGTTTTTACTACACATCTTTCCAATTAATATAGGGATTGTATTATGATGAATAGCTCATTAGTTCACCCTGTCTTCCAAGAGTTCTCTTATATAAAATATCTGTAAAATTATCCAGATAATTTGAGAACATTTGGTTAAATTGATACTTAATGATGAAATAACAACAGCACACATCTTTCTGAAGAACAAAGTCAGAGCAGCATAAGAATACCTAAAAACAAACAAACAAAAGGTAACCATTGCACAACTTAAGTTTCCTCAGAATTCTTGTTCTCAAATGGACTAGAATTAGCTTGCAAATAACAAAACAGCAAGATGATATTTCCTTATCAGGGAGATGGTCTCAGAAGTGTGTTTATGTGTGATAATTTGCAAGTTATACATGTACAATGTTATATGTATACTATAGTTTAAGAAATAGTTACATAGGTTGTTTGTAGGAACAAGCTGCAGGACTGTACAATGGTCCAAATACTGTGGGAAGTGGTATGGCACTTCCTCAAAAAGTTGGAAATAGGAATACCATATGGCTCAGTAATCCCTCTACTTGGCATAAATCCAAGAAATAAGAGCCACAGCATGAATAAATATGTACTATTTTTTCATCACAGCACTATTCACAATAGCAAAAAGATAGAAACAACCTAAATGTCTATCGATGGAAGAATAGCTAATTAAACTGTGGGATATACAATGTAATACTAGACAATGTTAACGAATAATGATGAATCTGCAAAATACTTCATATGGATGAATCTGGAGGACATTATGCTGAATGAAATTAGTCAATCACAAAAGACTAAATATTGTAGAGATCAAATTGTCAAAAGTTTGGAGAAGCTTTCACACTAAAAGAAATAAACTTTGATGGCTACCAGGGGTCAGAGGGGAAGGGAGGGAGGGGAAATCATGGACTACAAAGTAAGCACGTGATAACTTGGGTGGTGAAGGGAGGAGTAATCATTGGGAGGTTTTCAAGAGTTAAAGATAACAGAGGCAAATGCTATTGTATGCACAACCCTTCAATAGTGGTGATGTATGAATAGGCAGGTTCAACAGGCATGGGAGGAAGAGTGGGATTGTACTCATGAATATATAGGATATATATTCATAGGATATATGACCGAGGATATTTGTATATGTGTATATTACTGTATATAAAACCATGAATATGGTAGAGCACACAGAGGAAAAAGTTGTTAAGCTGCTTAGACACAGCATAGCCAAACATCTTGAGGGAGCGAGCCACTGGATTTGGGAAGTCAGGATCAGAGTTCTCAGGGAATACCAAACTCAATTGGCATACCACAATTCACAACGACAATGTTCCCCAACCTACTTTGGTGAATAATAACCAGGTCTTAAAAGCTCATGAGTAGCCATCTAAGGTGCAACTATTCACCTCTCCCAGTCCAGAGCAAGAATGGAATAATTAAAAAAAAGAGTGAAGAGAAAGTAATGAAAATAAAAAGACAAATGGAAGCAATCTGTTCAATGGACCATGCCAACGCCAGCCTCCTCAGCCCTGAGATGAGAACTAGATGACGGCTCTGGAAAGTAGCACATTATAAAGTCCTGGATCAAATGGGAGAGAAAATGAAGAACAACACTTAAAATCATAAAAAGAGGAGGTTTACTAGTCAGATGGATTGCTGGGATCCCCCCAGACTATGGACTGTAGTCACACCAAATTCACCCTGGTGTTAAAAAATCAAACATTTGAAATCAAAAGGGCAACATTTATACAAATAAACAGTTCACAGGGTTAGTCAAGAATGAGGCATAGAAACAGGCAATACAGGGTAGAAATGGGATAAGTGATGGGGCATTGAGGGGATCGCAAGGGATGTGTTGAAACAACATGTGTGTGAATTAGTCCATGTGAAACTGATAGTCTGCTCTACAAATAGTAACCTAATTCATCATCAAAAGTTGAAAAAATAAACTGGTCACCATTTTTATATTTTGAGAGTAAGAATCTCATCTCTTCCAATAAATGCCTCCTCTTGCCATAGAATTTGACAACTGCTTTCCCTGGACAAGGCATGGCTTTAGTGCCTCTAGTGGCTGTGCATCTGTAAGTGGTTTGGGTTTTTAATTTCCATCTCTCTAGGTGTGAGAGGTCAATGGAATTTTATCCTATCAGCTATTTGGGACAGTCATATTGGTGAGGTTTACTGAGAGATGGTTTTGAACTTGAGAGAGACCTTGTCTAGCACTAGTGATGTGATACAATTTCTAAGTATTTTTCTCCTCTCCTTGGGTCCCCTGTATCTAGAACTTTTTCTTCCAGTATGTTTAGAGTGTGGACAGCTGATGGATGGAGGGAGAACTAGAAGACTCCCTTAAGAGGTAGAAAACTGGACATAACAGAAAATTGATGAATGCCAATGTAGGTGTTTGCTGATTAAGTTCTTACAGCACAATCACTTAGACTTTGGACAGGTGGAGAAATAGCTTTTGCATATACTTGTTGCTTAGGCTTGTAAAAAGAAAAATCTCCTATTAATGGGACAGCATAAAAATAGAAGAGCAATCTGGGCCTCTAGCCAGGAAAGTTATGAAGTTTCATACTCTCTTGGCCCTTTCAGAGTTTTCCTTGGATGTTCTAGGCATTTCAGGGTTGATAGTTCTCTTCCAACAAGTGTGATTCTCCTAAATATTTATTTTGACTTTTTATTGTGAATTAGGTAGAGATTTATAGAACAGATGATCCGTTTTACATTCAATAGTTCACATACATTTTGTTTCAATTCATCCATTGCAATCCCTACAATGGACGGTCACTTGTCCCATTGTATCCCGGTGGTTCCTAGTTCCAGTCCTCCTTGTTTTCTAATCCCTCTGTACTTTGTACTTGAGTAAATACTGGCTATTACTTTTTGGTCTTACTTTTCATTGTGAATTAGGTTAAGTTTTACACAGCAGAGCATCAATCTTATATTGAACAATTCATACACATCCAGTTCAAGATATGAAGGGAGACTGAAGGCATAATCTCAGGGGTGTCACTTGTCCCTATCTGACCTGTAAGCCTAGTCTCTTCTGTGATTTTGGGTTTTGTTCCACATTTCTCTCCCATTTTATCCAGAAACATCTCCTGTAAACCCTTTACAAAGCAGTTGGTAGTTGCAGCAGTCCAGCATCTCATTCTTGTCACTACTCACCAAAATAAGATGTAAAACATTCTGGGGCTGTAAATCTTTTTTGGGGGGTGGGGTGGGGGAGGGCCATAAATCTTTAGAGGAGCAGAAAGACTCCTCTTTCTCCATAGGAAGAACTAGTGGAGTCAAACTGCTGACTTTATTTGTTGTCATTAGTCTGATGTTTAAGCCACTAACAGAGTAGGACAAGGTAAATACGTATGTATAAATATTCACTGTCAAATCTATATCTATGCATGGGTATACTCCCACTCTCCCTTCCACATCTGTTTACCCTGAAAGTCTATCTAACATAGGTCACTGCACTGCTCAGATCACCAAACGTTGCCCGGTCAGTCGTTTGTCCTTGGGATTTCTCCCTCAAAAATGCTTCCAAATCCATGACTTTAAACACTATTTATATTCATGATTCTAGTTTTTTAAATAGCTTAATTGAAATTGAAGAGCAGCAAATAGGTATTATGATTCACACATCACAGTTTACCTATTGAAAGTGTATAATTCAAGAATTTTTAGTATATAAGCAGTTATATAATCACCACCATTGTAAACTTTAAAACACTTCCATCACCTCAAAGTGAAAAATTACTATCATGTGGTGGTTAATACCCAGTCCTATGCCATCCTCACAATCATTATGTTTGAACCCATTGCTGTAGTCTCTGTGCCAGTCCATCTCCTTTACCTTCTTAGCCTTTTTCACTGATCTTCTTTGCCAAGTATACTGTCCTTTTCTAGGGCCTGGTCTCTGCTGACAACACATACAAAGTATGTGAGATGAAGACTTGTCATCATCACTTCTAAGGAGCAGTCTGGTTGTACTTCTTTTAAGACAGATTTTCTTTTTGTTTGTCTAGACTCTAGAGGTACTTGGTATTTCAATATTCTTTGCCAACAACATAATTCAAATACAGAAATTCTTCTTGGATCTTCCTTATTCATTATTCACCTTTTACATGTTTCTGAGACCATTTTGAATACTATGGCTGGAGTTAGATGCACCTTCATCTTCTTAGTGACGGATTGCTTGTTAACACTTTAAAGAGGCCTTGTGTAGCAGATTTACCCAATGTAAATGAAATCTTTTACAACTTTAATCTTTTTCTCGGTTTATTATGATATTGTGGTGAACATTCTTGGTTCAGTTGTGAATATTTTTATTTTGTTTACATTGAGTGGTAATCCATACTGAAGGTGGTAGTCCTTGATATTCATCAGCAAGTGCTTCAAATCCTCCTTGCTTTCAGAAAGAAAGCTTGTACTGTCTGCATAGCAGGTTGTTAATCAGCTTTCCTCCAATTCTAATGCTTCATTCTACTTCATATCGTCCAGCTTCTGAGATTATTTGTTCAGCCTACAGAGGATGAGCCCCTCAGCCTGAAGGCACTCAAAGTGTAACTGAGAAGGAGCTGCTTTCTCAGGGGAGACTGGTGATGTGAATGGAGTAAAGCCTATGGGAGTAAAGGCTTCAAGATCTTTGTTTGCTGATGGGGCACAATTCAAAATGAGAAGAAACAACTGCCAACATCAATTAATAATCAGAACTCACAATGTATGACATATGAATCTAGAAAAGTTGGAAGTCATCAGAAATGAAATGGAACACATAAATCAATCGGATAGATGATAGTGAGCTGAGATGGACTGGTATTGGCCATTTGAACCAGAAATCAGATGGCTCACTCTTCTGGGAATGAAACAATCAAGGAATGGCATTGCATTCAAATAAGACATTTCAAGATTGATCCTGAAATACAATGCAATCATAAGATTATGGTACTGTTAGGTGCCATTGAGTCAGTTCCTACACATAGAAACATTATGCACACACAAAAAAAAGAACACTACAAAATGGTGACAGATCCCACACCATTCTCACAACTGTTCCTAGGCTTTAGCCCATTGTTTCAGCCACTGTGTTAAGCCATCTCCGTGAGGACCTTCCTCTTTTTCACTATCCTTCTGCTTTACCAAACATGATGTCTTCTCTAGGGATTGGTCTCTCTTGACAGCATATCCAAAGAATGTAAGAGAAAGTCTTGCCATCCTTGCCTCTAAGGAGCATTCTGGCCATACTTCTTCCAAGACAGAGCAGTTTGTCCTTTCAGCAGTCCATGGTCCTTTCAATATTGATTCTTTTCCAGCACCACAATCCAAAGGCATCAATTCTTCTTCCGTCATCTTTGTTCAACATCCAACTTTCTCATACATAGTAGGTGACTGAAAATACCCTGGCTTAGGCAAGGTGCACCTTATTCCTCACAGTAACATCCTGGCTTTTCAATACTCTAAAGAGGTCTGACGTAGCAGATTTACCTACTGCAATGCATTGTTTGTCCTTGTGACTATTGTTTCCATGAGCATTGATAATGGATCCAAGCAAGATAAAATCCTTGAAAATGTCAACTTTCCCTCCATTTATCATGATGATACCTCTTTGGTCCAGTTGTATTTTGGTCTTCTTTACATTGCGTTTTAATCTATATTGAAGGCTGGAATCCTTGATCTTCATCAGCAAGTGCTTCAAGTCTTCCTCACTCTCAGCAAGCAAGATGTGTCATCTGCAAAGGTATTTGACTATTGACTATAATATCCTTG
>NW_022109491.1:48688181-48689447 GCF_000313985.2 Echinops telfairi
GTCTCTACTCCGCACTCCCCCCATCATTCACTATGGTAAGATTTTTTGTACTGATGATGCCTTATACCTGATCCCTTTGACACCTCGTGTTTCCTTGTTTTTTTAATGACTTTTTTGCTTTCTTTATGTATGTTCGTGATGTCATCCCACAGTTTATTAAGTCTTTTAAAATTAGTGTTCAATGTATTAAAGCTGTTCTTGAAATGTGTTTGAAATTCAGGTCAGATAAACTTAAGGTCCTATTTTGACTCATATGGGCTTGTTTTAATTTCTTTCAACTTGAACTTGAAATTACATATGTCAGTCCCTGGTATTGTTTTGGCTGCTGATATTGAACGTCTCCATCATCTCTTCCTACAGATGTGGTCAATTTGACTCCTGTATAGTCCATCTAGTAAGGTCCATGTCTACAGTTTTTGTTTATGTTTCTGAAAAAAAGGTGATTGCAATGAAGTCGTTGGTCTTGCAAAATTTTCTAATGCTATTGTTAGCTTCATTTCTATCACCAAAACCATGGTTTTCCAACTACTTTGCCTTTCTTTTTGTTTTCAACTTCTGTATTCTAATCACCAATTATTATCAATGCATCTTAATTGCATATTTGATCAATTACAGACTGAAAAAGTTGGTAGAATTCTTCGTTATTTACAAATAGCTGTAGTGATTGGTGCATAAATTTAAATAATAGTATTAACTAGTCTTCCTTGTAGGTGTGTAGATATTATCTTATCACAGACATCATTGTACCTCAAGGTTAACCTTGAAATATTCTTTTTGATGAAGAATATGACATCATTCCTCTTGAATTTGTCATTCCAAGCATAGTAAGTCACAGTAAGTCTGATACAAAATGACCAACACCAGTCCATTTCAGCTCACTAATCAATGCCTAGGATACCCGTCTTTATACATTCCATTTATTTTTGACAACTTCCATATTTCCTAGATTCATACATTGCACATTTCACATTCTGATTAATAAGGGATATTCGCAGCTGTTTCTTCTCATTTTGAGTCATACTCCACCAGCAAATAAAAATCCTGAGAGCTTTTACTCATTCACATCATTAAGAATGACACTACATTGCTAAGGCAGCTCTCCTCCAGTCACAGTTTGAGTGTTTTCTGACACGAGAGGCTCATTTTCTGGCACTCTGTCTGACAATGCTCTGCTATTACTCATAGTTTTCAGAGGCTAACCCCTTAGAAGTGAACAGTTTATTTCTTATGCATAATCTGGAAGCTTGGCTGAGATGTGTTCACCTT
>NW_022109491.1:48690386-48694343 GCF_000313985.2 Echinops telfairi
CACGTGGACCATGAGGTCCACCACTCTGTTGCTGTAGCCAAATTCATGGTCATACCAGGAAATGAGCTTGACAAAGTGGTTGTTGAGGGCAATGCCAGTCCCAGCATCAAAGGTGGAAGAGTGGGGGTCACTGTTGAAGTCACAGGAGACAACTTGGTCCTCAGTGTAGCCCAGGATGCCCTTTAGGGGACCATCGGCCGCCTTCTTCACCATCTTCTTGATGTCATCGTACTTGGCAGCTTTCTCCAGATGGCAGGTGAGATCCACGACAGACACATTAGGGGTGGGGACATGGAAGGCCATACCAGTCAGTTTCCCATTCAGCTCCAGGATAACCTTGCCCACAGCCCTGGCAATGCCAGTAGATGTGGGGATGATGTTCTGAGCAACTTCATGGCCATCACACCAGAGTTTCCCAGAGGGGCCATCCAAGTTCTTCTGGGTGGCAGTGATGGCATGGACTGTGGTCATGAGTCCTTCCACGATGCCAAAGTTGTCATGGATGACCTTGGCCAGGGGGGCTAAGCAGTTGGTGGTGCAGAAGGCATTGCTGACAATCTTGAGGGAGTTGTCATACTTCTCTTGGTTCACGCCCATCACAAACATGGGGACATTGGCAGATGGGGAAGAGATGATCACCCTTTAGGCACCGCCCTTCAAACGAGCCCCAGCCTTCTCTGGGGTTGTGAAGACACCAGTGGACTCCACGACATACTCAGCACTGGCCAGGAGAGGCGGCTGTCTGTCGCACAAGGAGGAGCAGAGAGCCTCAATATCTTCTTCAAATTTAAGTGTTCTTTCTTTTGTTCCTGTGTGCCATATGCACTTGGAAACATGGTCATCTTCAGCATTAATTTAACAATAAATGTATCCTATTGCATTATAAATTTATTTTTAAGTGCAGTTGGTGGGTCTGCTAACCTCGAGTCCTGCAGAAGTTTAAAAATTGGTGAAGAAAACAAGCAGAAACAGAATGTGTTATAAATGTTGATTAATGTATAGTTTATAATTTTTAACTTTCACACTGCTTTTATGATTTCTTTAAGTTTATTTTTCTTATGCAAGTGAGATTTTTTTTTATATTTGTGATTTAAAAAAAATTGGGTTAGTAGGTAAAGCATTACACTCCACGCTCAATACTACCAATGGGAATGGTGAATTGAATGGCTTTTTATTTATGGACAGATTGCCAAGAATAAATTTAAAAAATAAATATATTTCAGAAATAAATGGATTAAATGCATTAAGCAAGAATATATGTTGTAAAGCTTTATGAAGCACTGTATCACATGGAGCATAAGAAAGGAATGCTAAGTTGGTGTTTTGAAGCATGCCAGTCCTTTAAGGAAGAAAGTTGTGATGGCTTTCTACTGTCCCACTTAGCTTAAAAGGAGCTAGATTTCCCAGAGTTCTAATCAGTTCTATGTAGTTTAGTTTGGTTGAACCCAGGCATTTCATGTGATATTGGAAAGTAGAAGGGGAGCAGCAGTCTTTGTACTTGGGATGTCAGCATACTGCAGCTCCCTGCCTGGATATGGTCAGCACCTGGTCAATCCTCCCACTCATCCCTCATCTCAGTTTCCCTGTCCTGGCTGGTGTATGTGCACCCTCCTGTAATGATTACCAGTTTCTTCTGATATTTACCATGTGTGACTGAGGTTAGAGGTGTCGAGGATGGATGTGGGTTCTTTTTCTTCCACGTCTAGAAGACCTCCAGTAATTCTTGGCCTACCCCCAAACACAGAAGCAATATCCTTCTGAACTTCTCTACCAGCTCCCAAAATTGTATAAAATATCATCACTATTATACATGTCTATTTCCACGTCACTCATGGAATACATATCACATGTTCTTCCCTGAATGAACTCTTACGGATACAAATGAGCCATCAGACTCAGCGAGATGGTGCTCCTCACAGGACTGCAAAGCTCAACAGGAACCCCGAGAGAGGTGAAAACATTTATTCAACTGGACCAGCATAGAACAGGGATTAACAGTCAGTGCTGTTAATGCACTCATTCCTCACAACGGATGTTATTATCATCTTAAAGCTTAGGCAGCTCAATTTTTCTTAGGGTCAGCTCTGGAAAAAAAAAATTTTTTGCTGCAGGACCAGGCAATGTCCAAAAAATATTTTTTTAATGAAGAATCTGTAGTTGCAAAAATATTGCACTGGAGACAAATTTTCTGAGAACAGTAAACACCAGAATGCAAGCCAAAAACTTCAGCACCCTGTTGAGATTGGGAAGAGGCAACATTGACTTATTATGACTCAAATTTGGTGACTTGGAAGAAAATTAACAGAGTTCGTTTTCTTCTTGTTCTCCCTCAAGCCTAAGACCGCAAGTTCTGAGGCCCATTCCTTTCACTAAAACCAGTGGTAGCCCAAATGTGCTTAGGGAATGTGGGTTAGAAGATTCTACAGCTCTCTATTAATTTCCCAGAACCTTTAAAAGGGCTTTAGTGATTTTGGAAAACATCACTCCCACAGAATTTAATTTATCCAGGTGGTAGATTTGAAGATTCTGCATTCACTGCCATGAATCAAGTTTGCTGGCTCACCAGCTGGCTAACCATTTCTTTGTTGTCTGTCTCCCTCCAATCTTTGTTACTTACTCTGGGCTGGCCTTCAAATGCTAGGTTATGAACATGTTATAAAACAATGCATTTGAATGAAATTATTAAACCACTTTTGAAATTCCAGCAACCCTGTCCATTATAATAATTGATAGTCCAGAGACTTGTTAGAGAAAACAGATTTAATCAAAGCTAAAAGTAATTTATAGGGTAATTCTGGCATACACATACTTTTTCTATGCCATAGCTTGATTGGTTTTCATTTGGGGGATGTATATTTGACGTTTGAAACAATTTTGGCCAATAATGCTTTCATTTAAGGCCAAGAGTGCTGTGACCTATACATAGAAAATGAGCGAGAGTCCCAAGAGAATTTGGTGCTGATTGTGACTGCTGACCTTTTAAGATCATTAAAATATACTGCTAACTGCATGCAATAAGCACATTTGACTCTGTTTCTCCTTTGGGATGATATTGGCCATTTTTTTTGCAGGAGAGAAACTCTCTTCTTCTTTCTTCTAAAGATCCCCCCCCCACCACCTCAGTTGAACATTGTTGCTTCTTGGGCTATTAGTGACTACGGCGGATGTAGTTGGTACACCTTTAACTCCTTGGTGCTTATCTCTGAAAATCTTATGAATTAATTGATATCATCCTGGTAACACTGATTCTTCCTGATCTTTCTTGGATTTGAGAGTTCGTTGGTATGGGCTCACGTAATCCATAAATTCTACCGAGATAATGCCCTAGGAAGTAGCCATCATCTATAGCTGGACAGGAATTCATAGGTAAATCACAGCTTTCCCATGCTATGGACATTTGCCATCTAATCTATACAATCCCCAGCATCCCCTGAGGGATCGGGGTCCCTTCAGATCACTAAAGGATGTTGCTTATTTACACAACCCTTTTTTGCTTCTTTCTATTTCATTACTCCATTGGTTGAGTTCCCTGGATGTGTACTTGAATCTTAGCCTCAAGGTCTACTTTGGGGAGCCCACATTAAGACAGTGGTCTTTATTTCTAACCCTTTCAGGACTTTCTCTGGAGACTAAATATGAGGAATAGGATCTCCTGTGTTGAGTAGATGAGGGGTTATTTCTGGTGGGCCCATTTGCAGAAAAGTGAGCCAAGAGTAATTGAGAGAACCGGGCCAAAGCCAACCACTGAAGAGGTAAGGGGTATAGGAGTGGAGAAATGGGTGTGGGTAAGCATTGGGAGTGGAGGAAAATATACTTGCTTCAATGACTAGAAGTGAGAATTTAGAGTCAACCAGAACACTGCCCAGTAGTTCCTCTTGAGATTTTGTCCCTTTTCTACATATTTATAGAAGCATTTCATCCACTTGCATCTCTTTAACAGCCTTCTGTAATCAGGTA
>NW_022109491.1:48694630-48743090 GCF_000313985.2 Echinops telfairi
TATATAACAAAAGATTTATCATTACAACTCTTTCATAATTTTTCCATCACCCTTACAGAAGCTCAGTGATTTCCTCTGCTCTCAACCTCTGGTAATCTATTTTTGTCACTATGTTCTAGATATCTTATATAAATTGAACCCTACAAAATTTTTACTTTTGTAACCGATGTATTTCACACAATATAATGTTTCTATGGTCCATCTATCTTATAACATGTACCAGAACCCTATTTCTCTTTATGGCAGAGGAACATTTCATTTGTTTGTCCATTCATCCGTTGGTAAACATTCCCGTTGTTTCTATCTTTTGACTATTGTGAATAATGCTGCAATGAGCATTAGAGCTGAAGTATGTGCATGAATACCTAGGAGTGGAATTGCTGAGTCATATGGTGATGTTATGACTAACTTTTCAAAGAACCTTTAAACTCTTTACAGTGGCTTTATTCACTTACAAACCAATCAGCAATGATTGAAAGTTTTAGTTTCTACAGCTAGGTTTTGGCAGCATTCTTCTTAAGACTTGATGATACGTGCCCTGAGATGCTCTATGTGTTTCTCAAACTCAGCATGTCCTAGAACAAATTTACTATTTTCTTTCTATAATCTCCCCTTTAATCCCATGCCCAAATCCCAAATCATTTCTGTTTCCAGCATTACTTATCAAACTAAGACCAAATTCACTGCCATGGAGTCAGTGCTGATACATAGCAACCCCCAGTGGATTTCTGAATCTGTAACGGTTCACTGGAGTACAAAGCCCAGCCTTGCTCCCCAGGAGCTTCTAGTGGCTTCAAACTGCTGACCATTCAGATCGCGGTCCATGTGTAACCACCAAGGTTCCTTATCATTACTTACATCAATTAAAGAAAAAAATGCATCTTTTCCTGGTTGCTGTTCTTTTGCCTTTACCTTTCACATCTGCCTTCTATCTCGAACTTCTCAGTCCTTCTTTTGCATATTTTCCAAATATATCTTTTCTCTATTTCCTTTTCTTCTCCATAATATCTATCATCTCAACTCTCTCAGTAACTCAGCATCCCTCCCACTTTGTTCATCCATCTACAACCAGAGTTGTCTTTCTAATGATAAATCTGCCCGTGTCATTCTGCCCTCCAAACCTTCAGTGACCCTCCACTATCTACTACTGAAAGTTTACATACTTTAATATATCATTTGATGTTTGTCATGGCC
This sequence comes from Echinops telfairi, assembly GCF_000313985.2. Taxonomy (NCBI): domain Eukaryota; kingdom Metazoa; phylum Chordata; class Mammalia; order Afrosoricida; family Tenrecidae; genus Echinops; species Echinops telfairi. Next base: position 48,695,825 of record NW_022109491.1, read on the forward strand.
TGGCTTCATCTTCTTTTCTTCCCTTATTTGTTTCTCTATGTTTCTTGTGTTCCAGGATTACATTTTCCCAAAGTGTCCAAGTATTCCAAGAATTGTACATATACTAAGATGTTCCTCACAAAAGAGTTTCAGGTTAAGCAATTGAAACCTATAAATAAATTCAACACACTTGTTTTGAGTTTCAGGGTGAATAAACACCTAAAGAGGCACAATATGTTCCAAAGGCCATATGGAGGGATCTGATGTGAAAATTCCACTAAGTGAACTGGATTTTACCTCAAACACACCTGTAACCTGGGGTGTTTAAGACTGAACATTCATGGTGTTTGAAGAAACAGGAGACAGCTATCTCAAGAGTATTGAACTGTTGCTAGGTAGACAAACATTGACTTAGTACACAATACTCTACTTGCTCTATTAAGATATATATTATTCCAGCAGATCTGTGACTGACATTGTCAGTGAATAATAATTTAGAATAATATTATAATTTTGCCTGACAACAAACTCCCATTGTTTGTACCCATAGCATCCAGCCATGTAAGATTTTATTTTGTACAAGTGATTAATTAAGGTATTGCCACTCGTAGTTAGCATACACTGGCCCAATATCCCTTTCTCAACAGTGTTTAAAAAATTGGTAGCAGGAACTGCAGTAGGGAAGGGTACACACACAGGTAAACATGAAATCGACAAGTGGGATTTCCTAAGGGTAAAAAACCTGTGTGCGTCAAAAGACTTCTACAAGAGGGTAACAAGGCAACCCACAGCTAGAGAACTTTTAGCGACGACACACCAGAAGACAAAGGGGTTATTACTAAGATCCACAATACCCCCCTTGCCAACAAAAAGAGGAAAACAGTTAACCCCTTGAAGAAGTGGGCAAAATAACTGAAAAGGAGTTTCACGCAGGAGGAGACCCATATGGCCAATAAACATTTGAGAAAATGCTTCTGCTCACTAGCTAACAGAGAGATGCAAAACAGAGCTCAGATCTCAAAACAACCATGAGATGCCATCTAACACCCTTGAGGTTAACCGAAATCAGAAAAATCAGAGGGCACCAAATGCTGGAGGGGATGTGGTGAGATAGGAACTCTCCTCCACTGCGGGTGGTCTTGTAGCTATGTACAGCCTTTATGGAAAGCGATCTGGCAATGTTTAAAGAAAATGGAAATTGAAATACTCTATGACCCAGCTATCCTTCTACTGGGTCTATACCCAGAAGGGGTAAGAAAGACCAGTTGTCTGTCCTACAATGTTTATTGCTGAGCAATTCACAATCACAAAACATTGGAAACAATCCAAATTCCCATCAGTAGATGAGTGGACCAGTAAACTCTGGCACACAATGGAGTATGCATCACTGAAAAGCACTGATGAGCACATGAAATGCGTCATTTCATGGGAAGAGTTGGAAGATATTATGCTAAGGGAGGTCAGCCAATCACAAAAGGAGGAGTACAGCATGAGTTCCCTGAGGTCAGTGTAATCAGCACAGTAGGTATAGAAGAGAAGCCCCCTATATAAAAATATTCGGGTAGAGGTACAGGGAGTCGGGAGGAGGTCAGACCAAACCCAAGGAGGTACACATAATTCTAACACAAAGAAGTAGAACGGGGAGAGGGGGCAGGGAGAAAAGGAGGGTGGAGGGAGCCGGGCACTAACCCACCCAGGGGGAGAGAATTGGTTTTTTCTCCATAGAATTTGGAGTGGGCATGCAGACCCTACCACAGTGCACCAAACCATGAGGAAAACGTGGCCGTGTGGAGGAACACATTAAGAAGACAGCTACAGGGCTGGTCTCAAACAGAGTCAATCTGTCCCCATCCCTAGAAATATGGGTGACAGAGAACAACACTAAACCTACAGGTTGGGGAGAGGGGCCAGCATGCCATGCCCACACGGAAACAGACCAGGAAGGAAGAAGAGAAAGGGATAGCCAGTCTGGACCCCAAGCTGGCACACCAGGTCCAAAGGACGACGTCCCTGCGGGGAGCAGCTGGGACACAGAGGTACTGGGGGGACAACAGCTATATTATCCCTTTACTGGAGCAGACTGCGACAGAGGACAAATCTGGGGCCGCACAGCAGGGAGTTAGTGCGGTCTGAACGCCCCACAGTGGGTCAAACCAAGAAGGGACATAACAGATCAGCAACTGAAGCAAAGCAAAGCTACAAAACCAAAGTGCCCCCAAAATGGACTTCAGGCTGGGAGGGGGAGAGCTCTCATAACCAGTGGGGAAATAGTCATGAAGGTCAGCAAACAGACCTGGAATTATGTATATTTTTTCTCCCCTCCCCTTAAAAAAAGTCTTCTGTTTCTTTTTTCTCTCTTTAAATCTTTTTTTTTTTTTGGTCTATGTCATAGTTGGTTTGCCTACTTATGTAAGAAAACCCAAGGAGAACTCAGTGGGACCAATGGTTCTGGGGGGATTTGGGGGGTAAGGCCAGTGGGGGAAGGGTGTAGGGAGCAGGCAGCACCATAGACAGGGGAACACCTAGGTAATTAGAGTCAACAACAAGGAGGAGATAGAGATCCTGAGGGTGTCAACACAGCAGCAAACTAGCTAAGAGGAAGTTCTAAGAGGCGGAAATAGGGGGAAAGTGATGGTGGTGCAGGAGGAAGGTAAAAGGAAACAGAGGAAAGACCTATGAAGCAAACCAATGGATAGAGGTCTCAGCATAGGTGTGTACATATGTAAATACATTAATCTACAAAAATAGAGGTATTGGTCTATGTATATATATATATTTATACAGCAATGCACTGAGGTAGTGGATGGACTTTGGGCTTCTGCTCATACCCTCCCTCAACACAAGATCACTTTGTTCTAACAAATCAACAGTCTGAGATGCTCACCCTCTGACACCATCAATGAGGACAAAACGGGTACATAAGCAAATGTGGTGAAGAATGCGGATGGTGCCCAGCTATTAAATGACATAGCGTCTGGGGTCGTAAAGGCCTGAATTAAACAAGCAGCCATTCAGCAGAGAAGCAACAAGCTCACATGGAAGAAGCACACTGTTGGTGTGATCACGAGGAGTCATCGGGACCAGGTAATAGGTATAGGCATCAGAAGACATATAACAAACAAACAAAAACATATTGTTGAGAATGAGGGGGGTGGGGGAAGAGCAGAGACCCAAAGCCCATCTGTAGACAATGGAACAATGCCCCCACAGAGAGATCACAGGGAAGGGATGAGTCAACCAGGGTGCAGTAAAGCATCGATGAAACACACAATATTCCTCTGGTTCCTTGAAGCTTCCTCACCCCTCACTATTATGACCCCAGTACTGCTTCTCAATTCAGACCAAACCGAAACATGTACACAGGTATAGAAAAGAGATGGGCACTCACGACACACAGAATCCAGGAACAGGAGTGGGAATAGTGATACCGGCAGGGGAGGGATTAAGGCGGGGAGGGGAGAGGAAGGGAGAAAGGGGGAACTGATCGCAATGATGGACACATAACCATACACCCCTCTCCAGGGGGCGGAACAGCAGGAAACGTGAAAAGGGAGACAGTGGTCAGTGTGAGAGATGAAAACAACAATAATAATTCAAAAGGAAGTATGAGGGTGTGGAGGGAGGGAAAAATGAGGAGCCGATACCAAGGACTCAATAGAAAGTAAATGTCTAGGAATGAATGAAGGCAACATATGTACAAACATGCCTGATGCAATCAATGTATGGATTGTAACAAGAGTGGTAAGGATCCCCAATAAAATGATCTTAAAAGAAATAGTAGCAGGGACTAATTAATGACACTATTAACAGAAGGTCCTTATGTTCCAGAGAAATGATCAATAAGATTACCCACCACAAATTAACAAGGAGGTGTCAGAGGGGAACCAAAGGCTGACAAAATACATAGATCCAGGACTGAATTTGGGCCTCACACTAAATCCTAGCTCCAATTTAAGAACAATTAGTTATTACAACATGGCCGGGCTCAGTACTCACCCTCATGAAGGAAGCACAGCAGAGAGCTATAGCAAAGAGTGGTGAAGAAATTAGATGGCTCCCAGTTACCAGATAGAGTAGCATCTGGGGTCTTAAAGGCTTATTTCTAAACAAACAGCCATCTAAGTGAGATGTCAACTAAGTCCGCATAGAATAAGCACACCAATGTCTGTGATTCAAGGATTAGACATTATGTAAACCAAAGACAAGGTGGGAATAGTACCCGAGCTTAAATTGTAAGATTCTGGTTTACAGAAAGTTATGGATGACAGTGGAAGCCCAAAATACATTGGCAAGATCTGCACAGGAAATAAGCCTCTGGCGATTTATGGATGGAGGGATGAGATGGATGGAGGGATGAGAATAAACTGGTTACCAAACAGAGAATACTAGAGAGATGACTGTAGGAGATCAAAATGATAAACCTGACTCAAAGGATTAAAACCGTATCACTTGATCCTCTCTCTGATACTTTGTGTCCGATCTGGTTTCCAATATTTTCTGGATTTTTTTCCTTCTCTCATTTAGATTGGGGTTTATCTCTGATGTCTTTTGTCATTGTGGGTAGTCTTCTTGAATTTTTGTTATATATTTTTCGGTTTTTCAGTATATGAGACCCAGTCTTAAAAGAGAAAATATGGAGAAGTGTTTCTGCGAACTGTAAAAACAGCTCAAACACACTGCTATCGTTGTTCACTACAGAAACTCGCTGATTGAAATTGAAGCTGAGGTATATGGGAGGTAGGAAAAAGCACCTTGGGGGCCCTCACTGCTGAAAGTCAGCTAGGTCTCTCTTTCCCCCCAATTGACATCTCCAGGGGCTCCCAGCATTCAGGCCTGGAGCCCTTGCATGTACGTCACGCTACTCAGGCAAACATTTGAGTATCTCTGATCACAGTCTTCCGGTAAAAGATGAAGTTGGTAGCCAAGTGGAGAATAGTTTTCAATTTGTGTAGCCATGAACTCTTTCTTCCAATGGATCCTAGAGCAAAATTCAACAGCCAATAGAGATACGATGTCTTCCTACTGTAATTTCTACCCCCAACCTACCACAATCTCTCTCCTTACCACTCCCTACTGTGCTGGATGGTCACCAATGACCTCCATGTGGCTCATCCCAGTGGCTTGGCCTCTTACGTATCTTACTCAGTAAGCAGAAGCTCTGGACACAGACAGTGTCATTATTTGTCCACCTTCCAAGGCTTCCAAGATATCCCTCTCTCCAAATTTTCCTGGACCCTCACTGGCAATTGTCTCATTTCTCCAATTTCCATAATTGCTACACATGTATACAGGCCCACCATCAGTGAGAAAGAGCCCCAATCTCGCCACACCCTCTCCTGTGTTCGTTGTTCTCTGTTTATTTGAATTGGGATATCATTGTGGATGATGGGTGTTTTAATTTGCATCCCCCTGATGACTAGCGATCACAGAATGACTTTATTAGCCATTCACATGTTGACCCTTGGGAATTGTCTAATTGTGTCCTTTTCCAACCTTTTAATTGGATTTCTTTCCTTATTGAAGTGTTGCAGAATTCTATAAATTTTAATTTTTCCTTGTCTGTTGTGTCATTGCTTAAGACTTTTTGCCCAATCCATGGGCTCTTGTTTTACTCTTTTGATGAAGTCTTTTTATGTGCGTGTCTTGTTTTTAATAGGTCTCAGTCATCTACTTTGTCTTCCACTGTGGTGTACTTCCTTTATTATATTTGGTAGTCCATGCTTGCCCTGCAATAAGGCCCTTAACTTAGTCCCTATTTTCTCAGTTATGATGCTGACAGCTTTGTGGTTTACAGTTAGGTCTCCAATCCATCTTGAGTCTGTTTTTGTCCATGGGGGATGTATGGGTCCAATTTTTCCAGCACCGTTTATTCGAGGGGGGAGGTGTCTCTTTCCCATTTAATGCTTTTTGACCCTTTGTCAAACATCAAATGGCTGCAGGTGTATGCTTATATTTCTGAGTTTTCTATCTTATTCCCTTAGTCTATGTACAGACCATTGTACCAGTACCAGGTTATCTTTACTATTGTGGCCTGTAGTAAGTTTTGAGTTTGGGTAAAGCAAGGCCCCTGCTTCGTTCTTTCTGGGAAGTTCTTTGGTTTATACTGAGCATTTTCCCTCTCCATATAAAGTTGGCAGTTTTTCCATTTCTTTAAAGAATGATGTTGGGCTTTAGATTATAATTGCATCATATTTATAGATTGCTTAAGGTAGTATTAACATTTTCACAATATTAAGTGTTCATGTCCATGAACACAGAATACTCTTTCATTTGTGTAAGCCTTTTTTGGTTTCTTGTAATATTTTATAGTTTTCTTTGTAAAGGCTTCTGTATCTTTGGTTAGGTTTATCCCTAGATATTTCATCTTTTGTGTAGCTATTGTAAATGGTACTATTTTCTTGATGTCTTTTACAGAATTCTCTTTGCTGGAATATAGGAATCCAATGGCTTTATGCTGGTTAATGTTGGGTCCTTATACTTTACCAAGTTCCTCAATTGTTTGAAACCGTCTTTGTGAGTCCTAGGGGTTCTCGCTCAATAAAATCATATTGTCTGCAAATAGTGAGTACTTCCTTTCCCTCCGCCCACCCCCCCTACTATATTCCCTTGATTTATTGCTAAGATTTCCAGCATGGTGCTGAATAAGAATTTTGATAAAGGTACCCTAGACTAGACTCCATTTTCACTGGAAATATTTTCAGGTTTTCTTCACTGAGTTTTATATTGGCTGTAGGATTTTCATATGGGGACTTAATTATGTTGAGGAATTTTCCTTCTATATTTTGTTGAGTGTTTTTATTAGAAATGAATGTTGGATATTGTCAAATGTGTTTTTGGAATCTATTAATATGATCAGGAGGTTCATATTCTTTGTCTTGCTCATGTGGGAGATTATACTGATTGTTTTTCAAATGTTGAGCCATCCATGCATCCCTGGTACGGATCCTACTTGGTCATGATGAATTATTTTTTGGTTATGTTGTTGGAGTCTATTGTCCAGCATTTTTTGAGAACTTTTGCCTCTGTGATCCTGACAGAAATTGGTCTGTAGGTTTCTGTCTTTGAGGGTATTTTGCGTGGCTTTGTTATCAGGGTTATGCTTGCTCCATAGACTGAGTTTGGGAATTTGCTACCCCTTTGTGTACTCTGGAATAGTCTGTGTAGAATTGATGACATCTCTTCCCTGAATACTTGATAGAATTCTCCTGTGAAGCCCTCTGGTTCTGGAATTTCCTTGGTTGGAAGCTTCTTAATTACTTTCTCTATATTTCCTTTTGTTATGCATTTGTTCAGGTTTCCCACATCGGTCTGCATTAATTTGCGTAGATGGTGTATTTCTAGGTATTTGTTTATTCATTCTAGATTATCAAACTTGTTGGAGTATAGTTTTTTGTATTACTGTGTTATTCTTTTTATTTCATTTAGATCTGTTGCGATGCCAACCTTTTCCTTTCTAATTCTAGATGTTTGCCTCTTTTTTACTTTTGTTAACTTTCTGGTGGTTTGTCAATTTTGTTAATTGTTTGAAAATCACCTTATTTTTTGTCGATTTTTTCCATTGTTCGTTTGTTTATTTCCACTCTAATCTTTATGATTTATTTTCTTCAATTGCTGTTTTTTTGGGGGCGTAAGTGACTGTTCTTCTTTGTTCCGCCAACTGTCCTAAGAATTATCTTCTTTTTCTTGAACTTATAGAGTTTGATATTTTATTTTCTGATCTATCCTATTTGAGTTCTCTAAATTTCTTCTCCTTTGTGATGCATTGAAGTTTTCTGCCATGGTTCCTTGTATTCTTTTCTCTGTAGATTTTGTTTCTTCTAGTTTCAGTATCTTGATAAGTTCATTCCCTTAAAAGTGTCCCATATCATCCTCAGCCTTCCTTCTGCTTCCTTTGCTTTTTTTTTTGGTTGTTGACTTTTCCTCCTCATTGAATGAAGTTACAGTGATTGTCTTCCAGCTCACTGATCCAGTTTTCCTTTTTTGTCATTCTTTTCCTCAAGTCTTTTACTATGTGGCTTAATTCTGTCACAACACTGTTATCTTCTGGAATTCATTTGATTTAAAGACTTTAGTTTTTCAATTTCTTTCTTGGTTCTCATGATTGTTTCTCACATCTCTTGAAAAGACCCACCCATCATTTTTATAAATGCTGTCTGGTAGTTTCAGGACCTCTGGTAATTCCAGTACTGCATTGGGTATGGGTGATTTTAATTCATTTATGTTTGTTTTTCTGAAATTTTTTGGTTTACTTGGTTGGCTGCTGTTTTCTCAGCATTGTAGTACAGCTATTCATGATGTGTGAGAGGCTGGGTGGTGTGGAGTCCATTAGTTCTGTCTAATTATGTGGAAAATATTTAATAGTAGCTGCAAAACACACATTGGTGAAATGGAGAAAAGGAGAGAGTGATATGTAAGTGGGTAAGTTTCAGGGAAGAAGATAGAGAATAAAATAATAGTAATTAAAAATAATGTTGTCTGGATAGGTCAACAGATATGTAAAAATAATGACCAAATGTATTTTAAGAGGGGCAATAAGGATGAATACTTTTCATAGAAACATTTCATGAGTAAAGAAAGAAAAAAGAGATAATAGGTGTATGTGCGTTTGACAGTGGGTGTTGGAGTTGTGTTGCTATGACAACATGAATGTTGTGCTTCTGTGCACTCAGAGTGAAACAAACAAAAAATGTTCTTGTTTGTGTGGGTATTCCAAAATCCACAGACCCGCCCACTTTTGCCTAGGCGGAATGCATATTCTCAGGAAGGTGGGGTCACACCAGAAAAGGACACCAGAAGAGAAAATGGGATAGAACTAGAAAATAATAATAAAGCTATTATAAAAGAACAAAAACTAAAGAAAATAAGGTAAAAATAAAACCATCTTTCAGGTAGAGACTCATGTTATTTTTAGTACATGTGTGCTCATGGGCAAGGTAGAGTATGTGGGTGGCAGGGTATAAGGAACCAGAGAACAAATCAGGAAGAAGGAAGAAGGAAGAAGGGGAGAAAATATTGAAGAGGGGATCTTGGGGACTGATTATGTCTGCACTAAGCTGCCTATGCAATTTGCTATCCACCAGAGGTCCCAGAGGCCAGTGAGGTAAGAGGTTTGACTGCCTAGGTTGCTGAGAAAATGTGTCTGTGTTTGGGAGGAGAGGGGTGAAACAGGCTGCACTGGGGAGGAGCGGGACTCAAAAAAGCAGCTTGTGCCACTGGTCAATGGTAAAGGGAAGTCTGTCAGTAGGCGTTGCTGCTCCCCCACTTTAAGAAACATGGGTCTACTTAGCTTTTGAGTTGAATTTTTTGCTGCTAGAAAGTTCAGAATATTCCTCCTAATTGAACTTCTCTGGTAGTTGCTGAGATACCATACTTGGTATCTGGAGGTCATGTCCCCTGTGATAGTTAGGTGTACTATGCCAACAGGGCCAATAGGGATGTGTGGGTGGAGTTTGATCACGTTGAAGCTTGATTGGAGGGTGATGAGATAAATGGCTTTCTAAGACCAACCCCATTATCTCTTTCTCCCTGGTGATTGGACCAGAGCTCTGTTGCCTGAGCTAGTCCTCTGTCTCAACTGGTGCTGCACTACTGTGGGCCTGAGCCAACCTGGGGATTCTGTCACCTTCCCATGCATTGCTGAAGTTCCATCAAGATCTGCTTCACCATGCTATTGGTCCATACATCATTTGGATTGTGTCACCCTGTGTATATCTTGAGACCCTATGGGGGATTGCTTTGCTAAACTCCTGTGCTACTTCTTGTTGCTGCCCCACCCTGCTGTCTGCTGCCTGCAAGCAGACTTGGCCTGTCATGGCTGAGGGCAGACTCAGTTGTCTGCTTCCTTGACCTTGGGCCAGAAGGCAGCCTGCGTGAGTTGAAGGACCTTCAGTATATTAACTGCTCCACGAAAGTGAGTTGAACTGAATCCTCTATACATTATATATGTAATGATAAGTGTCCTGGTTTTATTTTCTAGAGAACGATGCTTAACACAATGGTACCAGGCATGGTTATAGAGAAACAAGATCATAAATATGGGTTTACTGAATTGGTTATCCAGCCTGATTAGTCCTAGCAGTACTGAGAATACTGTCTCTACCACTAAATGTCTGGACAAGTCTGCCACTATTACTAGAGAGGATGGTGTCAATCCATGGTGTGAAAGGACAACGTTAACATCCACAATAGCACCACTAATAGATGGATTACTAGTGAGAGGAGAGGCTCTGGGTAATCATGTGTTTGATATTTTAAGCAGCTTTGGTGGGGATGAGAAGTATAAGGAAGCTGGTTGGCTGGTCCTCCTTACAATAGACAATGTGATCAAGGAAAGGGATGATCTCAGAATCTCAGAAACACATCTCAAGTGCCGAAAAACAGACCAAAAAGCTCCCGCATGTGCTACAAAAGAGAGCCTTCTCTCCTCTAGTAACAGAGCTGACATTGCCAAAAACCAGATCCAGAGTCTCATCAAATGATTAGCTGAATTACAGTGTCAGCTGAATTGTAGGTCCAGAAAGGTGTTAAAGTCAGGGCATTAAATGGGAAGAAAAGGGACCCTGATACATGGGATGGGAGCATATGGGTTGATGATCCAGAAGAAGAGGATATTGAGCCCCTAGACCTAGAGGCTATTGAGCCATCCCAGTCAACAGATCCACCCCTCCCACACTCCCTCCTGAGGGGATTAATTCACTGTCAGTGAAAGGACTCAACCATGAGCAGATAGTGCATGTTGTAATGCCCTGTGTGGCTGCATCTGGGAGCATTGCCTGGGGGAGATTCCTTATAAGATATTGCTGAGAGCCCCCAGGAAACCCCCCCCCCACCTGTTACTTCTTCTAGACCTGTAACTATAATTAAGTCTCCAAAAATTCCTAAAGATAAGCTTCAGATGATGACTCAAGAAAAAGTGCGCATTACTCATCAAGACCTGCTTGAGGTTTCTACTACATGTACAAACAGAAGCCGGGGGAATATCCATGGGGATATTGGATGGATATTGGTGAAGGAATATAACATTAGACCAATCTGGGTTCTTTGATATGGGCCCCCTAAACACAGATTCTTCTTTCAATGTTTCAGCAAGAGAGGTTAAGAGAATATCTAATAGATTATTTGGTTGGCTCACTGAAGCATGGTCTGTCAGATGGCTTAGAATAGACCAGCTTGAGGTACCTGACCTACCTTGGGACACTGTATAAGAAGGTATCCTAAAGCTAAGGGAAATTGGTATGTTGGAATGGATCTATCAGAATAATCCCATAGACCCATAAAAGGAGTGCTCTTAGGACATACCTTTCACCAAAACCATAAGGAACAAGTTTCTGAAGGGGCCCCCAGAATCTCTGAAGACTCTTGTAATTGCTAATTTATGTGCACCAGGATTAACAATGGGCACTGTTCTAACTGAACTATGACATTTCTCTCCAACGGGGCTGATTGGTCCCCATGGGGGCAGGTGTCAGCACTGAATCAGCAGCGACAGGGTGGGTATGGTTATCGTGATGGACAGAAAGGTTTCCATAGTAATCAGAGCAACCTGTCTCAAGTGAACTTATGGCATTGGCAACTTAGCCATGGTGTCCCTAGGAGTGAAATAGATGAGAAACCTGCTAAATATTTATGTGATCTATGTGATCTAGCAGAAGAATGCTAGATCAAATGAACATCAGACGAGAGAGTCACAACCCTGAAATCAATTCCCAGACTTGAGCCACTTTACAGACCCACAATCCCTTGAATGAAGGGAAGGCCAGGTCCCTTTGAAAAAAGACCCTGCTACATCGCCAAAGGATTATACTGTCGGTCTTTCTCCTAGCCTTCCCCAAAGGAACTTGGGGCTTTCACAAGTGTAACTGTTTACTGGGGGAAAGGAAATAATGAAACTTTTCAGGGATTACTGGACACTGGCTCTCAACTGACACTGATTCCAGGAGACCCAAAATGTTTTGAAGGTCCACCAGTCAGAGTCAGGGCATATGGAGGTCAAGTTATTAATGGAATTTTAGCCCAGGTTTTAGCTCTCACAAGGGGTCCAGTAGGTGCCTAACTCTATCCTTTCATTATTTCCCCTGTTCCAGAATGAATCATGGGAATAAGTACTTAGAAACTGGCAGAATACCCATACTGGATCCCTGAAATATGGAATAAGGGCTATTATGGTAGGAAAGATCAAGAAGACACTATAAGAACTGCCATTGCCTAGGAAAATAATAAACCAAAAGCAACACCACATTCCTGGAGGGATTAGAGATTAATGCCACCATCAAAAACTTGAAGGATGCAGGGGTGGTGATTCCTATCACATCCCAGTTTAACTCACCTATTTGGCCTGTAAAGAAAACCAGAAAACAAATGGATGTTGGAGAATGATGGTGAATTATTTTAAACTTAACCAGGTGGTGTCTCCGATAATTGCAGCCTCTGTTCAAGATGTGGTTTCATTGCCTGAGAAAATTAATACTTTTCCTGGTACTTTGTATGCAGCTATTGATCTAGCCAATGCCTTCTCAATATCAGTCTCAAAGGAACACCAGAAGCAGTTCGCCTTCAGTTGGCAGAGGCAACAATACACTTTCACAACTCTCCCCAAGGGGTATATCAACTCTTTTACCCTGTGCCATAATTTAGTTCAAAGAGAACTTGATCACCTGTCTTTTCCACAAAATGTCACACAGGTCCATTATATTGATGATATTATGCTGACTGGACCCACTAAGGAAGATATATCAAAGACCCTACATTCATTGGTACAATACCTGTGTGCACGAGGGTGGGAAATCCACCCAAAGAAGATTCAGGCACCCTCCACTTAGTAAAATTTCCAGTGTACCAGTGGTGTGGGGCATGTAGAAATATTCCTGCTAAAGTGAAAGAAACGTTATTGCATCTGGCCTCCCTAACAACTAAACAGGAGGTACAATGCCTAGTAGGCATCTTTGGATTTTGGAGGCAACATATCCCTTATTTGGGTGTGCTACTCCAACCTAGTTATCAAGGGACATGGAAGGGTGCCAATTTTATGTGGGTCTCAGAACAAGAAAAGGCTTTGCAGTAGGTTTAGGCTGCTGTGCAAGCTGCTTTGCCACTGGGACCATATGATCCAAGCTGCTTTGCCAGTGGGACAATATGATCTACCTGGGACCAGCTGACACAATGTCAGTCATAGATAGAATGCAGGGTAGAGCCTTTGTCAGATCCCTATTAGTGAATTACAGCATAGACCCTTGGGATTTTGGAGTAAAGTTCTGCCATCCTCTTCAGAATTACAGCATAGACCCTTGGGATTTTGGAGTAAAGTTCTGCCATCCTCTTCAGACAACTACTCCCCTTTTGCAAAACAGCCATTCACCTGTTACTGGGCCTTAATGGAGACTAAACGCCTCACCATGGACCACAAAGTCACCAGGAGGCCTGAGCTGCCCATTATGAACTGAGTAATGTCTGACCTACAGAGTCATAAAGTTGGATGTGCATAGCAACACTCCATCATTAAATGAAAGTGGTATACATGAGATCAGGGTAGAGCAGAACCTGAAGGTACAAATAAGCTGCGTGAAGAAGTGCTCCAAATGTCCACAGTCTCCACTCCTGTCACAGTACCTTCCTTCTTTCAGTCTTCACCTATGGCCTTCTAGAGAGTTCCTTATGATAAGTTAACTGAGGAACAGAAAATGTGTGCTTGGCTTACTGATGGCTCTGTATGATATGCAGGTGCTACTCACAAGTGGGCAGCACTACAGTCCCTTTCTGGGATCTCCATAAAGGGCAGTAGTGAAGAGAAATCCTTCCAATGGACAGAACTTTGAGCAGTGCACCTGGCTGTTTAATTGGCCTGGAAGGAGAAATGACCAAATGTAAGACTGTATATTGTTGCATGGGCTGTAGCTGGATGCTCAGGGAACTGGAAGAAACATGACCGGAAAATAATTGACAAGGAGGTGTGGGGAAGAGGTATGTGGACAGACCTCTCTGATTGGGCCAAGAAAGTAAAGATAATTGTGTCTCAGGTGACTGCTCACCAAAGAGTTAGCTATGAAGAGGAGGATTTTAACAATCAAGTGAATAAGATGACATGCACTGTGGAGTGGTCCTCCTCTTTCCTCTGCCACTCCTGTCATTGCTCAATGGGCACATAAACAAAGTGGACATGGTGGCAGGGATGGAGGTTATTCTTGGCCACTGTCACTACTGAGTGTCCTATCTGTCAGCAGAAGAAGCCAACATTGAGTCCAAGATATGGGAACATTCCTCAGGGAGATCAACCAGAAACCTGGTGGCTGTTTGATTACATAGGACCACTTCCATTAGGGAAGGAGCAGCATTTTGTTCTTACTGTAATAGACACCTACTCTGGATATGGGTTTGCCTTCCATACCCACAATGCTTCCACCAAAAGTACCATTCGTGGATTTACAGAATGCCTTATCCACCAGCATGGCATCCCACATAGCATTGCTTCAGATCAAGGAACTCACTTCACAGCAAATGAAGTGTGGCAATGGGCCCATGCCCACGGAATCCACTGGTCGTATCATGTTCCTTATCATCCTGAAGCAGCTGGCTTGATAGAATGATGGAATGGTCTCCTAAAGACACAATTGCAGCAACAGCTAGGTGGCAACAGCTTGGGCAAACAAGGACTGGGGCAATGTTCTCCAGGAGGCTGTATATGCTGTAAAACAGTGGCCAATATTTGGTGTTGTGTCCCCAATAGTCAGGCTTCATGGGTCCAGAAACCAAGGGATGGAAGCCAATGTGGCACTACTCACTATTACTACTAGTGATCTACTTGCAACATTTTTGCTTCCTGTCCCAGCAACCCTATGCTCTTCAGGCCTGGAGGTCCTAGTTTTAATGATAGAACTCTCCCACCTGGAAACACAGCACAGATTCCACTGAACTGGCAGCTAAGAATGCCCCCTGGCCTCTTTGGGCTACTCATGCCTTTGGATCAACAGGTAAAGAAGGGTGCCACTGTACTGAGTGGTCTGATTGATCCTGATTATCAACAGGAAATTGGACTGGTCCTACATAATGGAGGTAAGGAAGAAATGAAGGTTTGGGTCACCCCACCAGGCAAAGATCCATGATGAGCTGAAGGCAAAGGTAATACAGAGTGGGTAGTGGAAGAAGGTAGTTTTACCTATCAGTTACGACCAAGTGATCAATTGTAACAGTGAGATTTGTGATTGTCAGTATTTCTTCTTTATATGTGCTTATTGAATATATTTCCTTTGTTCATGTACAATATACCAGATACAAATAGATTCAGTGTGTTTTAATTTAAATGTATGATAGATATATGATGTTAGGTGTAAGTGTGATCTCATTAATGTCTGAAAATGATATATGGCTAAAGAATTGTGCCCAAGTGCCAAGTTGGCAAGGGGTGAACTCTGATAGTTGGTTTATTGTGCCAACTAGGCCGATGGGAATGTCTGGGTGGATCCTGTCACCTTGCTGTCTATCGCTGAGGTTCCATCAAGACCTGCTTCACAGCAATGCTGGTGTGTACATGAATTGAGATCGAGGCTGGTGGATTGTGTCCTTGTGTGTACATCTCAAAACCCCATCAGGGCTTGCTTTGCTAAGCTCCTGAACTACTGCCTTTCCTGCCCCACCCTTCTGTCTGCTGCTCCCAAGCTGACTTGGTCTTGCCAGAGGGAAGACTCTGTTTTCTGTTTCCTTGACCTTGGACCAGCAGGCTGAGGGAGTTGAATGACCTTCAGTATATTTACTCTTCCACGAAAGTGAGTTGAACTGAACCCTCTGTACTGCTGTGTGTACTAAATAGCTGTTATATTCCTTTTCACTGTATAAATCTATCTATCTATCATCTATCTATCTAATAAGTGTTCTGGTTTTGTTTCTCTAGAGAACCCTGCCTAACACAGCCCCTTCATCCCAAGACTGTCTAAGAATACCAGTATTCTTAATGTATACTTTGCTAATAAAGATATAAATGTGTGTTCATGTGCATATTATTTACTTTTACATAAATAGAGTAATCCATTCCAATATATGATGTCTTGAGTAATGATATCTTTCTCACTTGGATTCTAATGTGACTTCTCAAGGAAGTGAGAAATACGACATTGCCTTATTCTTTGCCTGTAGGACTGTCATGCATATGATTCATAGGACACATGAATAGCATCTGTGTGCATTAAGCAGGGATGCTTGGAGGAAACAATTACCAAAGAGAATTCAGGCAGATTCAAGGAGTTCTGGGAAATTTTCTGAAATTACTTGCCTCTAATAACTGAAAATTTTGCCAATAATGAGCGGGGGAAGGGATGGATGGAAGTTTTTCTTTTCTTTTGTTTGTTATCCAGTTTTAAAATGAAATTCGCTTATTCAGTTAACAAATACTTCTTGACAGCGGCAAATAAAACCTAAATGAGGATTATGACACATTGCTTTTCCAACCTCAATTCCACAACGCAGGATGTTCATGGGGCTCTGAAACTAAACTGGGAGAGAAAGGGTAAGGAAGAAAGGCCTGGAACCATGCAGATGCTGCATTTAGCAGAAGGGGTTATTGTAGTGCACTCAAGGAGTGCGGGTGTGTTAGATGATCCAATGCATTTCCTCTCACCACGGTGGCTGAAGTGTCCTCAGGTATTGTGAAATGTGGTAGCATATATGTCAAGTGTACTTTTACTCTAGGAGGAAACATTCTAGAAGGAAAAAAAGTTATTTCATGAATTAGAAAGTTATCCAAAAACATGAGCAACAAGAGGTAAATAAACTGGATTTTATCAGAATTAAAAACTTTGTGCAGCAAAGGACTTTATATGTGGAAACCATTATGTAGATAATAAAGTTAACCCTTGGTAGCACAATTAAGTGCTTGGCTAGTACCTAAAATTTTGGTGGTTTTAACTCACCCAGAAGTGTGGGGGGAGGTCAGATGCCCAGGCATTCCCTCCCTGAGGGCCATCAGTTGCCAGACTGCAGTGGGCCTGCTCCCTGCTGCTGGGGACAATGGACAGGCTCCTGTAGGCAGAGTTTACACCCTACTGATAGTGGTTCCTATGGAGACCCAGGGAACAGGTCAAAGTTAAGCTGACATCCTAAATCTAGGATCTGCCCATCCTGTCACACGTATACCCCAATCCCTCCTCTTCCTATTGCTATATGTCCCTAGACCGTCCCCTCATTACTGTGTAACCTATAGTGCAACCCCTTCCTGTGACCTGTAATTAGTGGGCTTGCATGCCCACAAAGGCATATAGGCCTGGGTCAGCAATTGAGTTATCGCTCCCTCCTCTCTCTCTGGCCTCTCGCTGGTGCTGGTCGCTCCCCTCTCTTCCCCTTCTCCTCTCCAGTCCTCTATCCCTTGTTCCCTTTCCCCTCTCTCCACGTGGACCACCAAGTGGGGCTGAGGTGAGCAATGCTACCATGTAATGTGTCTCTGACTGCATTATTGTAATACCTCTTCTACCTCTCATGCTCTCGATGACTTTAATATAATATATATACATCTCAACCGTAAATTATGCATTACTGAACCCATGTCTAGTGGTGGGGGCTGGCCCCCACCTCCATAACCTTATACTACACAGAAGCATCTTGGTAACTAAGATTCACTACCCAGAATATATAAAGAACTCCTAAACTTAACAAGAAGACAACCCAATTAAAATGGGTTAATAAATAAATAAATGAGACTTTCTACCAAAGAAGTGTATCCACAAAAGGCCAACTTACTGACAGCACTTATGAACCCTTTAATGTACGGTAATTTGTCCTCATTGCCTCTTTGCATTCCAGAGCATATAAACCATTATTGGAGCAGAAAGCCTCATATTTGTCCCTCAGAGTAGCTGGTGTGCTTGAACATCTGACTTTGCAGTTAGCAGCAAATCAACTGTTACCAAGGCTCCTTTACTTGAAATAGTAAAACTAATCAAGAACCTTATGTACCTGTTTCAATAGACGGATTCTTGAAGGTACAGTTATGAACCGATGCCTTTCACAGCCCAGCATTTACTTGGATATGAGAATGGGAGAGGAAGGATGAGGCTTCAATATATTTGTGGAAAAACTGAATAGAAAGATAAAGAGATTTCCCCAGGAACTTTCTGAAGCTCCTCAATACAAATAGTTAATAAAAACAAACGAACAAACAAAATAACATGCTAAATCCATTGCCATAAAATTGATTCCAACGCATGGCCACCCTATGTATATTAGAGTAGACCTATACTCCACACAAGGGAGCCCTGGTGGTGTAGTGATTATGGTGGACTGCCAGCTGCAAGGACAGCCATTTGAAACCATCAGCTCTCCATAGGACAAAGAGAAGGTATTTTACTCCCATAAGGAGTTATGTTCTCGAAAACCCACAGGGGCAGTTCAGTCATGCTGTATAGGGTCACCGTGAGTCACCGTGACTTGATGGCAGTGGTTCTTTGTTTTATACTCCATTGAGCTTTCAGTAGCTCTGATCTTGTGGTGTGGTGGTTTAGCTTTGGATTTTCATCTGTAATCAAAATCATCAACTGCTTCTTGGGAGAAAGATGGGCTTTCTACCTCTGTGAAGAGTTACAGTCTCTGAGCCTCACAGGAGCACTTCCACCCGGTTATGTAGGATCACTGAGTCAGCCCAGACTCCATGGCGGTGAGTTCGGTTTGGGCTTGGTCATCTTTTGGAATTAGATCATTGGAAGATTCTTCCCAGGCATCTCTGGGTTGCTTTGAACTACCAGCCCTTTTGTTTGGAGTGGGGTGCATAACCATTAATATCACATATGTACACTCACATGGTAATAAATAAATAATAAGGTGCCCAGTATCATCCACCATTATGGAAACCTAAATCATGAGTACAACGAGATACCACTTCATCCTTATTTTAAAGGTTATTATAAAAATAATCAAAAGCAAATGTTGGCAAGAATGTGGAGAAATCAGAATTCTCAAGCTCAGATTATAAAGTGGAAAACCGTTTTGGTGGTTTCTCAGGTTAAACATGAAATTATCATATGATTCAACAATTACTTGCCTAGATATAGGCCCTAAAATTTTAAAACAGGAACTCAGATATTTGTACACCAATGATCACTGCAGTATCACTTACAATAACCAAAAGGTGGAAATAATCTAAGTATCTGTCAACAGATGTGGGATATATATATATATATATATATATATATACACACACACACACATACATACATACATATACATACACGCACACACTTTGGAATATTAATCAGCCATAAGGATAAATGAAGTTCTGATACATGCTAAGACTTGAAAAGATTATGCTGAGTGAAAAAAAAATGCACAAATGGATACATATCTTTCATCCTATTGTTCTGAGTGCTCTCTAGCGGCAGTGGGTTATAATGCTGCTAACCACAATTTGAGCCCAACTGCTGCTGCTCAGGTGAAAGGTGAAGCTTTCTGATCTTGTAAAGGCTTGTAGCCTCTGAAAACCAGTTCCATGGTGTTCTCTACATTTGTTCTGTGTTGGAATTGACTCCGTGGCAGTGAGTATGAGTGCTCTATGATGTCAATATTAAATCTTTACATGACAAAGCTGTTTGTAAGTAAATAGACGAATAGTTCTCTAAAGCAAAATAAATAAGCTGGAAAGAGGGAAATGAAAGGGATATGGCTATTTGGCATTTACACTTTTTTATTTTAGAAATACTCAGATTTTATAGTGTAAAAATAAACTCCTCAAACTCAATCCACTGAAACTTATTTGCATGTAAAATTTGCTGTTGTTAATAGTCCATACACAGTTTACTCAAATATTTGAAGCTAGGAATGCTTTTATTTTGTTTTAAGAAAATAAAACACTTATATGCAAATGGCTAAAAAGCTGCAGAAAAATTGCAAAAATACTCTTCTAATTCTAAAGATACTGCTTTATTTTACGGCATCAAGGATGATTTAGAGTTTGGATGAACAGAAAAGACATGAAGATTTCGGAACTTGTACAAATATAAACCACTAACGGAAGGTTAGCTACAGTGAACAGCTGTGATTGATAAGCCTCATTAGTGCAAGAGCTTTTCTTTTTTGGACAACAACAACAATAACACAACAACAAAAACTCTCCAAATTGAAACTGGGAAAGGCATAGAAACTTTTTTTATAAGTAATGTGAGGTTGGAAACATACTGGCTTTCAAGTGAATTGGCCATGACCACAACAGCACTTGGATCTGACTGGAGCCGATATTGCAGGCAGATGTTAGTTTGGCATTTGCATGCCCACATTAAAAACCGCTCTACTTGTTCCTAACATCACATTGAGACTGGCCTTGCTAGAGCAGCACAAATGGATTAAAAACACCCATTACCTGAAAATGTGCCATTTGGCTTAATATTGGGACTATGTATGTAGGTTCTGATTTATAAAAATGCAGGATATTTGATATATGTTTAGAAATGTTTATGGTTAAAAGACAAGGCTTTTGTCATGTCTACTGCAGGCAAAGAAGCTGCTTTATCCTATAGAGAGTCCACTAACTCTACTTTCATGTACTGTATTGGGAATTGTAAGAAAGAATATGATATCAGAACATATACTTCTAAGTAAGGAGTAAAACAGGGGAGAAAAGCATGAGAAAATGAAAATCCTTTTCTGGGACCCAAGTCTAGCCCAGGCTTTACCCAGTAAGAGTTTTAAGGGTCCATTACTTATTCATCTCATTTATTATACATTTATTCATCTCATATCAAAAAGGTCTTGGAACCATAAAAATAATATACTATTTGTGTAAATAATTTTCCCGCATATACAAAGAGCTCTTATAAAGTAAAAATATATCCAAAGGCTATGAGCAGAAAAAGAACTACAGATCATTTAGAAAGATTTTCTATAATTTCAGTTGAACATAGACAAAATCTTTGAAAATACACTATCGGGAATCTGATAATGCACAAAGCTGGTGATGCTGTTGGGAAATAGATACTCACATACCGATAATTCAAGTGTAAACAAGTTCAGTTGCACTGGAAAGTAAACAAGCTTCTTGTAAAAAATTCATCAATATCTTTAAAATTTTTATGTGTATGAATTTCCTTGCCCCACCCATTCCACTTAAATTATTCTACCAGATTAACTCTTTCATGTGCTCACATGATTTGAATATGGTCCAGTGGCCGTTCCTGGGAAAGAAAATTTCATGGATGCGGGAAATGGTGAGCAAAACTCATTTAGTCTCTGCATGTATTGCTACTTGCAGTGTTTAAATTTTCTAAAATGTGCCTTTATTGCTTATAGAAATACATACTTCAAAGGAAAACAAAGATTTTGAGTCACTTGGATGAAGCCTGGATCAACCGTAGTTGATCCTGCATAGTTGATATAGACTTCTAGCTTCGAGGGTCAATGAAAAGAGTGAAGATGACTCTGAATGTCTGAAACAACAGAAGACAAGTCCAGGCCCTAATATCTACTAGAAATGTATCTTATGAGTCTGCAGAACTAGACTCAACAACAACAGCCCTAGGATAAATTCAAGAATAAGTTTTAATGATCATCTTTTTGGGGAGATCCCAGAGTAGCAACTAAATAAAAGTTTGGAGACTCAAGTCTATTTATAAATATCTCCCAAGAAAGAACTAGCAACTGACTTCCAAAGAAAATTAACCAGGGAAAAATTCTATAAAGTATAGCTCTACATTGATATATATGGGGTCTCTATGAATCAGACTCAATTAGATGGCAATTGGTCACCCTTGTGGTAGCTTGGACTTTTGGTACAAAATATCACTTCTTACTTCGATATCTTTCCCTGGTGACTTATCAATGCCTCCCGCTAGGGCAGAACAAAGGGCGAGTCCACAACTCTCTGTCACTGGCTTCCTCATAGGACTTCCTGCAGCTAATCAAGTGACTGCTAAATTAGCATGAAGTCTCTAGACTCAGGACTGAAATGAGTCTCCCTAGCTGGACTTGACTTTTTTACTTCAGTATCCACTTCGAGAAGAGCACGCCTATTTCATCCGTAATCTTTGCTTTTTCAGCTTGTGTCCCCATGAAGACGTGTGAAGCAATCGTGAACCAAACTGAAGCCTGCAGGCTAACTGAGATCACCTCAACTTCAGTTGATCTTCAGCTGACCTTTAATATGGAATAGATGTTTGCTCTTATAGACAAGTGAGAGTTTGGAGACTGTTTGTTGCCCGACACTATTGCAGAAAAAGGTTGGCTGATGTGTCCCTGGAAATAGGGATGAAGAATTGAAGATCTATTCAGAAGGACACTCTTTAAATGCTAGATAGTCAGAATGGGCATGTCTTCTAGTAGAAGACTTTATACTTCTAAGTATGACCTTAGAGACTCTAACACTTTAATGTTTTATTAATAGAGTACTTAGTAGGCAATAAGGAGGAGCCTTGGTGGTACAGTGCTTAATCACTTAGCTTCTAATTAAAAGTTTAGTGGTTCAAATCCACCAGCTGCTCTATGGAGAAAGATATGTCAACCTCTTTCCATAAAGACTTATACTCTGGTTTTGTATAACTTTGATAGTAGGCAACACTATGTCCCATGAGTGAACCATAAAACCAGCTAGTTTTATCACAAGAATACTGTTTCATAGTGTTCCTGTGGGCAAATCCTTTGAGTATTCTGTTGGGCATTTATGGAGAGAACGCAAGGAATCTTGGATAGATGGGTACAATGTGTGAGAGAGTCTGTACGAGAATGTGTGTGCGCACGCATGAGTCTGCGTATCTAGGTTTGTACATGTATGTCAGAATATGTGCTGGTTTGAGAAAGTGTTAAAGAACACATGTGTGTATGTGTACACTGGGGTATACTTGGGGCTGAATATTCTTTTGTCTATGATTTCAGGCCTGTATGATAAATATCTTGGCGCTAATAGTATGTGTAAGCGGATACATATATAACTAATGGCAAGACGGAATGGCGTGGATGTAGGGTGGAGAGAGTCATCACTAGAGCATGAAAATGCCATTGAATATTTGTACACTTAAGAGATATGGGATTTTTATGCCCCAGTTTGCAGTAATTATAATTTTGGACTCTCCTTTCTCATTTCCCCATGTCAATCTTTTACATCAGTTCCCCCCATTTCTGTCAGGGAGTTGCCATTCCAGCAAGCGAGTACCTCAGAGCAGTGAGCTTTATCGGCTCCTTCTATTTGCTTCTCATCACATGCATATTCAGCCAGTTAGTCCTCCTATGAAAGTCTCCTATCCACACTATTCTTCTTCTTCTTTTTATTTTAATTCCCACTATTACAACTTTAGGAACCCTGGTGGCATAGAAACCAAATCATTGGGCTAGAAACCCACTGCTGCTCTGAGGAAGAAAGACCGAGTTTTCTACTGTCTAAAGCTTAAAATCTCAAACATCACTAGAGCAGTTCTGCTCTGCCCTGCAGGGTCGCTATGAGTCAGCGTCCACTTGACAGCAATGAGTCCGACAAGTGTGGTTCAGGTTATGATTACTCCGATGTAAATGTGACAGTTTTCCATTTTGTTTCCTAACTTCTGTGCCGTCCTTAACATGTGATGATTACACATATGAATGCACAGGATTATATTATTCCTGCTCTCAGGCCCTTAAGGATCTTCAAAATAAGCGCAGGTTCTTTAGGCTGGCCTCTAGATCCTCAGCAAAATGGCTCTAGTGTGGCTTCCAGTTCCTGAACCACACTTCAGTCATGTGTTGGTTTGCTCCCTTTCTTCCTTCTATTTGTGTCTCTCTTCATCCAACACTGCTCTGTATCACCACTGTCCTGCCAATGGAATTTTTTATTTCTGCAAGTCTCCAGCTGTGAAAGAAAGGGTGATGATCTTACATGAAATGTTCTGTACCTAACTGATTCAATTAAAGAATCAATACTCAACATTCATCTACTGTTTTAGTTTGTCCCAAAGAAATACTTACATAGAGGAAACATGTGGTTTGTTTTTCACTGGTGTTTCCTTGTGGATGAGTTTCTTTTCTGCCTCTCTGCTAGCCCTTTCCTGTTGCCACTTGGTTGCCCTGCTTTTCTGATTTTAACTCTTTGCCTCTCAAATCTATCCGCAGAACAAATGTGAACCCAGGCTCAATGTTGGACCACTATTTCAGCCTCCTGCTTATTCAGATGTGAAAATGGGTATAAAATCACGACCTCTCATAAATGCAGATTCTCTGGTTAAATCACAAAAATCATTAACATTCTTGCTAGTCAAACTGGGAGATTGGTTTGTTGAATCAATACAATGATTTGTATTTTTAGCAAAAACTTCCACTGCCAGCAGATGGTGCCTCCATAATCTGGCACACTTGTGTCGAAAATTATTTGATTCTCTAGTTCCATATGGTGACATATTCCTTCTGTGATGTTCAAGTATGAATGTGTCGACTGTTTATATGTGGGGCGGAGGCATATGCATTACATCTGGAATTTCAAAAATACCAGGAAACCAGATGTACAATCATATGATCATATATGTATATAACATATACTACATATCCCTTTAAAATGGCGACAGCTACACATATCTTTTACTAAAGATATAACTTATTAAAGATATAATTTTTATTAAATAATCTTGTAAATTAATAAAGCAAAAAGAATACACATTGAAAAGTAGCCAGATTATAAATATGTATATAACAAACATTGTTTTTTAATAGCATTTTAATGTCAGGATGGAGGGAAATAAAATGGCATCATTAATTATTTAAAGTCCATGCCAGGTAGTATATGAGTAATTTCACAGTTAACATCTCATTGATGCTTTGAGGAAGCATTTTTCTTAAACTGGGGGATTTGAGGCTCAGAGAATATAGCACACAACCAGGAAAAAATTAAATTTTACCTAATTCCAGTAGCAAATTACTGCCCTACTTGACGTCCTCGTCTTCTCCATTTTCACCTCCCACAAAGTCCATTACATCATAGCCACATTTCTGACCATGCAATGAGTGCTTCCAGAACACTAGAAAATTATTCACAATGTTTTATGGTGATGTAGGCAGGTGTCCAGCAACTGCTTTAAATGTTTTCTAGCCAAAATTATGCTTAAAGCTTGTAATGTGAGGACAACTGAGCCTCTATTGTGATAGGAGAGGGATTCTTTTTCTTCCCACTCTGTCGCAACATGAACTTCTACCCACTCAGGGGATTGGAGCAGCAACGCTTGGATTAGAAAATTCATACCAAGTTCCCTGAGGGGCATGGGCTAAAGAGAATCACGCTCCAAGTTAGGATACAAGATGTAACAGAATATGATGGCGACAAGAATGGACTCGCACCTCCTGTAGGAAGGCTTTTGTTAGTTGGGTTGATTGGGTGAGGGGGAAGGGCCAGAGATGGTGTGTATGGCCAGGTTGATAGGTGGATAAATCCATTGACACTCATATATGTATAAGAAAGAACTTTATGTCAAGAAGTGATTATATATCAAGAATATCCCAGTCCAGTCCAACTCAAGCCATAAGTCTAATGCTAGTCCATAAGTCCCTCTTATGGACTCATCCACATGCAGGGATGCACAATGTAGGGAGATCATCTGCTGGCGAATGCAGTCATGAGGATCCGAAGTTGGTGGAAACATGTCAGGACTCCAACAGTTCTCAAGGTCAGTGAAGGTGGGAAGGTGAAAGAGGAGAGAGAGAAGGAGGTTACCAGTGTCCTCCTTCTGAGAAGGCCACACCACCAAGAAGACATCATCTGCTGTGACGGGTCTGACAGGTTTGACTCCACCCCTCCCCAGGAGTGTCCAGTTGACATAAAATCTTCTAAATACCACAGACCACCCCTTGTTAATTAGACACACACAACTCTTTAGTCATATATAATCTTCACACAGAAACAACAATAGAGCTTGTCAGGGAGTCGCAGCACCTGCATTTGGCTAACTAATGCTCGTCTTGGCGTCTGCAGCAGCGTCCACTTCTTTCCTGGGTGTGATTAGAACCAGCAACCAGAAACCCATCATGTCCATCCTCAAGATTCACACCAGAGAGATCTTTGACTCCCACTGCTGAGGTTGATCTTTACAGCACCAAGGGCTTTCCAGAGTTGTGTGTCCACAGTGGTGCCTCAACTGGGGTCTGCGAGACCCTGGAGCTCCAGGACAAGGATAAGACCCGGGATCTGGGCACAAGTGTCCCAAAGGCTGCTGAACACATCAACACAACAATTGCGTCTGTCCCGCTTAGCAAGAAGCTGAATGTCGTGGAATAGGAAAAGATCGACAAGCTGATGAGTGAAATGGATGGAACTGAGAATAGAAATTTGGTGAAAATGCCATTCTGGGCACGTCCCTTGGTGTGTGCAAGACTGGAGTTGTTGAGAAGGGAGTCTCTCTGCAGTGTCACATTGCTGACTTAGCTGGCAATTCCGAGGTCATTCTGCCAGTTCCTGATTTCAATGTGATCAACGGCAGCTCTCATGCCGGAAACAAGCTGGCCATGCAGGACTTCATGATCCTCCCAACTTTAAGGAAGTCATGCATGTCAGGGATGAGGTGTACCACAACCCAAAGAACATCATCAAAGAGAAGTACTGTAAGGATGCCCCCAATGTCGGCCATGAAGGCAGATTTGTGCCATATGCTGGAGAACAACGAAACCCTGGAGCCATTTAAGAATGCTATTGGTTACAAGTGACAAGGCGGCGATTAGCATGAATGTAGCTTCCAGTCTGAGAAGTACGAGCTAGACTTCAAGTCTCCCGATGACCCTGGCTGGTACAGGTACATCTCACCTGACCAACCAGCAGACCTGTTCGAGTCTTTCATCAAGGACTACCCAATGGTGTCTATCTAAGACCCCCTCAACCGGATGACTGGAATGTTTGGGCAAAGTTCACTGCTTGATCAGGGATCTGGTGGCAGGGGATGATCTCACAGTGACCAATCCAAAGTGAATTACCAAGGCGGTGCGCGAGAAGTTGTGCAACTGCCTCCTGCTGAAAGCGAATCAGATCGGCTCTGTGACTGAGTCTCTGCAGGCCTGCAAGCTGGCTTAGTCCAACAGGTGGGGTGTCATGGAGTCTCATTATTCTGGGGAGACTGAGGATATTGTTTGACCTGGTGGTGGGACTCTGCACTTGACAGTTCAAGATTGGTGCACTTTGCCGATCTTAGCACCTGGCGAAGTACAACCCGAATTTCAGAATTGAAGAGGAACTGAGCAGCAAGGCCAAGTTTGCTGGCATAAGTTCAGAATTCCCTTCCATAAATAAGCTGGGCAGGTGGGCCCCCAATCATCCAATGAGAGCCAGCCCTGCTCCTAGTGTGCCTAGCTGCTGCCCCAGACCTCCAAGAAGCCCTGCAGGGTCTCTAGTAGTTGCCTCCCCCAAGCCTGTCAAAGTCCTCTCCACTTCATTAGAGCTAACACAGCAGCCAAGCCTGACCACCTGAGACCTGTTGGAAAGCCCAGCTTTGTGATCCTGTGAGCTGCCCAACCCTTTTCCTCTCACTAACTTCCCACCAAATGTCCCAATGTGATTAGGAGGTGTCAACAAGGAACATCGCCAGTGGTTTTGCTGGCAAAATAAAGAAACATCAGTGGCCACCCCCGCGCCCCCAAAATCAAATCCCCCAAACAATAAAATCATGTTTGTACCTAGCAGGATAAAACTAAAAGGCACACAAGTGAAAATACCTCAGCCTCATTTAGACCTTATAATCTATAAATGAACAAAACAAAAATATTCCTTGACTAATGATTGCAGTTATGTGAAATTCTTTATGATTAATCAAATCTAGCTCTTATCTTACAAATAGAACAGTTTTGAGAGGGGCGCAATCTGCAATGAGTAAGCTTATAGATAAGAGACAAAGGGATAGCAAAGTTGGGGCACAGGGGACCCTGAAATAGACACTCCAGGGTCTGGAACTTTATTCAAGGCAGGTTTACTTGTGTTCCCTGTCACGTAGCCTGCATCTCATGTCAAGTTTCTACACAAGGAGAGAGTTGACAATTATTGAGGGCATACAAAGAAATATTAATGCATCAGCCAAACTTTCATAGACAGGAGGGGAGGATAAAGTCTGGAATAGGGAGTAACATATTTTGAAGACTACGATGTTTCAGCAGCTTTTCCAGAGAACAGGGGGCAAAGTGTTCATCTTATCTCCAGCAGAGAGTCAGCCAGCCATTGCTTCATCAGTCCCGGAGTTGAGCTGCTAGCATTTGCTCATGAGCCCTCCCTGAACTGTGGACGGTGATAGTCCTGTCCCGTTTCCCTAAGGAGCAAACAATTTGCCCCTATATCTCCCCCTTTAAAATTTTCTAATCAGAGTCAAATCAATATGGGTCATATTCACTTTGATTGTACAATACAATAGTCAAAAACACTTCAATCACATTTCAATAAGGATACAAATAATAAGTAAGAAAAAATCACCAACAAACTTTAAAATGTTAAGCAAGAAATATTTTCAATTTTAGGTTGGCCAACCAGACTAATCACTTTGGTGATGAGTTTTGGGTTTCCACTTTACTCCATAACCTTTCACAACTGGGTATTCGCAATTTAAGCTTTGATACTTTTTTTCCTTCAACTTATTAGGATAACACATGCTGGTGTGCTTCTTCCATGTGAACTTAGCTGATACCTTGCTAGATGGCTGCTTGTTTGAATGAAAGCCTTTAAGGCCCCAGACACTGTATCAATCGATAGCTGGGTACCATCTGCTGTCTTCACCACATTTGCTTATGCGCCCTTGATCTTCAGCGATCATTTCAAGAGGGTGAGTAAAAAGTTCTTTTCTTCAGGCTACAGTTAACTAGGAGGCCAAAGTCCACTAGTTTGTTTATGGAACATGTATATTCAAAATAAGAATACTATATATAAGTTTACATCCAAAGTACAGTTAAGTCATGCATACAATCTAGACAAGTGACATTAAATGCAATTTCATTTACTATGATGTTTTCAACAGCAAACTAAAATTAGATTTGTTCCCCTCTAATACATTCCTTCTGAATTAATATAAGCTGTTTGTTTGGCTTGTACATGATTAATGTAACAGCCTCTTCCAGAGGGCCTGAACTCCTTAGTTAACACGCTAGTCAAGGGACCTTCTTCCCAAGATCGAGACACCTACCCTGGCAGACACACTCCCAGACAGGACTTTAATATAATAAGACTTTCATTGTTTAAATTCACCAACATAGAAGTGTTAATACAAGTATACAAACTACAATTGCTGCAAGTCACTGTTCATATTGACAAGCTGATATTTAAATGTCCAATAGAAATCACATAAGGCAGTTGCACACAACACGTAAGATAATGAGTCTCATTAAGGGTAAAGTTATATCTGGAAAATGAGTGACCTGTGCCTCCAAATTTTCCAATATAAAAAAGCATAGGCTGTGTAAAGGTAATTTCCTAAGTCCCACTGCCCAGGTCTGATAGATTGTAACAAAAAATGAGGTTGAGAGGAACTAGCCCACCCTCATTCCAGGCCATCAATTATTTTTTATGTGTGAGACCAATAAGAAGATCCTCTATGTTTCCAAATAGCATAATGTACATAATCACAAAAAGTTGCATTTACACCCTCAGAACAATTGGTCAAAGGTTTTCCATGGGGACCCCAATCAACAATAGTGACAGAATTATTAACAATGGTTTCCCATGTGGCCCTTGACAGCATAACCAATGCCACTCCTTTTGTACAATTTTACAGTAAGTGAAAGTTTCACAAAATTTGTTACATTTCTTCCCAAGTTGTGTAGTATTATTTTCATGTACAGCAAAAATCAATCATTCCTGCTAAGGAGAAAAATCGATGGCCAGTCTGATTAATAGATAACCAAGACATCTGCGCTTGCATTTTTAGCTTTAAGACAGCCTTTTGCCGATACCCCACATAAGGGATAAGAGCCATTCATCACCCAAAGTGAAGTTCAAACATGTCCTTCTTCATTGGGAAGTGACTTTTGCCATCTCCCCATGGTCCTGAGGTCCATTGAGTGTTATTGCTGACTAACAGGTTCTGGAAAATGCCATTCAACAATTGGTAGTAATGGTGGATGAGGAATGTGAGCCCAGTAAGAGTGGTCTGCACTTACTTGAGATGAAATAACAAGTACAGTCAACATGGTCAAAAACATACATTCAGGAGTCTTAGGAGAAGCCATTAGCTCTCTGACTAAGACTGTCCTTGCAGCAACATCTGGAGATAAACTGCTCAGGTCAGGAGCATTGTTCTTGTGCTTAGACATGCCCCAAAGTAATCCACACACTTTCTCCATTATCTGTGAAACATATGCATAACCCTCCCCTTGGATGAGCCAAATCCTGATATTTAATTTTCATCATCATATTTTCACCACACCTCAATAAGTCTTGAAGACCTATGAGGAAGGGAAGAAAAATGCCTTTCAGCACAAGTGCTTTTTAAGTATTTTGGCAAAGAAAATAAATTAATGATAATAGGTCTCCTGTAGTAGAGACTGCCTTGCCCCATAACCCCACAATATGCCCCCAAAGCATTTTCCTTTATTACTCATGGAGCTCCTTCCTGGAGGCTTGCAGGCTGCACTGTTTCTTTTATTTCTAATTACATTTTCCTTGTTTCAGTTTCACCTGGGAATTTCCCCCTTTTTAACGGGGCCTGCTTCAAGCCCTATGTTCAGGCACCACTTGTTAAATTAATCGAGTCCAGCTCTTATCTTACAAATCAAACAGGTTCAAAAGGAGGATGCTCTGCCATGAGAAAGAACTAAAAGGGATAGCAAAGTTGGGGTGTGGAAGACCCTGAAGCATAGCCACTCCGGGGTCTGGAACTTTATTGGAGGCAGGTTTATATACACTCGCTGTCACATAGCCTGCATCTCACGACAGGTTTCTACACAGAGACAGTTGACATTTATTGAGTGCATACAAAAAAACATTAATGCATCAACCAAGCTTTCGTAGACAGGAGGGGAGGATAACATCTGGAACAGGGAATAACTGATATTTGAACAATGCTGCACTTCAGGTTTTCCAGGGAACAGGAGGAAAAATGTCCATTTTATCTCAGGCAGAGAATTGAGTAGCCACTGCTTCATCAGCTCCCATGGTTGAGCTTTCAGCATTCTTCCACAGGCCTTGCCGGAACCATGGTCTTGTCTCATTTGCCTAAGGAGCAAACACCTTTGCCCCACAAAAATCTACACCTTAACCCTAGAATCCTATCAACATCTTCCCCCACTTATGAAAGTTTGTAAGACAACTACTTCATGCCTTTATCTACTTCCATTTTGGGTTTCTAATTTGTACACTGCCCATTTCTATCAACCCAATACACCGAGGAGACAAGCATCTTCTTTGATGTGAAGAATATTCCACTTGGAATCTTCGAAGTCTGCATCATAAGCAAAGCGAAGCCATCCCTTAGTCCAGCATGCAATATGCACCAACTCCCAAGCTCAAAAATCGTAGCTTCATCTGGTCAGTTTCTGGCCAACTCAGTGTGGGCCACCTCACTTAGCCTCACCAGGGTGTCCATTAGCTGCCTCAGTTTTCCACCACAGACCCCTTTACAAATTCTCAACAACCCCAGCCCCCTTGGTCTATGTCGTGCCATAGGCTCAGGGTCTGCACAACTCTTTAAAATTCAGACCAGTCAGCCCACTTTCATTTTTCCTCTAATCCCTGTGAACCAGGTCCATGGCTGCCAGTGGCCAGACTCAACCTGTCTCTTCATTTCTGTGTTTCCCCCACTTCCAATCAACAAATGGATCCAGGTGGTCACCTAGTGAGCATTTCAGACTGCCCACAGGCTCCCTTTAACATTCAGCTTTAAAGGTTAAAGTTCCTTCATGGTTCCAAATTTTTTCAGCTTCAGGCTGAAACCTCTGCTGAAAATTCAGAAAACCAATGTAGCCCTGCCCCTACCACCGCCCCCACCTTCAGTCTTCCAAGAGCTCTAGAGTATTTCAAATGCACATGCCTTAAGCACTCAAGGCGCTGTGTGGGGCTTACGTTTTCTAAGCCTTCTTTTCAGACACTTCTTACAACCCATTTAACAGAACTAATTTAATGGCTGAAGACAGTGGGCTTACAAATTCTCTTCAATTATGCATCCCAAGAATAATTTCTATTACACATTATATCAAGAACAGTAGATAGAAGAAATCAGTATAAACCTAGTGCAGCCAGATCCTAAACACAATTCTCAAAATTGTCAAATTCAATCCTTTCTTATGTAAACGATCTCATTCATATTCACTGCGGAAAATAAAGACTTTTACATTTTCCTATAGTCACTTCTTAGCATGTAAATATCAAATTAGTGTATCTTTAGCTTGTATTGTGTTAGAAAGCCTTATTTTAACAATTATTATCACCTTCCTTTGCAGAAACATCAGTGTTTAATCACAGCAAGTAAAGACAAAAGTCCTTTAATAATAGTTCTCCACTATCACCACTGTATGTGTGTGTGAACATAATAAAAAAAATAAGCACAAACAAATGTAACTTCATAAACTAAAGATAATATTTATCTTAGAAAGTATTAGCAATATTTATATTTTAGGACAAAAATATTTTGGTTATGTATAAGTGGCTAAATTCAGAAAAAAGAGCTGAATATAGTGATAATGTGGCAGAATTTTACTGTCAATTTAGAATACACCTAAACCGACAAGAATGTCAAATGACTTTTTGCAATATGGATATACTTCTAGTGATGATGATGTGGAAAAACCTCTGCTTACTTTGTAATAAAATTTTAGCTGTAGAGAGCATGAAACCAGCTGAACTAAAATGACATCTTAATGCTAACTATGCAGCACAATGCAATAAATCAGAAGTGTGTGTATATATATTTATGGGGAGTAAATGCATGCACATATATCCTATTATTCCATAGTTTAATCACATCAAGCAATATTGTACAATTGCTATCAAAATCAATTTCCAAATATCCCTTTCTTCTTGGACTCCTTGACATCTGCTCCCTTTAACACCCCTTCCCCATTGCATTGT
Organism: Echinops telfairi; assembly: GCF_000313985.2. Lineage (NCBI taxonomy): Eukaryota > Metazoa > Chordata > Mammalia > Afrosoricida > Tenrecidae > Echinops > Echinops telfairi. Next base: position 48,728,739 of record NW_022109491.1, read on the forward strand.
ACTCACCCCAGAGACCCTTATTCTATTTGCTGCCGCTATAGATCCATCAATCCTAGGTTCCGTATACCAAAAAACTCAGATAACACAAATGCAAGAGGGTGACCCCCAATGACATAACACATTTGAGATAAACCGCAATATGAACAAACAAACAAACAAACAAAAATGTTGAAAACCAGACCAGGCTAAACATGAATCAGAGTGGAGATCAATTGATTAGGTTTTAACCATTTGTGTCGGGTTTATCACAAAGGAATATTTTGAATGAATTTTAAATGTCCAAAATGAAGTGGTCTACAGGAAGTGGTCTCTCCTGACGTGTCCAAAGTATGTGATGAAGTTTCACTGTCCTTCCCTCTAAGGAACATTCTGGCTGTACTTCTTCCAAGACATATCTGTTAGTTCTCTTGGTAGTCCAATATTCTTTGTCAACACCATTATTCAGATGCATTGGTTCTTCAGTCTTCATTATTCAATATGCAACTTCTACATGCATATGAGGCAAGTGAAAATACCATGGCTTGGGTCAGGCACATCTTAGTTCTCAAAGTAATATTGCTCTTCAATACTTTAAAGAGGTCTTGTGCAGGAAACTGATCCAATGCACTGCATTATTTTAATGCTTGACTGCTATTTTCATGAGCATTTAGTGTGGATCCAAGCAAGATCCTTGGAAAGTTAAATCTTTCCCCCACTTATCATATTCCACTATTGGTCCAGTTGTGAGGATTCTCACCCACCCCCTGCCCATAACAGTTTTATTGGCACATAATTTACATATCATAGAATTTAATAGTGCAAGCCTTCAAATATATCTAGGGGGAATTGTACAATTACCACCACATCCATCCTAGGGCATTCCCTCCCCCCAGAGTTGAATTGCCCCCAAAGTGAGCTACTCAATCACCATCAGCTACCACTTCCTCTCCTTCCCCTCCCTCCTTCACCATTTGCTTCCACCCCTTGCCATCACCCATGCACCTACCACAGTTATGAGGATATTGAGTTTCTTTACATTGATTTGTAATTCATACTGCAAGTTTCAATCCTTAATCTTCATCAGCAAATAGTTCAAGTTCTTGCTTTCAGCAAGCAAGGTTGAGTCATGTGCGTATCACAGGTTGTTAATAGGTTATATTCAAATCCCGACACGAAACTTTTCTTCATGCAATCCATCTTCTCTGAGTATTTTCTCATCCAAATAGAATACGTATAGTGAAATGATACAACCCGGAGACATAACATTCCTGATTTTCAACCACGAAGTATTTTCTTGTTCTGCTCTTACAACAGCCTCTTATAGGCTCCACACGAGCACAAATAAATGTATTGGAATTCCCATTCATCTCAAGGTTATCCATGGTTAGTTATGATCCACACCGTCAAATGCCTTTGCATGGTCAAGAAAAACACAAGTTAACATCTTTCTTGTACTTTCTGCTTTTAACCAGGATCCATTTGACATCAACAATGATATCCCTCATTCCACATCTCCTCTTCTAAATCTAGCAACTCCTTGTCAGTGTACCGCTGCAACCATTGTTGGATGATCTTCAGTAAAATTTTACTTGCATGTGACAGCAATGATATTGTTCTATAATTTGAGTATTCTGCTGATTCACCTTTCTTTGGAATGGATACAAATATGGATCTCTTCAAGTCAGTTGGCCAAGTAGTTGTCTTCCAAATTTCCTTGTATAAATAAATGAGTGCTTCTATTTTTTAATCAGCTTGCTGAAACATTTCAACTGGTATTACATCAATTTCTGGAACCTTGCTTTTGGGTAACACTTTCAGTGCAGCTTGAACTTCTTCCTTTAGCACCATTGGTTCTTGTTCATTTGCTACCTCCTGAAATGGTTGAATGCTTACTAGAGTCGACTTTTCAATACAGTGACTCTGTATATATTTTTCATTTTCTTTTGATATTTTCTACATCATTCATTATTTTTCATGAGAATCTTTTAATACCATAACTTGAAGCTTGAATTGTTTCTGTAATTCTTTCAGTTTAAGATTTGCTGAATGTATTCTTTCTTTTTGGTTTTCTAACTCTAGGGCTGTGCATATTTCATTATAATAATTTACTTTATCTTCTTCAATTACCATTTGAAAATTTCTGTTTTGCTCTTTGATTTCATCATTTCTTCCATTTGCCATAGCTACTCTACAATTATAGCAATATTGGATTTTCTTCAGATATCCACTTTGATTTTTCAATCTTGTCTTTCTTTTAATAGCTTTATTGTCATATAATACATATATCACGCAGTTCAAGCATATCAAGACGAGTTGTAAAATCATTATCACATTCAATTTTAAACATTTTCTTCTTTTTTGTACTCATCAGCTCTTCATTTTCCTCCAACATTCCCTGCCACACCCCAACAAACCATTAATTCAGTTACTGTGTCTATAGATTTACTCCTCCTGCATTTTGTGTTACAGAAAAACATACCAACGTCCCCAAACAAAAAGCCTTACAAAAATTAAAAAAATGAAACAGAGAAAACCTTCCACGGAAAAGAATTACAAAATATTAAAAACTAGGAAAAATTTAAAATGTGTCAAAAGTGAGATCAAATGATAAATTGTTGATTTTAACCTAACTACATCTGCAATGATCCACGCTCTAATGCACTCTGCATAATAACAAGCCTAGTATATGGTCAGAGGTATTCACCAACTTTACTTCATCTACATGTATTTCCCCTTCACTTTTTTCTAAAATACTGAAACAACTTTGAAATAGCCAAAAGGGAGAGCACATGATATTTTGTTAAATTTTAGCTTAACTATATCTACCACAACCGATTTTACAATGTTCTCTGTCTAATAGCTAGGGGATTCGTGTTCCTCAAGTACGATTCAGAGGGAATTCAGTCAAGGCTTAATCTATGTGTAGATGGACCCTGCAAATGGATTTTGTGCTTCCACTGTTGTCTATAGTGTTCTGTAACCAGGTGTTCACAATTTATGTTCTGATACCATTTCCTCCTTCAGATTTGGATGATATTATTTATAATCCTTGGATCATACAGGCTTTTGGTTTCTTCCATGTGGACTTAGTTGATGCCTCACTTAGATGGCTGCTTTTCTGAAGTTAAGCCTTTAAGACCCCAGATGCTATTTTTTCTGATATTTGGGTAACCTCTAGTTTCTTTGCTACATTATGTTCAGTGATCTTTTTATGAGGGCAAGCATCAATGAGGGTCCTGTCATAAGAACTAATTTTTCTTAGATTAGTGCTATAAATCTGAGCCCCAAATCCATTCATACATCTATGTTTTATGTATGACCCTAAAGTTTACCTTCAGGATATCATTGTCATTTTGTTAGAGAACATTATCAATCATCTATTAATAATGTCCTTATTAATATTGACAGCGGCATAAAAAATCTATCATATTAATACATGTCATAATAAAACAAGGAGACAGTGAAAATGGTAAGTGTATGGTAGTCTCGCCCCCACCATTTATTGGGCACCCTCAAGGCAAGAGATCTGAGCCAAGGTACAATGTCTTGGGATAGCAATCATCTGCTTCTTCTCACACTAGGGAGTTTCAGCCTTAAGTCCAAGGGCCACAGATGAGTTTGAGGGTAACCTCAGTTGACTTCTTGGGGTTTCCATGTTAAGTCCTTCTGGTGTTGCCTATGAAGGATGTTGTGTGGCTCAAAAAACCTGTCTGAAGTCTCAGTCATGGATTAGCAAGCCCTAGATAGAAATTAGGTCCACAGCGTCTAGGTAGTCCAGGGGTATTCTTCCTTTGGGGTCTATATAAGTATTGGGAAGCATTTTTTTCATGATGGGAGGTTGCCCCTCTCTGTTTTCCTACCAGTAGAAGTGTAATTGTCTTTTCTGAGGCCTACAGACTCCCCTCGCCTCCTTCTGATGTGAATTTGCAGTAAGCTTCCCTTTCACCCCTGTAGGAGTGTCTGTTGACTTGGAGTGTGACCTTAGCATAATTTTGTATGAAAGCAACTGAATCTCCCTCCCACCACCGTCTTGAAAAACTGAACCCAGTGGCTTTCAAGATCTGTCTATCTATCATCTATCTATCTATCTATCTATCTATCTATCTATCTATCATCATCTATATATATTTGGGCATGGGTGATAGATAGTTTATGAACACTAGGCACGCTCTCTACCACATTGCTTGGCACAGAAGGTTAAAAGATTACATGACTTGGAAGCAGAAGCTTTCTTTTTAATGTTTGTCTTTATAGTAGTGGATTCATACAATATGTGTTCTTTTGTGATCCACTAACTTCACTTAGCATAATGGTTTCCAGGCCCCTCCATAGCATGAAGTGTTTCATCACTGGTTTTTATGGATGCATAGTATTCCATTGTGTATATGTACGTGAGTTTTTTTTTTTAAATCCATGTTTCTACTGATGGGCATTTGGGTTGTTTCCAGTGTCTTGCTATTGTGAACTGTGCTGCAATGAACATGGGAGAATATGTCTGTTCATATTCTGTCCCATTTCTTTGGGGTATATGGCCAGCAAATGTATCAGTGGGCCATATGGTATTTTTATTACCAGTTGTTTCAGGTATCATTATATCACTTTCCACAATAGCTGTACATATTTACAAGCCCACTAGCACTATATAGGAGTTCCAATATCTTTACATGCTTACATAACTTGTTGTTCCCTGTTTATTGAATTTGGCGATCATTGTAGGTGCAAGATGATATCTCATGTTTGTTTTGATTTGAATCTCCTAGATGGCTAGTGGTCGTGAGCATTCCTTCTTGTATTAATTAGCCATTTGAGTGTTGTCCATTATGAAGTGTATATTCATGTCTATTGCCAACACTTTAATTGGAATATTACTTTTTTTCTTGTTGAAATGTTGCAGAATACTGTAGATTTTAGTAATTAGCCCTTTGCCTACTATGTCATTGCTATTCTCCCACCCCCACCCCACTCCCCCAATCTCTGGGCTCTCATTTTACTCTTTTGATGAAGTCCTTTGATTTGCATAAGTCCCAGTCATCTATTTTGTCTTCCAATGTGTGGGTTTCCTCCAATATAGTAATTAAGAGAGCTTTGGAAAAGAATTTTTAAAAAGGACCATTCACAATAGCCACATAAAGGATGAAATACTTAGGAATAAACCTTACCAGAGAAGCAAAATACCTGTATAAAGAAAAATATAGATCACTATCACAGGAAAACAAAAGGAAAAACAAAATAAAACAAAAATTCACTGCCATCAAGTCAACTCTGACTCATAGCATCCCTAAATGGCAAGGTAGAACTGCCCTGTTGTTTTCCAAGAATGTAACTATTTCTAGAAGTAGAAAGCCTTGTCTTTCTCCTCTGAAATGGCGATTGGTTTCAAACTGCCAAACTTGGGGTTAGCAGCCCAATGCTGACTATGCCACTAATGCGTCTCAGAAACCCAAAGAGACCTACACAATGGAAGACTATCCCATGTTCTTGAATAGGAAGGCTTGCTATTGTGAACATATTAATAGTATCCAAAGAAATCTACAACCACAACACAATTCCAATCCAAATGGTACTTCATGCTTTAAAGAAATGAAAAACTAATTACTAACTGCATAAAATTGAGAAGAAACTTTGGATAGGCAAAAGACTCCTTAAACAACAAAGAAGAACAAAGTGAGAGGCCTCACACTACCCAAACTTAAAACCTATTACACAGCCAAAAAGTCAATACAATCTCATATTGGTACAATATATCATTGAAACAAAATAGGAAACGCAGAAATAAATGCATCTACAGATAACTGACATTCAACAAAGGACCTAAAAACATTAAATGGGAAAGAGACAGTATGTTCAATAAATGGTACTGGAAAACTGTATCTCCCACTTCAGAAGCACCACATTTGCTTATGCACCCACTTTGTTTTCATTGATAGTGTCCAGAAGGTGAGCATCACAGAATACTGGATTATTAGAACAATGTGTTCTTGTGTTAAGTGAGTAGTTGAGTTGAGGCCCAATGTCCATCTGCTACCTTAATTCTTAACATATAGATATAAGTGCATAGGTCTATTTCCCTATTGTTATATATAAATATATTTAAATATGTACATGCCTATATTAAATCTCTATAAATGTCCTTTGTCTCCTAGTTCTTTTCTCTATTTCCTTTTACTTTCCTCTTGTCTCACTATCATGTTTGGCCTTCTTTTGGGTTTAGTAATTCCTTGCTGCTAAATTGCCCTTGATTAAGCCCTACATAGCATCCTATGCCCTTCTCTCCATTGATTTTAGTTAACTTTTTGTTCCCTTGCCCTGGGTTGGTTGACATCCCCCCCCCCCACACACACACACACATCTTCCTCTCACAGAGACCATTTTATGAGGAGTATAAGACTAATTCCTTGTAGTATTATGTAGCAGGAAAAAATGCTTCTCTTCTCTATTTTTGTTCATATTGTTGCTGCTGCTTTCTGTGGCTTCCAATGATCTCTTAACGTATGAGATTCTTAAGGTTTATTGTGCCAATCTGGCCGATAAACACATGTGGGATTAATTGAAAGGCGGAGTGATAAATGGCTCGGTGAGCCTCACCTTTCTAGTTTTTCTGGTCTCTTGCTCTCTGATGGTCAGACCAGTGTTTGGCTGCCTTGACTGGTTCTCTGCCTCACCTGGCAAGGCTCACTTCCTGTGAGACATCCCTGAGGAGAACACACATGGACCTACCCTGGGTCCTGGAGAAGCTGCGTGGAGACCCCTGCTGAGATGCTTACACTGCCACTGGATTCAAAAACTTTCTACCCACTGGCCCGTGATCCTCCTGCATGTGAAATTACTGTGTGTGTTTTGTGAATTTGAGGAGGACTTTGTAGCTCGGTGTCACCATATGGATTAATGTTGTACTTATAAGCTTGGGCTGCATTGGGTTGAGATGCTTAAGGTACAATTACCCTTTATATAAAACTCTCTCTTATATGAGTTTCTGTGGATTTGTTTCCCTAGTTTACCCAGACTAACACAATATATTTGTCTGCCTATAAAGCTTAACTCCAAGTATGTGGTCCATCAAACATTAGCATTTGTGCAGATATTTTAAAGAACGTTTGGGGGCATTAAACTATGCTGCTCTCATTTTCCGTTGGTTTCTTTCATAATTTTACAGAGTTGTAAATTATACCATGTCATGTTGAGAATAAATGAAAGATTGGCTTCGAAAGTGTTTTTGTTTAAGTTTGGGTTCCCAAGAGGCAGATTGTGAGGCAAAGATTGGATGTATAAAAATTATTTGGGAAGTGACCTCAGGAGCATCAGTAATGGAGTGAGGAAGTGAGGCAGGGACAAGGAGAAAGTCAAGACCTGTGGGGTAGTGACTTGGTCACCACTGTGGTCAACTGGAGCTCAGTACTACTGTGGACCTCTAGATGAGATGAGTGGGTACAACATTCCTTCAGGTTATCCAGCCAAGAGGGAATGGGATGCCGATCAATTCCTTGATAGAGGCAAGGTCTACAGGCATTAATTCTCCAGTGGCAAAGAATATTGAAAAGGACAAACCGATCTGTCTTGGAAGAAGTGTGACCAGAATGCTCCTAAGAGATAAGGCAGGAAAGACTTTGTCCTGCATACTTTGGATATTTTGTCAGGAGAGTCCCTGGACTTCATGTTTGGAAAAGTAGAGGGACTGTGAAAAGGAGGAAGACCCTCAAGGAGATAGATTATCACTGGGGATGCAGCAATGGGCAGGAACGATTGTGGGGGTGATGCAGGACCAGCAGTGTTTCATTCTGCAGTGTATAGGGTACCTCCGGGTAGGGACTGACTCAATAGCATGTAACAACAACCACCACCACAACAACAACAGTGATAACAATTCCCCAGCATTCTGGCTTGTTCAGTGTGTGGACCAATCATGTTTGGACCAAAGAGGACCTTCAGGACAAAGTTGCAATAGGAAAGTGTCAGCCCCCTGTGCAGAAAAGTGAGCATCAATGGTTAATGTGTGTTGCACCAACAACTTGACAAGGAAAGGCTCTGGAAGAGTGAAGTTTCAATACACACATTGTTAGGTGCCGTTGAGTTGGTTCTGACTCATAGCAACCCCATGTACAACAGAAAACAACACCACCGGGTCCACTGCCATCCTCACAATTGTCTGTAAATATGCATAGAGGAATAAGTAAACATTTTTGCAGTGCTTTTTGATCCTTGTTTCGCTGAATACCTCAAGGCAATAATACATATTAAAAGTAGTTTAAGCAACACTATTGTCTTCCCTCTTTTGACAAAACATGTAAATGCTATGTCAGTTTCTATTGTTCAGACAAAAAAACCCCCCAAAACAAAAACAGAAAAAATACCCAATCCTGATGGTTCTCATAATGCAAGGTTAATAAGAAGTCCAATTTTTTTTCCCTTGAGTGGTCGGTCCCTCATGGTTCTGGTGTCCATTAGTACTGACTTTCTCTGAACCCTCTTGGAGAATGGTTGTTTAGACATACCTCCGAAATTAGACTGGGACAGGGCAAAACATTATGATGCTGCTGTTACTCTTCCCATGCCTCACCCCAGTGATAGGTTAACTTATAGTCTGGGGGCTGCTCCAATTCAGACCTTCCAGGTCTGGTGTGATGCAGCATCTTCTGACATCTTCAGGACTTGCTGAGACCAGGGTACCGTCCATGTCAAAACTTTCCTGAAGGCCAGGGGTGATGGAATAAGTTACAGTAAGGGAAATATTTTACTCTTGTGCACATAAGTGTTGACTGTCAGGTTCCTGATGGTACCCCCGGCTCACATTCAATGAGGGCACTACTGGAATGTTTCCTTAGAATATTCCACTTTGCTGAAAATCCAAACTCTTAGCAGTCACTTCTCCCCACTCTAAATTATCTATATCCACCCTCTAGAGCAGCAGTTCTCAACCCGTGGGTTGCAACCCCTTTGGGGGTTGAAAAACCCTTTCACAGGGGCTGCCTGATTTATAACAGTAGCAAAATTACAGTTATGAAGTAGCAACAAAAATAATTTTTTGCTTGGGGGGTCACCACAACATGAGGAACTGCATTAAAGGGTTGAGGCATTAGGAAGGTTGAGAACCGCTGCGGGCCTTGGGCAGTTAAAACATAGCATACTGGGTTTGTTGCTGTAAGTGGCCTTTTAGTTTTCTCTGACACTTGATAATCCTCATAAACTGGTATGTAAAATTCTTCCGTCAAAGGGGTTTGTTTGACAAAGCACTCTTGATATGGAAGGGCAAATGTGGAAGGGCAATTTCCTGAGATCTTACTTTGTGTCTTTATTTTTCCTGGTTCACAAAGGCAAAGATTTTTGGTTTGTTTTGTACTCTTTGAGCACAAAATGTGTATTTCTTGCAGATCTGAGTTTGTAGATGAAGATTCATGACCACATCCCATACTTCATCTGATAGGAAGATATATTAAATCAAACACTATCATTAAATCTTGAAACAGCTCACTGAATTTATGAATACTATTTTAATTTGTCCTGTGCTATTTTAATTACTACAAAGATAATAATGCTCTATATTCATTTATGAAAATGTTTGACTTGACATATTTTTTAAGTTTTAACTTCTTTTAGCTATATCATACAACTAGCACTGCTATTTAATTCATTCCATATTTGTTGCTGGGCATAAGCAATGCTTCTATTATTATTAATGAATGCACAGGTAGATGACCTACAGTGTCTGAGCAAGCAGCAAATGATAAGTCAATAGCCAAAGTCTGTAGGGAAGAAATTATTCCTAGGGAGGAAAGTAAGCTTTTCTGGGAGCAATGCTAAATCTTCAGTTAACATGAAACCATTTTATAGTTTGTAATTCATGTGAGACATAATTTACATGATTTATAAATTATTAAATGATTCCCCGGAGTACATATATTTATGCATACATTTATGGTGTAGTCTTACCTAATTCTCAACACTTAAAAATTGCACCGTAGTGTCTGGAAAAGTTTAAGTCTCCATACCCATTAGAATGTTAATTTTTCAGTATCAGGGGTTCTCTGCTTCAGCAAGATAACAAAATAGAAGGAAGTATCTGGTTTCTAATGCCCTCGTTTTCAGCAGCTCAGAGTGTTGGTAGTGTTCAATCTGGAATTGAAACTCATTTCTCTGAATCTAAGGAGCCCTGGTAACACTGGCTGCTTACTACAAAGTTGGCGGTTCAAATCCAGCAGCTGTTCTGCAAGAGAAAGATGAACCTGTCTGGCCCATATAGATTTGCAATCTCAGAAAATCTTAGGTTGGGTGGCTATGCGTCTCCGTGGACCTGGACCATAGTGGTTTTATATTAATTTAGTGCAGTTCAGTGAACAGTGATAAAACAGCAATAACCAAAAAAACCAAACTTACTGCCATGGAGTCGGTGCTGACTCAATGTGCCCCACCCTGTGGTTTTCTGAGACAAACTATTTACAGGAGTAGAAAGTTTACCCTTTATCCTGGGGAGCTGCTGGTGTTTGCAAACTGCCAATCATGCGAATAATAGCCCCAAATGAAACCACTATGCCACTAGAGCCGGGGATGGATATATCTGATCTACTCTGGTTTCTCTATGGCCACGGGTCCGGCTGCTAGGCAATTCCTGGTATTCTGTGCTTTCAGCCAGGACTCACCCGATATTAGTACTGCTATCTCTTGTTCTACCTTCTCTGGATTGAATCGGTGTAGCTCCTTGTCAACATACTGCTAAAACTGTTTTTGAATAGTCTTCAGTAAAATTTTACTTATATGTGATTTTACAGATATTATTTCATACTTCCTGTATCTTCTTGGATCCCCTTTCTTTACAATGGGCATGCATATGGACCTTTTCTAGGCAGCTGTCTTCCAAATTTCCTGACAAAGATAATTGATCATCTAATGCACTGTGTCATTTTAATGAATCAATATTTTGTTCATTGAATCAATTCCTAAGGCCAAGTTTTTCTCCTAGAGCCAGTGAAGCTTTGGCATTTTCCTGTATATGTTAGACAGGGTTCTCTAGAGAAACAAAACCAGAGCACTAATGATTTTATATGTGTATCATAAGAAATAAACAGTTAATTAATCTATAAAGCAGTACAAATGGCTCAGTGCAGCTCACTTCCATGAGACAGCTAATACACTGGCAGTCCTTCAAGTCTTGAAGGCCGCTGGGTAGTCAGTCCTCTGTAGAGCAATTCAGGCTATCTGGCCACAGGCAGCAAACAGCAAGGCAGGTCACCAACAGTCAGCCAGATGACAGGGTCCAATAGTCCCCAGCTCAAGAGATGTAAATTCCAATGGTGTGGCGAAGCAGGTCTTGAAGGAACCTCAAATTACAGTGACACCGTCCACGGGTTAGGTGTCCCACAGATAGTGTTGCTTGCAAATTGTGGCAAAGAACACGCAAGGCACCCACACACTGGTCAGATCACAAAGAGCACCAGACCAGAAAATGCTGAGCCATTTATCTCTCCACCCTTCAATTAATCCCACATGTGTTCATTGGCCATGTTGGCGTAATAAACCTACCTATCACACTGTAGTATCATTGGTACTACAATGATCTCTGGAAGTGGTTCAGCACGGAGCAATTATTTTTGGTAAAGTGATTACATTACTTTTTGTGTGTGGATGCTTTCCCACTGTTCAATAGTTGGCCTATGTTGTTAAGTGTCATCAAATCAGTTCTGACATATAGCAACCCTCACTACAATAGAAAGAAACACTGTCCCTCCTGCACCATCCTTACAATCATTCCTATGCTTGAATCTATTGTTGCAACCACAGTGTTAATCCATCTCATTGAAGATCTTCCTCTGTTTTTTGCTTACCCTCTACTGGTCCCTCCTGATGACATATCTGAAGTACTTGATGTACTGCCATCATGATATACACCATTCTGACTGTATATCTTCCAAGAAAGATTTGTTCTGAAAGTTCCTGGTATATTCAATATTCTCTGCCAAGTTGTTGGTGTTGTTGTTGTTAGGCACCACCGAGTCAGTTCCTACTCATAGCAAGCCCATGCACAGCAGAGCAGAACGCTGCCCAATTCTGCACCACCCTTACCATTGTTCCTATGCTTGAGCCCATTGCTGCAGCCACCACATCAATCCATCTCTTTGAAGACATACCTCCTTTGGTTGCCCCTCTACCAAGCATGACCACTTTGTTAGTCTGGGTTGACTGGAGAAACAAATCCAGAGACACTCGTGTGTAAGAGAGAGTTTATATCAAAGAGTAATTGTATATTAGGAAAACATCCCAGCCCAGTCCAGATCAATTCCATAAGTCCGATATTAGCCCATATGTCTGATTCCAGTCTATAAATTCCTCTTCAGACTCAAACAAAACATGCAATGATGCCAAATGCAAGAAGATCACAGGACTGTGGGTGGAAAGTCTTGTGAATCCAGTGGTGATGGAAGCATATCCAGATCTCTGGCTGGCATCAGTGTTGCTCCATGTGGCTTGTCAACAGGAAGGTGAAGCAGCGAGCGTGTGTTCCGCCTCCAGGGAGGAAGACAAGAGTTCCCAAAATCCTCAGGAGAAGGCCATGCCCACACAGAGGCCTCACTGACTATGACCTGATTGACAGACTAGACTCCACCCCTCTACTCAAGTTAACAGGAGATTATGTAACTGCCACAGTGACCTTCTCCAGGGTTGGGTCTCTCCTGGCAACATGTTCAAAATATGTAAGATGAAGTTTTAGCATTCTTGGCTCTGAGAAGTACTTTGATTTACTTCTTCCATGACAGATTTGTTTGTTCTTTTTGCAGACCACAGTACTTTCAATATTCTTCACAGAAAGGAGACTTTGAACACACTTACTCTCCTTCAGTCTTCCTCATTTAATGTCTATGCATGTGAGGAAATGGAAAATACCATGCCTTGGGTTCTTTTGGCTTAATATATGCCGACCATGTCCTTCTTCCTTTTTGGATTTATAACTGTAGGTCTTTGCACATTTCTCTATGATACTTTACTTGTCTTCTCTTGCTTCCTTTTGAAAATTTTATTCAGCTCTTTTGCTTCATCATTTCTTCCATTTGTCTTAGTTACTCTATGATTAAGTGCAAATTTCAGTCACTTCTGACATCCACGCTGGTCTTTTCTTTCTTTCCTCTTTTTTAAAATAAACTTTCGATTTATTAACGCCCACTTACAGCTCATCGGGTCTTCTTTCATTAATGTTAAAGGCAGAAAGTCTATTTTTGAAATGTTTTCCAAATTGAGGTGGGATAGAATCAAGAGCATGTTTTGACTCTGTGCATTTGCTTTAATTTTCTTTAGCTTCATCCTCAACTTATATATGAGTAGCTGATTGTTCTACAGTCAACCCCTGGCCTGGTTTTAGCTCCTGATATCGTGTCATCCCACAGATATAGTCAATTTGATTTATCTGCATACCATTTGTATTGTTGACAAAAGCTATTTGCTCTGAATAAGTCATTGGTGTAGCAAACTTCTATCACGTGATCTCCAGCTTCATTTCTATCACCAAGAGCAAATCTTCCAACTAACACCTTGGATAATGATCTTTAATCATTCCATTTAATTTTTAATGACTTCCAATTTCCTAGATCCATACTTCATACATTCCAAATTCTGATGATTAATAGATTTTTGCAGCTGTTTCTTCTCCTTGAGTTGTTCCCCATAAGCAGATAAAGATCCCAAAGGCTCCACTCCCACAGGTTTCATTCTATTCATGTCACCATGGTCAACTGTGCTTTGAGAAGGCAACTCCTCTTCAGTCACATGTCCGGTGACTCTGACCTGAGGGGCTTATCCTCCAGCACTGACTTTGACAATGTTCTGCTCTCATTCTTAGACATCCAGTGTCTGACAATGTTTCCATGCTATGCATAAGGCTTTCAGCAGCTACTTCCTCTGAAATAGGCAGCTGATTCTCTCTTAGTTCTGCTTTCTGCTTTTGTTATACCCACTTGCTCCATAGAATGTCCCTGATCAATGGGCTTTTGGCTATAAAAGCTGGCTATTATCTTCACTCTGGACTGCAACCTAAAGAATAGCTCTTAGATTCTTGCAGTCTGGTTCACTGGATAAAAACTCTTCTAAATTTCAAGACATTATGGTGGCTGTAATTTATTGGAACCCATATAGTATCTGTATTAGTCCGGGTTGACTAGAAAAACAAATCCAGGGACACTCATGTATGTGTGTAAGAGAAAACTTTATATCAAAGAGCAATTGAATATTGAGAAAACATCCTAGCCCAGCCCAGAACAAGGCTATAAGTCTGATATTAGCCTGTATGTTCAGCAATAATCTATAAATTCCTCTTATCACTCACACAGCACAAGCAATGATGCTGAATGCAGGTAGATCACAGGCTGGTGGGTGGAAGTCCTGTGGATCCAATGG
>NW_022109491.1:48744036-48745391 GCF_000313985.2 Echinops telfairi
TTTGAAATACAGAAAAGCCAGCTAAATTCTTACTTCTTTTCCTTCATCATTTTTCCAAGTATAGTGTGGGTATCCTGGCCAGTGATAATAAAGAATTTTGTTTTGTTTTTTATTTATAATTTTATATACTTCTTTCACTATATTTGATGTGTTTCAATTTAATGCATTCATTAGAATTTTTAATGCTCAAATTAATTTATAATAAACCAGCAAGCTCTTTCAAGTAGTACCTGTGTCCTGTACACACAGGTAATTAAGAACTCACATTTGAATGCATTCCCCAATATCCAATTCTTAGGTATAGACACTTTCAAAATTGATCTCTTCTTAATTGATTCACTGCATTAACTGGCCATCTTCTCTCCTTGTAAAATACATATTGCCCAATGCAAAATGTGTACTAAATACACATGCCTACTTGAACACTATCTTGATCAGCACTGTACAATAGAACTTTATTTGATGAAGAAAATGTTCATTATCTGTGCTGTCCAATGTGATAGTCAACAGTCATAGGTGACAATTAAAAAGTGTTTAGTTCATTCAAGGAACTGAGCTTTAAATCATAATTAATTTTAATATAATATAATTTTAATATAATAGCCCATGTGTTATTGGCTACCATATTGACCAACAAAATTATGACAGTCATGGAGTTCTGCCTTCTTCAGTTAAGTTCTAGTATTATCAAGAGTTTTTGGATTTGTTTCCAAATCCGTTTAGGAGGTTTACACTCTTTATTTTATTTTTGTATTTTGATTAAATAGAATGAAAACCAAATGTGGAAAATGAACAAAAATTGAACATGTTTGAAGGCAGGTCACTTGTTGGTTTACATGTATGCAAGACAACAAGCAAGTTAGGAAAAATTACGAAACAGTATCAAGTGTTCTGCGTCTGATCATTTAATGCATGTCTTCAATCTCTCATTGAATTTCTAGCCTGGCATTTTAAATATGTATAAATGACAAATTCATATGTATTTAATCCAGTTTTGGAAATGTTTAAGAAGTCATGCATAGCACTGGGGATGAGAAAAGAATGAAAAAAGCTAGTTTCATGGGTTGTGATCCTCGGGCACTTAGTGGAGTGGTGGGTGGGGCCTTTGCAATTCTAAGGAGTCAACTCAGACCCCTTAGGAAGAAGCAAGCCGCTTTAAACTGGCCTCAGCAACATGAGTAAAGTGAAATTACCCGGTGTGACTCCTCCAGCTTTGATGTTTGTAACTCCCACAAACGACTGAGTGGAAACACAGAAATAAGGTATATGGGACTATAATAAGGGGATTGGTCAATTTTGCCATCCCAGTGGTTATAAGATGAGACACCTCAGAAGCAGGAATGAAAGATCTCAGG
>NW_022109491.1:48746884-48748173 GCF_000313985.2 Echinops telfairi
GTACTATTTTCTTTTTTTCTAATTAAATACTTTTATTGAGGGCTCTTACATCTCCCATCACAATCTATACATTCATCCATTGTGTCAAGCACATTTGTACATATGCTGCCATCATCATTTTCAAAGCATTTTCTTTCTCCTAGAGGTGAGTACTATTTTCATTCTTTCCATAGTGAAGATTAAAGTGAGGTTCAGATAGGTCAAGTTCCTTGTCTAAAGGGACTACTAGGAAATGTGAAGCTAGCTAGGACATGAAATCGCATTATATCAATAGATCAAGAAGAAATTTGGAAAGATGTCAAGATATTTTTGCAGAAAATAAGAAATTTGACCTGAATGATAATATACTTACTTGGGTGAAAAACAGCATTAGTGAACACAGGTGAAATTGACCCATATTATGAATTCTCATACTTCTAGGCATAATCGTACCCCCATGTGAATTTCTATGGCAACCCCCCAATTTATACTGGATACGATGTGTAACAATCTTTCCTCTTCATTTTCATGGATGTCAAGTTGATTCTGACTCATGGCAACCTCTGAGACAGAGGAGAGCTACCTCTCTAAGCTTCTGAGCCTGTAACTTTATGGGAGTAGAAAGCCTATCGTTCAACTAAGGAGTAGCTGGTGATTTGAACGGCTGATTGTGAGGCTAAAAGTCTAATGACGTAACCACTATGCCCCCAGGGCTCCTTTTCTCTTTATTAATATATTCATGTTTTGACACTTGAGTTTTATGGAGTCAATTCTGACTTAAAATGACCCTATATGACAGAGTAGAACCATTCCATAGGGTTTCTCAGGGTATGATCTTAAAGAAAAAACTTTAAAAAACATGATAAGGAGGTATTATGAAAGGCTAAGTAGGACTGTTCCTGATTTCTTCCTACATTTCTGTGTCAGTACTCAATTTGCACATTTGTAGGAGTGTCTGTTTATAAGGCAGGAACTGATTGGTTTTCTCCTTCTCCCCCAGCTGAGTTGAGGCCACCTCTGTCAAAGTGGTACAAATAATGGGGGGTACACGATCAAGATCTTTTTAACAGGCACATGGCTTTGTTGCTTGGGAAACTGGATTAGATTATATCACCTGAAAACAGATGCTTGTTATTGTTTTGTTGTTTATCCTTATGGTCATGGTCTCATATAATATATGTCCTTTCGTGGTTGACTAACTTCACTTAACTTAATAGTTTTCTGGTCCAAACTTGTCATGAGGTGCTTTATGATGTCATCACTGAATTTTAGGTATCCATTCATCTACTGAGGAGCACAAGGGCGATTTC
>NW_022109491.1:48749484-48750774 GCF_000313985.2 Echinops telfairi
TCAGGACCAGGCAACAGGCATCAGAAAACCCCAAACAACCAAACAAACCAAAAACCCATATTGTTGAGAATGAGGGGGGTTGGAGCAGAGACCCCAAACCCATCTGTAGACAATGGGCCATCTCCTCACAAAGGGGTCACAAAGAAGGGATTCATCAACTAGGGCGAAGTAAAGCACTGATGAAGCACACAATATTCCTCTGTTTCCTTGAGGCTTCCTCAGCCCCCACTATCATGACCTCAGTGCTACCTTTCACTGCGGGCTAGACCCGATCATGTGTGCAGGTATGGATAAGATATAAGAGCTCAGTACACACAGAATACAGGAACAGGAATGGGAGTAGCTATACCAGAGGGTAAGGGGAAAATGGGGAGAGGAGGGGAGGAAGGGGAAACCATTCACAATGATGGGCACATAACCACACTCCCCTCCCTTCCAGGGGGATGAACAATAGAAACCTTGGGGAGAAGAAGACAGAGGTTAGTGTAAGATATGAAAATAATAATTTATAATTTGTCAAGGGGTCACAAGGGTGAGGAGGGGAGGCAGGGAAAAAAAGAGGATCTGATACCAAGGGCTCAATAGAAAGTAGATATCTAGAAAATACTGATGGCAACATATGTACAAATATGCTTGATACAATTGATATATGGATTATTATAAGAGCTGTAAGAGACCCCAATAAAATTATCTTTTAATTAAAAAAAGAAGTGTAAGGACATAGAAGGAAGATATATTGAGACACAATAGCTTCACATGTTGATATTTTTATTTAATAAAAGTTTTTATGCTTTTGTAAAAAAAAGGAATTTATTAATTAGTCCATTTTCTGTTGTGTCATTGCCAATTTTTTTCCATTCCATGGTCTCCTTTTCTACTCTTTTGATTAAGTCCGTTGATGTGCATAAATATTTTAGCAGGTTCTAGTCGTCTATTTTGTCTTCTGCTGTATGTGCCTCTTTTGTCATGTTTGATAGTGGGTGCACGCCCAGCAATAAGGCCCATAGGTTTCTCCCAATTTTTTCATTGACAATCCTTGTAGCTCTGGGATTTGCATTTAGAGCTCGTTTGATTGTTTTGCATGGGGCAAAGTATGAGTCCTATTTCGTTTCTCTGCCAATGGAGATCCAATTTTTCCAGCACCATTTATTGAACAACGTGTCTTTTTATCATTTAATGTTTTTAGGCCCTTTGTTGAAACTCAGTTGTGAGTCGGGGTGTGCATTTTTCCCCCTGTTCTGTTCTATCGGTCTATTTACCTATCTTTGTGCCAGGACCAGACTGTTTTGA
>NW_022109491.1:48751653-48752687 GCF_000313985.2 Echinops telfairi
TTATGCACACATTCATCTTCAGTGTTTATGTGGGGAAGGTGATCACACAATGATGGTTTTTGTTCTTTGGCGTCTGCTACCTGATCCCTTCAACACCTCGTGGGAACTTCATTCTTTTGGGCTTTCAGGCTGGCTAGTAGTAGTGATGATAATGGCAGTGGAAATTCTCTGCTAGCTGCTGCAGTGGGTTGCAATCTCAAGTCATAAGCATAATCATAGTCATAAGCAGAACAAAGACATAGATCAGACTTTGACATTTTTTCTCCCTCTTGTCAAAACAAAATCTCCAAAAAAAGAGACCAACAAAAATTACAGCCTCATAATGCATTTTCTCTCTTTTTGGGGGGCATAGCAAATACCTCTTTGTGTTCACATTTGGAAACCAAACCAAACAAAATAAAGCTTAATGATGTGAAAGTAATCTGCACTTAGGTTTCATCCATGTTTGTGTCCCTGAAAGATCCTGTTTGGTGCAAGGTTAACAATATGAAGGTGGGAAAATCAATGAATGTATTGCTCATGATTTGTTCTCTTCCTACAATGTCCAAATCACCTAACCTCATGTTTCACCGAATGTGTCATGGTTATGAGGCAACACAGGAAGTATTCCCAAATTCACGTCTCATTTTAGTTTTAGCTGCCCTCTGCTCAGTGGTGTCCAGTGAGAAGCGCTGCCAATGGCGAGGCTGGCGATTTGAACCCAGCTTCTCTGCTGGAGAAAGATGAAGCTTTCTACTTCCACAAGCAGTTAGTCTCAGAAACCCACAGAGGCAGTTTCTCCCTGTCCTGTGGGGTGACTGTGAGTCAGACTTGATTGGACGGCAGTGAGTTTTCTTTGAACGGGTATTCTCAAGGAGCTCTGGTGGTGCTCTGGGTTAGGCATTGGGCTGTTGATCACAAACTTGGCAGTTTAATCCCTGCAGCCACTCTATAAGACAAAGATGAGACTGTTTGCTTCTGAAAGCTTCGAAGCCTCAGAAACCTTGTATAAGGCCATTAAACATTGGAATTGACTTGATGGCAGTGAGTTTGCA
>NW_022109491.1:48753149-48754047 GCF_000313985.2 Echinops telfairi
GTTACGTCGTCACACAGTGGGTCATCGGAGGGGTCATAGGCATTTCAGTCCTACTCAGTGTTCTGAAGCTCAAGATGCGTTTTTATGTTGGTCTACTTATAGAATGACATCTCTGCAACTTACTTAGAAAGTTTCTTACTAGAAAGTACGCTGATAGTAATGGCTACGATGTATCTGAATGTTTCTAACTGGAAATCACACTCAAAAAAAGTCAGTTATTTTGTGCTTTCTCTGTTAGATACTCTTCTAAGTTCATTTCTGAATCCGCTAGCTAACTAGTGTTACTTCTGTTTTGTGGATGAGGGTATGAGGCATGGAGGGACAGATGGCAAATGGGATTTGAATACAGGAGGACTGAGTCTATAGTCTATGGTATTCATTACCACATTCTACAATTCTTCAAACAGCCCAGCAGAACAAGAGGGATCCGTTATGATGCACGCATAGAATAAATCATTAAAATGATTTATTTACTGTATAGATCACAAGAACACTAGACAAGAAAGTTTCTTTGCAAGATATGGTTATTATGTTTCTTCTTCCTGTAAATGATTTAAAGGGTTGAAGGAATATATATATAAACTGCTGATAAATGATTTTTAAAAAAAGGAAACCCAAGGTAGTGCTAGCAATGATTGCCTTTGGGACAAAGGGTTATTAAACAATTGTTGTTGTTTCTTACCTCCCATATGCTTAAAAATTTTTATCATATGTTTGCTATTTTAAATTTCAAAAAGTGATGGTGAAAATATGAACTCTGTTTTCTTTTTCTGTGTCCCTATTTCAGAAACATAGTGTTATTTGTTTGTAGGAGATTCTCATTAATATAAAGTAACTTGTCTTAGCATCATCCCAAGAATGTCCAGGTAAGAGCAAGGGAACTTCATTCTTTTTTTTT
>NW_022109491.1:48755399-48757202 GCF_000313985.2 Echinops telfairi
GTTTCATCCATGTTTGTGTCCCTGAAAGATCCTGTTTGGTGCAAGGATAACAGAGTTCTGCAACTCTGGACTTTATCTTGGGCAAACCTCATTTTTTGGGTATAGAGCTATTTCATATTCTACTGCAAGTGTATTACCGAAGTGAAAGACCCAGGAAAACACCCCTGCCACTTCCTGGGAATTTCCTGTTCTCAATGTGCATACACAGCAGTCGGTTATCTGTCTGGGCTTAAGTTATTCCATTCAGTGTCTGCTCGTTCAGATAATGGGCAGGACTAGCAACACTAGAGAAATCCTTTGACCTCTCTTCTCTCAAGTGAAACTGGAATGAAGGAGCACTTCTAGGGATATCTGTTTTCTTGGTACATTCTACAAACAATCCCACAAATCCTCAGCTCAGCCATTGTTTCTCCACTGCAGGCCTACCTTTCTTGCCACTCACCCAAATAAGTGACAGACTTGCAGTTGGAGGAATTCCATTGTTTGCTGTTCACTCATGGGTTACTGTCCTCCTTCCTGTGAACAGGGTCTGGTTTACGTGGCAAGCAATGTATTCAAGAGTGTAACAGCAATTAAAATGTATCTCACATGAAGTGGAAGGGAAGAAAGTGTTTTTCATCTAGTGGTTTTTTTTTTAACATTTCAACACATTGTGCAGTTAGCCAATGCTTCCCCAATCATGTCATTTTTTTCTTTCCAAGCAATCACACAGTCCATTTCTTACTGCAAGGATCTGTGGTGACAGAGACTTAAGACGTTTATCTTCCTTTTAAAGTATAGGAGGACAGCAAAGAAGAAGATGACATAGACGAGCAGATAAGGTGATAACTGAAAAGGAACATTTAGATTATAGCATGTCTCTCTGAGGATAACATGAGTTTACCTGTCTTTGTTCCTGGGATACTAGCTTTTCCATTGTTATTTTCAAGTCAATGGAAATGTCCATGAATCTATGAATAATCACTTATCTACATTCAACCAGAATGTATTTATCAACCACTTAAAACCACCAGATTTGGGACCCTGAGTAATGAATAGGAAGATGTGATCCTCATTCCTCTATTCTTGGAACTTTTAGTCTATTTCTTGAGCTGAACAAAGCTACTCTCACAAATCTTTACATGTTATCCAAGATCCAAATGACTTAGCAGAATGCTGTCCCCAAGCTTCTTTCCCAATCTGCTCTAATATCCTGTCTCCTTGTTCACTTCTTTGGTCATCAACTATGAAATACACATCCATGTATCACATTTTTCTCAGACCTGTTTTGTGAACGCTTTTCTTTCTTTATGTATCTCATTTCTGTTCACTGAAGTTTCACTTTAATTGTTTCACTTGACTGGGTAACTTTACTGTAGCTAACTCTCCTTTTAGACTAATTAGTTATCACTGCTATTACGTGTTGTGTGTTGACCTCTCCCCAACCGTCATGATAATTATAGGGAAACACATTTTGCTCATCTTTAGGCCTTTCGTCTTTAATAGGATATTGGAGAATCAATAGATGTTTATAGTAGTCAAGCATGCAATATTGTATAATTATCATGCAAGTAATAAGTAAGAAGAGGGAACAACCAAAAGCATAATCAATTCTAAGGAACTTTGTGAAAATAGTTTTCTTTGGTATGTGCAGGTCTTGTGCAGAATTGACTCTGGGTGGGAGTAGATGTGACAGTCAACCACTGGCGGGAAAGGCCTGGACAGATCTTTTTGAAAATTCTCTTACTGGTATCAGTTTCTTTATTTTTTCCCCTTGAAAATAGACAGAGCTTTGTTATTTGTTTCTGACTTAAAATATGTGGT
>NW_022109491.1:48758496-48759437 GCF_000313985.2 Echinops telfairi
CTGAACTTTGTGAATTATGTTGTGCCCACAGATCCTGTCTACCTGCTATTTTATATCCTCCTTTATTCCTCAAAGTGCCCTTGTGGCATAGTGGGTTACACATTGTGCTGCTAACTCAAGAGCCAGCAGCTGGAAACCACCAGCCACTCTGTAGGAAAAAGATGAGGATTTCTACTCCGATAAAGATTTAGTCTCAGAAACCTACAGAACAAGTTCTACCCTGTCCTATGGGGGGACTGTGAGTCCTAATAAATTCAATGGCAGTGAACTTTATTTATTTTTTGCTTTTCTTGTTTATTCATCAATGTATCGAATACTTTCATATCAATATATAATATTAACTCATTCTAATTGAATGACAATAGAAAATCCCATTGAAAGGATGGCACAATTTTGTTTATGGATTTTGGAGTTATTTCCAAATTCTAAAGGGTACCATAAACCTGACTGTGGCAGTTACATAATCTTCTGTCATCTTGTGAAGGGGTGGAGTCTAGTCTGTCAATCAGGTTGCCGCTTGATAACCTCATTTAGATGCACAACAGGGAGGAGGAATAGCTAACTGGAGATGCGACACACACTCTCTGGTACACATTCCTGTTGACAAGCCACATGGATCTACACTGATGGAGCCAGAGCCCTGGAGCTGGAGGAACCTCGTGAAGACCCACACCAACACTGAGATGCTTCCACTGCCACAGGATACACAAGACTTTCCACCCATTGGCTTGTGATCTTCCCACATTCGGCATCATTGCATGTGTTATGTGAGTCTGAAGAAGAATTTATAGACTGGTATTGGATATATGGGCTCATATCAGACTTATGGACTTGATCTGGACTGGGCTGGGATGTTTTCTTATATACAATTACTCTTTATATAAAGCTTTTTCTTATGCTCATATGAGTGTCTCTGGATTTGTTTCTCTCGTCAACCCAGG
>NW_022109491.1:48759727-48761389 GCF_000313985.2 Echinops telfairi
AGTTCCATGTAATCGGTTCCCTCTTTCCTACCCATTCTCCCTTTACCCTCCCTGTTTTGCCACTCACACCACTGGTCCTATAGGGCTCATCTGTCCTCGATTCCCATACAGGAAATTTCTAAAAGTCAGAATTACTATGGGAAATTAAATTGGTATCATCTTAAAGAAAAAGTTAGCCTCTCCTCTCCAATCAATCCAGCATGACGTTGTTGTTAGGTGACACTGAATCAGTTTCAACCCATATACCTTTTGTTACAACTCTAAGCACAGCAGAATGAAACACCACCCGGTTCTGCACCATTCTCATGATTGTTTCTGTGCTTGGGCTCATTGTTGGAGCCACTGTGTCAATCCAACTTGTCGAGGGCTTTTCTCTTATTCCCTCTGCCCCTTCACTTTACCAAGCATAATGTTCTTCTCTAGGGAATGATCTCTCCTGACAACATGTCCAAAGTGCACGTGATGAAGTCTCACCATCCTTATCTCTACGGAGCATTCCGGCGGTACTTCCTCCAAGACAGATTTGTTCTTTTGGGCAGGCCATGGTACTGTCAATATTCTTTGCAAACACCATAGTTCTAATGCATTGCTTTTCATTCGGTCTTCCTTATTAAATATCCACCTTCACGTGTGTATGAAGTGATTGAAAATATCATGACTTGGGTCACATATACTTTAGTCCTCAAGGTAACCTCCTTCGAGACCACTCGAAAGAGGTCTTGTGTGACAATGCATGGTGCAGTGTGATCTCATGACTGCTGCTTTCATGAGGATTCATTATGGATCCAATCAAGAAGAATTCTTTGGCAACTTCAATGTTCTACATTTATCATGACACCTACTTGTCCAATCGTGGGGATTTTTCCCCACGTTGAGTTGTAATCCATATTGAAACCTACAATCCTTGATCTTCATCAGCAAGTGCTTCAAGTCTTCTTCACTCTCAACAAGCAAGGTTGTACCATCTGCATATTGCAGGTTGTTAATAAGTCTTCCGACAATCCTGATGCCTCATTCTTCTTCATATAATCCAGTTGCTCTGATTATTTATTCATCATGCAAATTGAATAGGCATGATGAAAGGATCCAACACTGACACACACCTTTCCTCATTTTAAACCATGAAGTCTTCCCTTGTTTTGTTTCCACAACCACCTCTTGATCCACATATCCATGCCACATGAGCACACTGAGGTGTTCTGAAATTCCAGTTCTTCTAAAGGATATAAATAGTTTGTTGTGATCCAGACAGTCACATGCCTTTGCATAGTCAATGAAGCACAAGTAAACGTCTTTCTGGTATTCTCTACTTTCAGCCAAGGTCCAGTTAATGTCAGCAATATCTCTTGTCCCATGTCCCCTTCTGAACCTAATCTGAGCAGCTCCCTGCTAATGTTCTGATGCAGCCTTTGTTGGGTGATCTCAGCAAAATTTTACTTGTTTGCAATAATAATGATAGCGTTCTATAATTTGTGCATTCTTTTGAGACACTTTTCTTTGGAATGAGTAGAATTAAGAATTCTTTCAAGTCAGTTGGCCAAGTGACTGTCATCTAAATTTCCTGGCATCGATGAGAGCATACTTCCACTGCTTCATCAGTTTGTTGAAACATTTTAGTTGGCATGCCATCATTTCCTAGAGCCCTGTTTTTAGCTAATGCCT
>NW_022109491.1:48762196-48767356 GCF_000313985.2 Echinops telfairi
TATGGGGAAGTCCAGGTGTATAGTCACCTTTTGTATTTTTGAAAAAAGTTTATTTGCTGTGAACAAATCATTAGTCCTGCAAATTTCTGTCATGAGATCTCTCACTTTGTTTCTATCATCAAGACCATATTTTACAACTAGGGTTCCTTCTTTTTTGTTTCCAATTTTTTCATTCTAATAGCCAATAATTATCAATGAATCTTGATTGCATGTTTGATCAATTCCAGTCTGAAGACCTTTATAGAATTCTTTAATTTCTTCCTCACTAGCTTCCGGAGTTAGTACATAAATCTGAATAACCATTTATTGGATTTTTTTGTATGCAGAAAAACATTACCCTATCACAGACAACATTGTTCATCAAGATAAATCTTGAAGTGTTCTTTTTGACAATGAATACAATGTTGTTTCTCTTGATTGTGTAACTCCTGGTTTCTTAAACTATATAATTTTCTGATTCAAGATGACCAATACAAGTCCATTTCAGCTCACTAAAACCTACAATATCTTTTTGTGCTCCATTTCATTTTTTGAAGACTTCTAAATTTCCTAGTTTCATACATTGTACATTCCAAATTCCCTTCCCTCCCCACTCCCCTCTCCCTCATGAATCCTTGATAGTTTATAAATTATTATTATTTTGTCATGTCTTATACTGTCCGACATCTCCCTTCACTCACTTTTCTGTTGTTTGTCCCCCAGGGAGGGGGTTATATGTAGATCCTTGTAATCGGTTCCCCCTTTCTACACCACATTCCCTCCACTCTCCCAGTATCGCCGCTCTCACCACTGGTCTTGAAGGGTTCACCTGCTCTGGATTCCCTGTGTTTCTAGTTCTTATCTGTACCAGTGTCCATCCTCTGGTCTAGCTGGATTTGTAAGGTAAAATTGGGATCATGATAGTGGGGGTGGGAAGCATATAGGAACTAGAGGAAAGTTGTATGTTTCATCATTGCTACATCGAACCCTGACTGGCTCATCTCCTCCCCGTGAACCTTCTGTGAGGGCATGTCCAGTTGCCTACAGATGGACTTGGGGTTCCTAGTCCGCACTGTCCCTCATTCTCAATAATTGGAGGTAAACAAATGGCTATCTAGCTCAGAAGCAGCAAAGCCCACATGGAAGCACACCAGCCTGTGTGATCATGAGATGTCAAAGGGATCAGGTATCAGGCATCAAAAAAAATCATATATTCTTTACTCCATTTCTAGGAATAAAGCCAGGTCAAGAACAAGATTGCCAATTCTAAGATAAAACTAATCTTTTACTTTTCAGATGGTGTTGAAAAATATTGTAAAATAGAATATAGCACACTCTAAAAATAAGAAGATATATTACCTCTTACTGATTTAGTTTCATGTTTCTAAAATCAGCCTTAATCAGAAATTATCAAAATTATAAATACAGAGGCATTAAAATGGATAATTCATATTAATGACATAAAAACTAGAATCATGGACATTTTGTAGGTTTTGTCTTTTAAATGTCTAATATTAAATATATCAAATGAAACATGATATATATTCTTTCCCCCCAAAATTATAGAAAAATTCCATTACATTAAATTCATTTTTTCATGAACTTTTAAAATCACACAATGGTAATGATAATTTCTATAGATTCAATAGTTTTATCAGAAAGAGGGAAAAAAAGCCCATGGGGTGGGAGATGTATGGAATGAATGGCTTGAAAGCCCCTGAGAACATGAATTAAAGTTGTTTCACATAGACATGTGAATAAGAAAAGGCTTTATATGAAGAGTATTTGAAGAGTATACTTTACATCAAAGTATATTAAGAAAACATCCCAGCCTGGTCCAGAATCATTTGCAGAGATTTCCATATAGTGGAGCTGGAATGAGACCACAATACTTGCCTAATGGGGTCCCATGTGATGCTGGTACTGGTGCATCGCAGACCGTACTTCGAGTAGCTTTTCCCATCTGATAGAAAAGGGTTACTCTTTGGTACTAAAGTCATCTTCAGAGATAACTAAATGACATAAAAAAGGAATCATGGGTATTCTGAAGGTAATTTTTAAAACAAACATGCCCAATGTAAACATTTTAAAGTGAAATGGTGTGTGTGTGTGTGTGTGTGTGTGTGTGTGTGAATATAAAATTCCCAAGATAGTGAGGAAAGTGGGAGTCTATTCAAATGATATACTTGTATATCATTATATATGGTCTCAGAGGCTCCTCGAACTGTCAACTGCTTCTGAAGAAAAGAAATTTTCTTACCTTATCCCTTAGAATTCTATCTACATTCCATGCATTTAGTATAAATGTTCTCCTGGACTAATATTGTTCAAACAAGAGGACTGGTAGTGATGATGTGATCCCCAGAGTCTGAGTAAGAAGTTCTGACTTCAAGATGTGGTTATGCCCCCTCCCATCTAACGTCTCTTAGCACTGACACTCTCCTCTGCCAAGTGATGATAGCCTGAACTGTTCTGACCAATGCTCAGGCTCCAGTCACAGGCTAAGTGAAATGATGCCCATTTGCACACTGCAAAGCCTCTGTAGCTGCATGTGTTTCACTGGATGCATCTTGCTGCTGAATGGAGTGTGCAACATAGGCCCTGCTCCATCTGCCCAGTGTCTGCCGGATCACCATCTGGCTCCTCACCTTGTTCCCTTTCAAGATGAACTCTCATTTCATGGGAAAAAAACCCTTCAACCTTAAAGTCATAACTTCAAAAATTCAACAGAGGCTACATTTAAAAGGTCTAGCAAATTTTTGTTTGATTCCATTTCTTAAACCTGCATTTAAAAAATGAATATAGAGATGAAAGCTAAGTATATGTACAAAATATGGAACCTTAATATTTTCAAGTACAATGAATTGAATAATCATCATAAGGAAACAATAAAATTTTATATGTCTTAGACCATATGATAGCTTTTAGGTTCCATGATGCTAGAAACATGTAGTCTGTGCTGAAAGTTCAGGAAGCCCAGTGATGGCTTCTACCCTCTTATGGCACAGTCACCCCTTTAGACACTCTGCTTACAAATTCCACCCTAGATAATTTAAAAGATGAACACAAGTAACATTAGTGGGTGGATTTTTCAGAGTGATGTAAATAGTTAAAAAACTCAAGCACTTTCCCAAAAAGTTGGAGGTTCAACTGAGGTACCCAGAGGTACCTCAGAAGCAGGGCCTGGCGACCTACTTCTAAAAGACCAGTCAACGAAACAACCCCACGCAAGCACACAGGGAGTCACAGAGTTGGAATATATACTATGGCAACTGTTCTTTTTGGAGAGGTAGAGGATGGGGAAGAGACTGAAGGAAGTCTTGTTGAAATGATTATTTTTATTTTTGTGTGATTTTATTCTAAGTAATAATGATCCCATGCTGAAGCTTTAAGCTTTGTGGAAAGAGATGGCTAGCGCTTTCTCCCTCACACCTGCTGGATGGGTTCAAACCGGCCACCTTTCAGCCAGCAGCTAAATGCCTAAGTGAAGTAGTGATTCAAAACACTACCATCAAGTTGATTCCAACTCCGAGTAACCCTATAGGACAGGGTGGAACTGCCCCTGTGGGTTTTGGAGATTCACTCTTTAGGAGAGTAGAAAGCCCCACCTTTCTCCTGCTGAGTTACTGGTTGTTTCAGTGGCTGAGTTGGTAGTTAGTAGCCTAATGCATAACCACCACACTAGCAGGGCTCTGGGAATTAAATTCTCTAATTAGGACTCCTTAGATTACAGTCTCCATGCCCACAACTCTTTGATATTTTGACTTGGTTGTCAATCCACCTCTCATCCTCAACATGGTGATTCTTAGCTATGAAGGCAGCTGAAGAGCTGAAATCAGAAATGTATGTTGTTCTTCCAGACATAAGGCTAGGTGATAAGCATTTTGCTCCCCTCAACCCCAGCCTTTTCTCCTTCTTTAGAAGCCAGCATCCTGTCTTCAATCCTCTACTCTGCTGTTACCATCAGCTCACAATCATTTGAAAATGGGGCCATATTGTCTGTATATCCACCTAGAAGAATTCATGAAGAATTCAAGAAGGGTATGAACAGAAAAAGTAAAACTTAACGATCAGTGTTTCTGTGGTGGGGTTCCTCTATGCTACTGACCACAGACAACCAAATAATGCTTTGGGGAAGTACAGGATTGTGTGTATCTATGAGGCTCAATCCACAGAAGCAGATTAGATGTTCACAGATTTGAAACAGTGGATGCCCAGGAGGACATTGGGCCAGTTCTACCTGACTCTAGCCACAAACACATCCAAAGAGAATGCTTTGGGGGAAAGCACAGGGTTGTGTGCACCTATGAACGAAGTCCTTAAAAGTAGAGTAGGTGTCCAAAGGTCTGAAGACAGTGGATGTACAGGAAGACATTGGGCCCATTCTCCCTGTAAATCAGGAATGAGGGACCATTTTTCTGTAACAGATCATTTGGATATTTGTAACTTCTTTCATAGGCCACAGAAAATAATCAACTTAAAACTTGCCTTGTACATTTGGTCATTTAATTAACACTCCCTTTCCCCCAAACCATTTTACTACAAGCTAATTCAGACATCATACAATTTCAATTTCAATCGTATCAAGCAATATTGCATAATTGCTCTCAAAATCAGTTTCAAAATATTTTCTTCCTTTTGAACATCCTGATATCAGCTTCTCCCCCCACTTTCCCTGATACATCTTTTAGGAACCCTTTTTCTAGTTGTTGTCTCTATAAATTCACCTATCCTGAGTTTCATATAACAAAAAATATAGAAAAATACATAACAATGACAATAAAAAAATACAATAGAGATAAATCCCAACCTGGAAAAAGCCCACCGAAAATATTAAAAATCAGATCAAGCCCAAAGAATATCAGAAGGGAGATCAAATGACAAGATTTTAATTGTTCAAGTCAGATTTATCATTTTAATCTACTATAGCCATCTCTCCAATACTATTCTGAGAGCCAGGTGAGTCCCATCCCTCACCTATGGTTAGAGGGAAATCACTGGAAGCTTATTCCCTGTATAGATCCTGCCGTTTTATTTTGGGGTTCCACTGTCACCACTGTCACTTATAGCCTTGTGCACACCAGCATCTCACAATTTAAGCTCTGATACTATTCCCTCCTTCTGAATTGGATTATATAATTTACAATACTTGGATCGCGGGTGTTGGTGTGTTTCTTCCAT
>NW_022109491.1:48769032-48771758 GCF_000313985.2 Echinops telfairi
TAATATTATAACACATGCAGATGCCATCAACTACAATCACAGGCCATTAGGCAGGAAGAAAGCATCAGTTCATATTTCTATGTTAAAGAATAGAAGATTGAGAAGTGATGTGCTAACCTGTTTTGTGTGTTGTTGTTAGGGGCCTCTGAGTTGGTTCTGACTCATAGATAAGTAAGTTCTTCTAGTGCTTCATCAGCATTTTAAGACATTTCAATTGGTATTCTATCAATGCCTTCAGTGCAGCTTGGATTTCTTCCTTCATTACCATTGGTCCTTGAGCACATGCTATATCTTGAAATGATTGAATGTAGACTATTTTTTTAAAATTTTTTGGTACAGTGACTCTGGGTATATTTTACATCTTCTTTTGATGCCTCCTTATGTACAAGAGAATGGAATATCACCCAGTCCTGTGCTATCCTCACAATTATTATTGTTTGACCCATTGTTGCTGCTACCGCGTCAATCCATCTTTTGAAGGTTGTCCTCTTTTTCACTGACCCTCTACTTTACAAAGCACGATATCCTTCTCCAAGGACTGGTCTCCTGACAACATGAGACTAAATACTGCCATCTTTGCTTCTAAGGAACATTCTAGTTGTCTTTATTCCAAAGTTAGTTGCCCAACTGATTGGAAGATATATTGGTATCCATTTCAAAGAAAGGTGACCCAAATGAACGCACAAATTTTATAACATTATCATTATAACTTTCTTGCATATTTTTTGACATAGACAAGTGAGTTTTTTCAGGGCTTCATCATCTTGTCAAAACATTTCAGTTGGCATCCATTCCTGGAGCCTCATTTTTAGCCAACAGTTTCAATGAAACTTGGATTTTTTTCCTTTTGTACCATTTGCTCTTAAAAATATGCTCTCTTCTGAAATGGTTGCATGTCAACCAGTTCCTTTTGGTACAATGACTCTGTGTATTTTTTTCATCTTCTTTTGATGCTTCCTGTGAAACCAATGGTCTTGAAGAATTTTGTTATCCCCAAGTTAATTTCTTTCACCAAGACCATATATTCCAACTATAGTTACTTCCTCTTTTGCATACCAATTGCCAATAAATTATCAATGCATCTTGATTACATGTTTCATCAACTTCATACTGAAGACCTTGGTAAAAATCTTCATTTTTTTCATCACTAGCTTTGGTGGCTGATGCATAAATTTGAATAATTTCTATATAATAGTTTTATTAACATATCTTACACAATCCAATGTATTCATTCACATTCAATTCTATTGTTTAATCCCAGAGAGTGAGGTTATATCATTGCTATAATTCCTACATAATTATCATTGTTATCAGCTCCCCATTTCCCCCATTCCCTGACCTCTCCCTTCCTGTACCCTTAGGGAGCCATTACTCCTGTAATTATTTCTGAACAGTTATCTATCTTGACTTTTATGTACCACCTAATCTTAAATATACAAATTAACATAAGCAAATATAACTTGATTACTGAAGTTAAACAAGTAAAAACAATAATAGCAAGAGGAGTAGATGTTTATGAACTAGAGGATAGTTATGTGGTTCATCAGTGCCATACTGCACCCTGAATTTGTCATCCATTTCATGTGGCCCTTCTGAGAGGGACTGTCCAATTATCTTGTGGGTTTTGAGTCTTCACTGCATCCACTCCCCTTCACATTGATTCCATTGTGTATTTTTGGACTCCTGATACCTTTTCTCATTGACATCTCATGATCACACAGGTTGATGTGCTTCTTCCATGTGGGCTTTGTTGCTTCCTTGATAGATGCCATTTGTATAACAGCAAGCCTTTAAGACCCCATTCTGTATATCTTTTGATAGCCTAGCACCACCAGCTTTCTTCACCAAATTTGCTTATGCACCCATTTTTACTTCAACAATTGTTTGTAGAAGGTGAGCATCACAGAATGCCACATTGTTAGAACAAACCATTCTTATACGGAGGCAAGATTTAAGTAGAAACCCAAAGTTTATCTGCTTCCTTGTTGAGAGTGAATATATATATATATACACACACATCTACATATATACATATACATATATATACACACATATACAAGGGGGTACTCCCCCCCAATGGATTTATTTTGAAAGCTATGTGTTTAATTTTTTTTTTTTTTACAAAACAATCTTATCACCTTCAAAATACTCTCCATTAAACTTAAGACATTAGTCAAACCTTTGATTCCATTCTTGGAAACATTTTTCAAACTCATCTGTTTGGATGACTGAGGTCACATCCCTCATTTTTTTTCTTCACCTCTTCTACTTTTTCGAATCGCCGTCCTTTCATTTCACTCTTCATTTGCAGAAACAAAAAGAAGTAGCAAGAGGTGAAGTCAGGTGAGTAAGGTGTGTGGGGCAAGAGAAGCATGCTGTTTTTTGCCAAAAACTGGTGCACTGAGATGACTGCATGAGCAGGTGCATTGTCATGGTGGCAAAACTACTTCCCCTCTGCTCCAAATCAGGACTTTTTGTCACACATTGTTGCGTAAATTATATATATATATAATTTCCCCCAAACCCCACTATTATATTTATACATCATTCACCTCTCGGTAATTTCTCCCAGATACAAATTGATTGAACAATCCTGATCAGAAAAGCTGCACCCTCCTTGCTATCAATTTTAGAATACTTCCTATTCCCCTGTACCACTTATTTTGGGCTCCCTGCTTCCCTCCCCTCCTCCTCCTCCTCTCCTATCCCTCCTTGGACCCATTGCC
>NW_022109491.1:48771915-48822214 GCF_000313985.2 Echinops telfairi
AAAAACATACAGATAGTCACAAGACTAACAAGGATCGTGACACGCAACACGGATATCTCTGTGTTATATATAGAGAAGGATATGTTGTTAATCAACCGTCCTGATCTCATTTCTTTCAGGTTTACCTATCCCAGGTCCCACTTGTCTAAAGCATAAACAAACACATACACCCTTTTAGTCTTCATCCATCATGTCTGAAAGGTGAGCATCTTATAAGACCACATTGCTATTCCTGTAGTCAGGGATAGAATGTTCAAGTGCCTTTAGGGTTTCAGTGCGGCCCCCTTGTGAGCACTTCCCAACCGGTTCAGATGGGACCCCAAGTGCTGCCCCCCAAGTCAGAATTCTACAATCAGGATTCTTCGAGACTTGGTATCTTCACTCCCATCACTGGTTCGTTGCACTCCTATCTTGGTTTGCCCTCAAACCCTCTCTCCTTGAACTGTATCTTCAGGGCTGACCTCTACAGCACTGTCATCTAGGGAGAAGACTTCACGTCTAGACCTGTGGCTGGCTCTGCAGTCTTCCCTGGGAATGAGCTGCTCTGAGCAGGAACATCGAGCTGCTCTGAGCAGGAATATCGCCACTGTGAATTGGGATCCTGGGATAAGGTCTCCTCTTGTGCTCCCTTTCCTGTGGAGATATAAACAAGATCCTCCCCTTGGGTTGGTTAGTACCCTTGACCCCTCATTATCATAGTTATTCTTCCCCCACCTCTCTGTGGGCCTTAAAAGCATATGAGAGGGAGAAAAAAGATGTCTTTCAGCACAGGTGCTATCTGCATTTGGTGTTGATGACATATGAATCATTGGGCTTGGTCTGACCTTTGCCAGAATATCTGGTCCTCAGCCTGGGAATTGTGTGTTGTACACCTTTCCTCCTATGCTCATTCTGCTATTTGAATTTACCTCAGTGGACTCATGCTGTCCTTGACCTTTTGTACTTGGCTAACTTCACTCAGTAGAATATTCTCCAACTCTCCACGGTATGAGGTGTTTCATCACTGTTTTTTAGGAATGTGTAGTATTCCATTGCATATGAACATACATGCATATGTACCAGAGTTTTTAAAAATCTATTTGTCTATTGATGGAAATTTAGTTTGTTTCCAATTTTTTTGAAATTGTAAACTGTGCAGCAAAGAACATTGGAGAGCAGATGTCTGATTGTGGTCTGTTTCTTATTTCTTCTGGGTATATGCCCAGTATCGGGATTGCTGCGTCATATGGTAACTTGATTTCTGTCTGTTTAGGTATCACCAAATTGATTTCCACAGTGGCTGTACATATCTACAAGACCACCAGCAGTGAAAAAGTGTTCCTATCTTACCACATCCCTCCAACATTTGTTATTTTCTGTTTTTGTTTTTAATTGGGCTATCTTTGTGGGTGTTAGGTGGCATCTCATAGTTGCTTTGATTTGCATTTCCCAGATGACTAATGATCAGGAATTTTCTCATATGTTTATTGGCCATTTGGATTTCCTCCTCTGTGAATCTTCTTTTCAAGTATTTTGCCCACCTCCTCAGTGGGCTATTCTTTGTTGTTGTTGTTGTTGTAAGCTTGTTAATTTTAGTAATAAACCCTTTATCTGTATGTCATTACTAAATATCTTTTCCCAGTCTGTGGGCTCTCTAACTAAATTCTCTTGATGAAGTCTCTCCATCTTTAGTAGATCCCACTCATCTATTTCATCTTCCTCTGGGTGTGTGTGTCCTTCCTTATGTTTGATAGCCCATGTAAACATTTGAATAATATTTGTAGTGACTGCATTTTCTTGAGTGCAGGTATTATCCTATCACAGACAACATTGTATTTAAAGATCAATCCTGAATTGTCTTTTTTGATGATGGCTGCATGCCATTCCCCTTGAATCTTTCATTCCCAGCATAGTAAAGTTGGTGTTTCTGATTCAAAATGAGTAAAATCTGACCATATAATTGCATTAATGACTAAGATATCGATCTATATGCATTCTGTTTCAATTCCATTAAATTTCTTAAATTTATACTTTGTAGATTCCAATTTACATTAAAAATAATTTTACTGGGGGCTCTTACAGCTCTTTTGGCAATTCATACATCCAGGTGTCAAGCACATTTTTTATATATGTTGCCATCATCCTTTCTCAGTTCCAATTTTTGGTAGATGTTTTCAGCTCTTCTCATTTGAGTCATACTTCATCGACAAACAAATGTCTCAAAGCCTTTACTCCCCAAAGCTTTACTCCATTCATGTCATTATCATCTACTCTAATATAAGAGAGCAGCTCTTCATCAGCCATATTTTGAGTGCACTCTAGATCTGAGGAACTCATCTACTGGCACTATCTCTGACAATGTTCTACTCATGAGGTTTTCAGTATCTGACAGCATTTTGGTCTCATTCATAAGGCTTACAGTGACTAATTCCATCTTAGAGTAGACAGCTTATTCCTTCTTCATAGTCTGTTTTTAGTCTTAAATTCTGCTGAAACTTTTCACTTTAGGTGACCCAGATTGTATTTGAAAATACCAGTGGCATAGATTTCAGTATCACAGCAACATACAAGCCATCACAGTACAACAAACTGATAGATAAATGATTTGTTTAGAGGCTCATAACTAGTTGGTTAAAATCCAATCCAATTTCTCTAGTGCTTAAGGTATTTTGGGATAAGTCATATAAAACTTAGACAAATTTGTGACTGTAAAAAAGATAAAACTATCTCTAAGGATGACATAATTACCCTGGTATCAAGTCATGGCATGGTTGGTGGGAGGATCTCCCTTTGGTAGGACTGCTAGGAGTAAGTGAGACTCTTCAAAACATTTCCAGGAACCAGAGCAATTCAGCGATTCTATAACATGGAGTTGACTGAATACTGAACAAAAATTAAATAAAGGACACACTATCTGGTATATACAAAATACATATGCCCACAGGTTGTGTTTAGTGAAAGAAGCCAGACACAAACAAGTCTGCATTGTATAAATCAGTTTATGGTAAGCTCAAGAACAGGAAAAATGAATCAATACTGATAGAATTGTGGTTACTCTGGGTGGAGGTTAATATTCATAAGAAGCGTGCATGTAGGACAGAGTCATGGAAATTGCTGGAATTTTCTTATCTTGGTGGAGATTATTGTTGTTAACTGAAGTTAAGTAAATTCCAAACTCATGGTTACCCAATGTACAACCTCCTCAGACTATTGTGATCCTCTGGCTGCTATTTAGAGGTACACCCCCAAGTCTTTCTTCTAACTCTATCCTTATATTTTTATTTTGGTAAAAATCACTAGTTGTACAATGAAGATCAGGACACTTTATGCTCTTTACTATATTATATCCCAAAGTGATGAAAATAAAATCAAAACAACAGACTTAATGGAACAGGCCACAAACTTTTGAAGGTCAGAAGAATAAAATAGATTAAGTTTTCTTCTTCCACTCATTTATCCTTTCAGCAAATGTCTATTGAAACTGTTGGCATCCAGTCCACACTGTCAGTGCCCTTCATCATCCCACCTGCTGACAGTGTCCTATGCAAGTACTTGCCACTCTTGCTGAGCCTGTTCTCTCAGCCCTTCCCTCCACTATTGTTCTTCTTATTCCCTCCCTTGCTTCTCCCAAATAAATGCCTGTGTTTTTATCCTTGTCTTAAAGTCTACTGTTGGGAGAATCCAAATCAAATGGAGCTTCTACTTTTCTCTTTAGTCTACAAAGATGGCCAAGGAAACCTCGCAGTTGCCCCCCCTACCACTTACAGTGTTGGGAAGAACAGACAATTCCATAAATAGAACAGGTGAAGAGTAAGAATTGTTGAGGCAGTAGGAGCACAGTAGGAAGGCACAGAGATGTATTAGGAATCTCTATCTTCCATTACACTTTGCTTCCTTTATTCCTTCTCTTGTATAACCAGAAATAAAAGAGGTCATTTCTTTATTTTAGACATCTTTTTAATGTTCCCATAAGTACTGTTAATTTTATCAAATTTATGACTCATTTATTTATTATAGTGCCTAATTTCTTTTTTAACAGTTTTATTGGAACTTTGTCTACATATCATACAATTCAATAGTTCAATCATATCAAGAAAAGTTGTACAATCCTCACCACAATCAATTTTGCAACATTCTATTCTTCCTTGTACTCATTGTTCCTTGTGTAATTGTACCTAATTTCATATCACAAAACTAAGGCTTCATTTTCAGAATCAGCTCCAGATTCACAGAAGACACTTGTCAAATACATGTTTGATCCTGTTTCCCATTTGCATAACACAATTTCTAGGAAAGTCTAGTACATGTATTTCAGACCACTGGAGGAATATTCCTTTCATGGTTGCTTCAATTGCTCTACCCATCCTCCGCAGACAGAAACGTGTGTGCAGAGAATTCATCTGGAAGCAACCAGCTGACTCCCATTGGTGGAGCTGTCATCACCACTACAGAAGCTTTTCTTTGGGGAAACAGTCTTCAAAGCGCAAGCATTGGAACTCAGGGCATTTTTTCTGTTTTCCAAACTCTTCCTTGAAATTTATGGGTCATGGACATCTGTAATTCAGAACCCAGTTGGGCATCAGATGGAATAAGGCTGTGGTTTGAGCATCCTTTCCTAGATAGATACATGGATTCACATCATTTCAACATGGATTTAGGCGTTAAGATATAGCATGTCAAATAATTTTTGCACTGAGAAGGCATGTGCCATAAATGAGGATAATGAAGAAACCAAGGACCAATGAGATGGGCTGGCCATTTCAAATATCTGTCATCTACCATGGGTAGTATCCGTCAACTTTATAGAAACATTGCTTAGAAAATCATGTGTAAGCTGGCAGAACATTTACTTTTATTTCTATGTTATTTTGATCAAAACACATCCATTTGCCAAGGTCAAAGTGCCCACTTAAATAATAAGTGAATGTGTATAGTGAAGCTCACTATAAAACTAAGCTCAATTAAGAATGTTTTTTTAAAGAAACAATGGTTATTTTATTTGTAAGAAACGATGATGTGGAACAGATGAACTAAAAGAACTGTCCAATTTTGATCATTTATCTTTTGATACAAATTAATGCCCTGCATTAATCTTTTGGATACCCTGGGTTTTGCAAATGGTTAATATATTTGACTACAAACCAAAAGATTTGCAGTTTGAGTCTACCTACTCAGAGGCACTTTAAACAAAAGCATTTTTATATACCTCAGAAAAATCAACCACTAAAATTATATAAGGCAAAGTTCTGCTTTGACACATGCAGGGTCTTCCTGACTTGGAGCACAGTTGATGAAAACTGGTATCAGTCTTCAATTGGTGCATAGCAAATTACCATAAGTTGAATTTGCAGTATATTAAGCCAGAAGTCCAGATATGATGTGACCGGTCTCCTACAAATCTGAAATACAGGCGAGAGCTTGGTTGGTTTCCCATCTGCAGGCTCTGGGCAGGATCTCTTTCCAAAGGCATTCAGGTGTTGACTGAACTGAGTTCTTTTTGGTTCCAAGATGGAAATCCCTCATTTCTTGTGCCTGTCAGCTAGGAGTCACTCTCGGTTCTTAATGCTGCTCATATTGTCACAGGACCACTTTGATCTTCAAATCTAGAACACAGAATCTGCCTCGTATGATAATTCTCTCATGCTTTAAATATCTGCTGCCGGTAAGAGCCCAGTCCATTTTAAAAGCTCACCTGATTAATCAGGCCAACTAAGGCAAATTCCCTTATCTTAAGATAAACGGTTTGGGGGCATTAGCTGCATCTTTCAAATGTCTTCACAGGTGTACACTTGTGTTTGACTGAACAACTGTGAGACATTTTATGCACACGAGGGGCCAGTAATCATGTGGCCACCTTAGAATTTTGATGCTCATAGATCTCTTATGTAAATATTGGTGCATATACTTCAGAGAAAAGTAAATAATCAAAACACAAGGTATGCCTTCTTATTCATTGATTACTTGTAAGTTCCAGCAAAGAATGAAGTGGGCCTTGTCAATGTATGTACAGTGGAACATCTCAGTGGTATGTTGCAGCCCATCATACTCAATTCCAGTTGGTGACTTCCATATGACAATATGACAACATATTAGGTCTCCTTGATTTTTAGAAATGTTCATGAATCCAAACATTTAAAAATATTAGGTTAACCAAACAAAACACGTTTGTGATCATAATGGAACCTATTACCAATCAGTTAATTCTGTTTTCTGATCTCCCAAGGTGTTAATTAATTATATTCATTAATTCATTAGAAAATACATATTGAGAACCTGCCCCATATATCGTGGTTTTAATCATTGGGAATGCAGGCTGATAATGAGAAGCCCTCCTGAGAAGAGGGGTCACTTGGGTGTAGCTCCAAGGAATGCAGTTAACAAATTGATGTGTCTCCCTGGGTGATGATAATTCCAGGAAAAAGAAATAACAAGTGTAAGGGCCCCAGAGGGCTGTATGTCAGGGATGTTCAAAGACTAGCAAGGAGGCCGGTGTGGCTGGAGTGGAGTGAGGAGAGTGGAGAACAGTAAGAGGAGGTGGAGGGTCAATGGGGAGAACAAGTAAGACTTTGTCAGGTAAGGATCCGAGTTTTTTAGAGGAAAATCAGGAGTCATTGGAGAGTTCTAAGCAGAGGAATAATATGTACTGATATATTTTAAGCTATCCCTTTGGCTTCTCTGTTGAAAGATTTTTGTAAGGGTCAGAGTGAAACGAGGGTTTTTTCTTAGAAGGTTTTAACAGCAATCCAGGAATGAAATGATGGGTGTTAAAACTGACGTGGTTAGAAAGGGGAGGTGGAAAGAATGTGTCTGATTCTTTCAACATTGTAAATGTAGAAATGACACGCTTTCCTGAACGCTGGGTATAAAAGAAAAAAAAAAACAGAGTTAAGAAAGACACTAGAGGTTTGAGATTCAATGACAATGAAAAGATAGGCAATCAAATTGGGATCCCTAGTTCAAATAAAGCTCATTTTTGGTGGAAGTCAAATAGAAGTCTGGTTTCCATTCCAGTCCTAAAGAAGAGCTGTGCAGTCATCAGCTTCAGAACATTTTATTTTTGTGCTGATTGTTGTTCTCTCCTTGTCTCCCCGCAACCTTCCCTGGTATGCCCCTAGGCAAATATTAACTCAGTTACGGTCTTTTTAGATCTACCCACTCTGGATTTCATGCAAAACACAAATATCAGCAACAGCAACAACGCAAGACAGAGAAAAACCTCAATCAAAAAGAAAACAAAATATTAAAAAAGAGAAACAACTTTAAAGTGGGCCAAAAGGAAGATAAAATGATAAGGTGTTATATTTTAACTACATCTGCTATAATCGACTTTACAATATTCTCTGTCTGATATCAAGGCTACTCACATCCCTGTACAATGGGGAGAGGGGATTCATCAAAGGTTTAATTCACATGGGGACCTTGCAGATGATTTTTGACCTTCCACCATAAGTCATCACCTTCTGAAAAACAATTGTTCAAAATTTAAGCTCTGCTTCCATTCTCACCTTCAGATTTGGAATTTATTATTTACTATCCTTGTATCACGTACTGGTGTGCTTCTTACATGTAGACTTAGTTGACACCTCACTTAGATGACCACTAGTTTTAAGACAAGCTTTTAAAACCCCCAGATGCAAGTGTTTCTGATAGCTGGGCACCATCTGGTTTTTTCACCATATTGCTCTAGCACCTATATATTCAGTGATCCTTCAGGAGGGTGAGTATATAGTAGATTCATGTCTTAAGTACTAATTATTCTTAGATTGGGGCTAGACTCAAATACAAACTCCAAGTAGATTAATATATCTATGGTTTAATATATCTATTAATTTATCTATGCCTCTACAACTTTACAGTGTGGGAGAAGATTGTCTTAAGATGGACTCTGAGGAAGGAATTCCTGAGCTTCCAAGTAACAGGGTACACTTATGGAAGAGTCGGAAGTTCATTTTCTTCTTCTAGTAGTAGAGGACCACTACACTCCACGGTTTAGACAAGGCCCATGGGAAGGAGCTGACCGCTCATACCCAGGGAGCTGAAGCACTGAGGAGTGTGGCCTTCTCTCTTGTTCCCTAGGTAACAGCTGAAACACAGCGTCCTGCAGGTGTTCAGTTATACTCCCTAGTTTTGGCTTTATCTCCCCCTCCACACTATAGACCAATCGGCTGACATGTTACTGTTTTTGCTTATCTTCAGAGAAATTGTCGAAAAATCCTTTGTGTGAGAACCTGTGACAGAATGTAGGATACATGACAAGAACTGTACATAAGCCTGCTTTGAATAAAGTTCTGGGCCGTGGTGTCCCTTATCCATGAACCCCCTACACCCCAACTTTATCTTATCTTGTATTTATATGTCTCAATTGTGACCATGTCCCTCTCAACCTTGGTTCCGTTTCTGAGAGAGCTGGCTGTCACTCACATTATGGGAAGAGAAAGCCTTATCTTTCTTCCATGAAGTGACTCATGATTCACAGACCAACACACAAACCAGTAGGCCACCAGCACTCTTGAGAATGAGCATGAAAACACAACAAATTAAACATTTGGAGAACACAAAAAGTAGTGTTCAGTGAGAAATTCATAGCAACATATGCATAGATAAAAAAAGAAGATCCAAAATAATAACTTAACCTGACAATTTGAACACATAGGAAAGGGAGCGCAAGAGAAGAGCAAGCTACCAGAATAAGGGAAGGAGATTATAAATATCAGAGCACAAGTAAATGAAATAGAAAACATAATAGCTATTATGCTGAGTGAACACATCAATCACAAAAGGGTAAACAACGGGTGATCTCACTTTGATAAAACGTTTAGATGTACTTAGAGATATGAATGTTCATTCTGGTTGTTTCCAGAAAAGGTAAATGTGGAGAGGGCATGTCACCTAATAGCAAAAATAAATAAAATATTTCAACAACAGTGAAAATTTAAAAACATTTTTGTGAATGTGCATGTATGCATGCATACATGTGCATAAACCCACTGCCATCAAGTTAATTTTGACTCAGGCTGTGGTTGTTTCTTTGTTAGGTGCAATTAAGTTGGTCCGACACTCAGTGACCGTATGTACAACAAAAGGAAACACCACCCAGTCCTTCATCCGCAAAACTTACTTGCATATGATATCAGTGATGTTGTATGAAGATTTGCGCATTCTATTGGGTCACCTTGCTTTGGAATGGGTAGAAATGTGGATCCCTTTCAGTCCACTGGCCAAGAAGCTGTCCTCCAGATTTCTTGGCAAAGAAAAGTGAGTGCTTCAGAGCTTCATCAGCTTGTTGGAACACTGCAATCGGTATTCCATCAATTCCTGGACCTTGCTTTTGGTTAATGCTTTCAATGCAACTTAAACTTCTTTCAGCAGGATTGATTCTTGGTCATACGCTGCCTCTTAAAATGATTTGATTTTGGCTAGCTCTTTTTGGTACAGAGAACCTGTAATATTTCTTCTTCTTTTGATGCATTATTTAATGTTTGGTATATAAAAATCTTCCAATATTGTAACGACGACTACATTTTTCATGAGTTCTTTCCGTTTAAAACATGCTGAATTCTAGATAAGTGTACATTTCATTATAATATTTTACTTTTTCTTCTTGAGTTGGTTTTAACGTGTTTCTCTTCAGTTCTTTTACTTCCTCATTTCTTCCATTTGCCTTAGTTGTTCTATGATTAAGAGTGAGTTTCAGAGTCTCTTCTGACATCCACTTGGATTGTTTCTCTCTTTCCTGTCTTTCTAATGACCTTTTTGTTTTCTCCATTTATGATGTTTTCAGTGTTATTCCACAACTCATCAGATCTGGTGGTTTTGAACCAGCAATCTTGAAGTTGGCAGTCTAGTGCTTACCCCAGAGTGCCACCAGGACTCCTCATATAAATGGATATACAAGTACATATTTGAAAATGCTTCAAATATATGCATAATGTTTTCAGTAAATTCTTCCCCCAGTGTGGGAAGCTGACTCCTTGTTTGTCTGTTTGTAGTCTGGAAGCCCCACAAAAACATGTGCACTTTGGGTCACCCTACTGGCATTTGAAATACCAGAGACAGAGCTTCTAGGATCACAGTAACACACAAGCCACCACAAAATGACAAACTGACAGACTAGTGGTGGAGGACCATAGAGGAATTGATGCATTTGAATTGTGGTGCTTGAGAAGAATATTGGAAGTACCATGGTCTGCTAAAAGAACCTGTATTGGAAGAAGTAAGGCCACAGTGCTCCTTAGAGGCAAGGATGGCAAGTCTTCATCTTACATACCTTGGACATATTGGCAGGAGAGACAAGTCCATGGAGAAAGACATCATGTTTGGTAAAGTGGAGGAGTGACG
Organism: Echinops telfairi; assembly: GCF_000313985.2. Classification (NCBI taxonomy): domain Eukaryota; kingdom Metazoa; phylum Chordata; class Mammalia; order Afrosoricida; family Tenrecidae; genus Echinops; species Echinops telfairi. The sequence continues at coordinate 48,782,233 of NW_022109491.1, forward strand.
CAAAAGAAGAAGGACCCCAAAGAGATGGATTGACACAATGGTTGCATCCGTGGGGTCAGGCATAAAATCAATGATGAAGATGGCACAGGACTATGGAGTGTTTCATTCTGTTGTGCATAGGGTCACTATGGGTTGGAGCTGAATCCATGCCACCTAAAAACAAACACATGCATGTATATATGTATGTAGATGTGCATATATTAACATACGCACTAAAACTTATTAGGGGTATAGTTGTAAATATTTCTTATACACAATAAAATACTTTATGTGATTGTTTTGTGTGTTCAGAAACCAAGGTCTATAATCTTGTGAGATAAAATTAGCATAATATAATGAATAAGGTTTATGTTTTTTATCCTAGTTTGTTGAGTAGTGTCTGGGGGTTTTAAAAGCTTGCAAAAGGCCATCTAAAATGATATAACTATTAGTCTTTACTGGTCAGGAGCAAAAGAAAAATAGGGAAATCAAGACCCATAGAAGAAACTAGTCTACAAAACTAACTTACACACACCCTAGCCTCATTTAGACTGGGACCAGAAGCACTAGATAGCTTCCAGTTACCACTAACTTGACCACTAACATAATCATGACCACTGTCTTAGTCTGGGTAGACTAGAGAAACAAATTTATAGACACTCATATGTGTATAAGAAAGAGTTTTATATACAAGAGCAATTGAATGTTGAGCAAACATCCCAGCCCAATTGAGATCAAGTCCATAAGTCTGATATTAGCCCTTATGTCTGATACTATTCTATAAATTCCTCTTCAGACTCATGAAAAACATACAATGATACTGAATTCAGGAAGATCACAGACCAGTGGGCGGAAAGTCTTGTGGATCCAGTGGTGGTATAAGCATCTCAACGCTGGCAGGGGTCTCCGTGTGGCTCCTCCAGAGCTAGGACTCGGGCTGCATCAGCATAGCTCTTTCAGGCTCATCATCAGTAATGTTTTTCAGAGAGTGAGCCTGTGTCCCACCTCCAGTGAGCTATTTATCTCCTTAGCACCTCCAAATGGAGTCATCCAGCTACGACCTGATTGACAGGATAAACTACACCCCTTTACTCTTAAGAGCCTCAAGTTGACAACAGAATATGTAATTACCACAGCCACGATAGATGGAATTAGATAGGATGGCAGAAAACAAATTCTTTAAAAATGTCCAAGCATACTGAATGATTGAGACTAGATAGCTACTCATAACCATCACCTTTAGATTCTCTTTAAATCTTGAACTGAAAGTATTCCCTGAGGTCATTTGTGGTAGTTACATAATCTTGTGTCAACTTGAGGGTATTAAGAGTGAAGGGCTGGAGTCTAGCCTGTCAATCAGGTCACAGCCTGATGGTACCTCCTTGTGGGCCGGGCCTTTGCAAGAGGATTCTGGAAACTTCCTATCTCTCTGTCTCGGTCTTCCTATTGACAAGCCACAAAGAAGATTGCTGAGACCTGCGAGACACTCTCCCTCTGCTACACCTTCCTATTGAAGGGCCACACTCAGAGAGCTGGAGTTGTCATGTGGAGACCAGCACCAGAGCTGGGATGCTTCCACTGGCATTGGATCCATAAGACTTTGCACCCACTGTCCCGTGAGCTTCCTGAATTCTGCATCACTGCATTTGCTGCGTGAGTTTGAAGAGGAATTTATGGGCTATGAGACTTACGGGCTAATATCCGATTTGGAGACTTGATTGGGACTGGGCTGGGATGTTTTCTTAATATACAATTACGCTTTGATATGAAGCTCTTATACATATATAAGTGTCATTAGATGTGTTTCTCTAGTCAACCCAGTCTAACATATAACCTTTTAGCTAACTAAAGTATTGACGCATAAAATAAACAGTATCACGTTTGAGAACTATGGTCCTTTCAATAGTTTTCTATATGAGAGCACATGGTTAACAATTACTCTAAAGCAAAGATAAGAAAGCAAGGAGGCAAAGAAAATACAGGTAATACAGGTAATCCCTGGATTACAAATATTAAATTTACTGAAAAGTCTTACTTCCCTTTTAATGTTGTATCAATTTAAGACCCCAGGCACTTTGAAATGATGAAAGAACAGTACTACTTTGGCACATAGAGTTATTTTAAGTCAGAATCAACTTGATGGCAGTGAGTTTGTTTGTGTTTTGGTTTGGGGATGATTGAACCAACCCATATACTACAAATACTGCAACAGCTAATTAGTTCACACAGCAGTACAGAGAGCTCAGTCCAACTCACTTTCATGTGGCATATGCTTAAGGTCTTTCCAAATCACATCAGCCACTGGTCCAAGGTCAAGGAAGCAGGCAGTGAAATGGCTGGTAAGAGATACAGAGTCTGCCTGCAGTGAAGATAAGCAAAGTTGGCCAGCAGGCAGCAGGCACAGCAAAGTGAAGTGGCAATAGCAAGAAGATGAGATGTCAAGCCGTAGCAGAGGCCAGCAGTGCAGCATGGAGGGAAACATGTCTTAATGGAGCCTCAAGGCATCGTTGGCATGGTGACATGATCCACCATGAGCCAGAGTAGCATGATGGTCCTATCACAAGGGAGAAAGAGGAAGCAGCCGGCCTCAAAGAGCTATTTATCTCAGTCTCCCTCCAATCAAGCTGCAACCTGATTGACAGGCTACACTCTGTCCACCTGTTCCTATGGGAGCCATGTTGACACACAAAAAAACCTAACTCTCACAATGTGCATGAATACAGTAGGGCAAACAGGGGTCAATGTTATTAAGACTTCTTAGCTATAACCATATTCCTGGACAGAATGATACATTGAATGTGGGGCCTCAGGATCATAGTCTCAGGGAACATTAAGGCCAATTGGAATAAAACCAGTCCACAAACACAATGTTCTTCATCCTATTCTGGTAAATAGAACTGGGGTTTTAAACGCTTGTGAGTGACCTTCTAAGATACAACTATGAAGTTCTTCTTGTTTACTTGGTTTTTCCATCTTCTGAAAATCTGATGGTAGTTTGAATAGCCAACCTAAAATGTGTGGCTGCATTTTGTATTTTTTTAAAAGACCATAGACATTACATAACTTGTGCTAATTAAAATTTTTTAAAGTATGGCAGCAGGTTGTAGTGCTTAATCAAAGAATGAGGCAGGGTATATGTGCTGAGGTTCCTTATGTACAACCAAACACCTTATGGGAGTTGGTCCTTTAAGATGGAGGTTTATGGTCAGGGTTGGGTTTATGGTCAGGGTTTCATGTGACTTCCTAGTTAATTGGCCTAATAAATGTTTCATGTTTCTATTCTACCTCCTAGTTTGTTGCATAGTTCCTGGGTTCTTAAAAGCTTACAAATGGTCATCAAAGTTACAGGAATCGGTCTATTTACCCAAGCAACAAAGAAAGAGAGTCAGGCATAGCAGGAGGATTAGGGATGTTTGTCTAATTGCCTCCTTTGCTAGGAAGCAGTAAGTGCATGGTTCCTGACCACCATTACTGAACATTTTTATGAAATATTTGATGGAATTCCAGACAAAAGGGGGAATATATATAACATAACTTTAAATTTTCCTTGACTATACTTTTCTGGAGCTATGGAGGATCAACGAACCCTCAAAACCATTGCCCTAAAATCATCTTTAAATTTTAAAGCATTTACACCCTTTGAAATATTCTTAAAATCAAATAATAACATAGCTTAACTAGTAAAATCTGTCTGCCTTGAGCATTACGGTCTTTTAAGAACTATCTTTCCGGGATCATGGATGAGCCTTGGACGTATAGTGATTATGCACTGGGCTGAGATTTGCAAGGTCAGCAGTTCAAAACCACTAGCTGTCCCAAGGTGGCTTTCTACTCCCTTAAACAGTTACAGTTTCAGAAACTCACAGGGGCCGCTTTACCCAGTCCAATAACATCACTGTGAGTTGGCATCGACTCAGTGGCAGTGGGTTTGTTTGAGTATTTTCTGTTACTATTGACAACTCAAAAGTTTAAATAATAACCCTAGGGGGCAGGGAGCTTATGTTACTGAGAGAAAGGAACTCAGACAAGGAGGGTGAGAATGGTGTCACAAATAGAATATCATTAATTGTACATGTAGAAACTACTGAATTTGTATATTCTTTGCTGCATATTTTCTCTACAAAAACAAAATAACTAAATAAATAAATAAAATGGGAAAAGTGACCAAGTAATTTAATGTATAGAAGACCAAAATTTTCCTCTACCTTAGAAACTTTCACCATTTTTTAGCTTAAGAAGATTTTATTATCCCTTTAGAGATGTTTTTTCTTGCTTGCTTCATAGTGTGCATCCATTCTGGACCCCAGAGCAGCCTGGTGTTTTGTATCTCAGCCCTTCCTTGTCCATTACTGATTTGCTTCCTGAAGCTTCATCCACGCTAAGCCTGCATTTTTACTCCTGATAGACCCCAGTGGTTCCAAGTTCTGCATACAGTTAGTCATAACAAGTATCTGTGTCCAGGCTTGGAAAGACATTTGGTTTTCCAACCACAACTTGAACAGATGCCTTGGAAACAAGGTGCTGGGAAGCATTAAGACACCTTCTACCTTTGACGAGTAGGTTGTAAACTCAACTGGGATTCAAACCAAAATGAATTAGCCATCTTTGTTTAATACTGGACATGTATCCAGAGACCATTACACAATTGAAAAACACAGTGGCAGGCCCTGACCAGGTAGAGGCCCGGGAGAGGCCTCCAAGCCCACAATGAGGTGGCCCAGGCATGGCTGAATAAGAGCACTTCTGCCTGATGCCTGTCCCACACCACTGATTTCTTGTTTTCATGAGTACCACATTTGCAAAACCAAAATAGAATCAGAGGCAATAGTGTACTTTGACCTGCTAGCTCAGACCTGCCATCCATCACTGACTGGCCCCATTACTTGGTTAGTGTATCATGGCCAGCTCACACTAACTGACCTCCTCCCTTGCCTCTCAAAAGCAATGCATTAATTTTTTTATTACTAACCCTGTGTTTCAAAATCCTCTGGGACTGGAAACCCAGCAGGCAACTTTAAGGCCCCAGAGAGTGGTTCAACAGAATTGCGAATAAAGGTTTAGAAAGTCCCAAAAATCACAACTCTGGCAAAATGTTCAATAGGAAAAAATAGCCTGTTTTCTCTCATTTGAGTCCACAGATTTGGGGAAATCAAAATCTCTTTGTTGGCTAGACCAAATGTTGCCCTCTTTTTAGTCAAGTTTCATGCTGAAGTTGGAAAACATGTTCTTTTGACTCTACTCTCATTAAATTGACTTTGGCAACCAAATTTCTTGGATTTTTGACTTTTTTGTAACTGACACTAGCAATCCTCCTGAGAAAAGGGAATCCTTCACTTACATGTTAGTGAGATTTTTATTAACACCCATTTAACTAAATTTACCCTGTTAAATATTTATTGAGAAGCTACCATACGCTATTGACAAAGATAAGTAAGGCCAGGCTCCTCCGTTACTTTGAGAACTTTAAGTGCTGACTACTTAGAAGGGAAAGAAGCACGTAGATGACAAGAAACAATGAAACAGTGAAGCAAAACTAAAGTCCTGTGGGGTAAAGAGCAATCAGAGGCTTGTGGCACTTAGCTCCAATCTATTCATGAACACACAAGATGAACAGAGAAAAGAGGATAATGGAATTGAAGATTCCAAGGTTTTTCATCAGGATGGTATTATTCCTAATTGTGAATTAACTGAATTAACCACTGTTAAAGAAGTTGCAGAAAGGAGTAAACGTACAAACATTTACAAGCAAATGTTAAAACTCTAAAATGAAACAAATTAATTTCTAAAGTTTCTTTTTGTTTTATATTCCTTATCTTTAATTTAGACATATTTGGGAATTTTCACCATCATATCTTTAAACACTAAGAACAAGCAGTAGATTGCCACACTTAAGGCAAAGCTAATATGAGTTTCTGTCCAAAGAGGCTTCCTCATGTTTTTCTAAGAAGAAAGCCCACTCATTGTTGCTTTAAGCATTCTCATGTTGACTCTGGAGCTGTATATAGTAGCTGGTGTTAGCCCCTGGAAAGGATAGCCAGGAAAGGAGATAGAGTGTATACTGGCAACAAAGACACCAGAAACTACCAGACTGAATGTTCAAAAGATCTGGAGATTTTAAAAAAAATCCAAAGAATTTAATGATGAGAGGGAATTGGACTCAACCCCTCTTTATGGAAAAAAAATGCAGCAAGCTATTAAAAAGTATTTCATCATTTCAAAAAAAAGAGTGAAGACAGAGCTGTAAAAGTCCCCAATAAAATGATCTTTAAATTTTAAAAAGATAGTCTCAAAAAAAAAAAAAGAAAGAAAGAAAAAGAAAATGAGTGAAGTCCCAACATTGCAGTTTAGCTGTGCTTCTCTACAATGTGTTCTGACCCAATGTGAGGTCTGGGCCTTCAAGGAGAAGAGGAACATATATTCAGAGAGAATCTGTAAGGAATTAGAAATGCATTAAGTATAAAATAATGAAATACAAGACAGTGAAGTAAGTATATAATAATATAATGAACATGAATTGTGTATTATTAAGTATATAAATAAAATGAATAACTAACTTTAAAAAAAATCATAAGGCAATTTTTTGATTGTCACTAGTCCTAGTGCTACACCATATGATCACACTCTCAGGCCAGTCCAAAGCCTGTTTTTCTAATACTGCCCCAAACATTCAGGCCCCTGTGATTGGTCACATTTATCATCATCTGGAAGGCCCCTTTTCACCTTGACCCAGTAAAATCTGACCTTGAAGTGTTCTCCCGCCTGGGAAGCCCTTTGTGTCTTTCTCAGTTTTAGCTCCTACTTTCCCCCTCCCCCATTCATAATACTAACCATGGCCCCTGCATTGCAATGGTTCGTGGTTCCAATGGTCCCCTCCCTGACTTTTAGATCTTTGAAAGCAGAGTCCATTCTATTGTTTTTATATCTAGGTAGTAACTATCAACTTGATGGTATCAAGAATGAGGATTAGAAATGTGCTGGAGGTGCATGCCAATCACTATTCAGATATTTAAGACATTTACAGTCACGGGGCTAGCTTTCTCCTCATTGTACGAGGTATTCCAAAGATTCCTAGATGTCATGGTCACATGAATTTCCCGATCAGCTCTGCATCTTTTGAGGATTTTATCTATACAATTGTGGTAGTTAGATTTCATATCTCCTTGAATATGTATGAAAGTGTGTAGGTGGAATCCAACCTGTCAATCAGTTCACAGCCTAATGACATCTTCCTGGGAGATAAGGCCTTCTTATGTAGAGAAATCATCCAGCCTGCTGAAGCTTTCTGCCGCCAGGGGTGCCCACTTGTTGGTTGCCTAACCCAGAAAGATGTCGATACCCTGCCATGTTTCCACTGAACTTGGTTCCACTTGACTCTGCATTCACCAGCCTATGATTTTCCTGTCTCCTGGTTCAATATTCTGCACCATGGAATGCATTGGACTAGCACTGGACTTGACTTGGACTGTGGTGGGATGCCTTCTTGATATATAATTACATCTTGATATAAAGCTCTTTCTTATACATTTGTAAGTGCCACTGGATTTATTTCTTTAGACCACCCAGCCTAACACAACAACAGAACTCGGATTCCTTTCTTCCAGGCCAGAGTAGAGGTGCTGCTTCTCTTGTGTGGTTCCCTTACCCAGGGATGACTAGAATCCCCTCGTAAGCCATTGCAAGGACCATCCTTAAATTAAGCCAAGTATTTTGTTGTGTTTTACTCTTTTATTATCTCTCCCTTCATTGGCAGTATACCTCTGTCAGGGACTTGTTTGGGATACTGTGGAATGGGGTCCTAAAATTGAAGGATCAATTTAGATCCATGTTATTATATTTGTTATTTCCAGGAAAGAGGTGACAATATATTTCAAGGTGGTCTATGACACAAATGAAAAAAGAAAGACCAGGTCGTTTGGTAGAATTTAAGATATGAAAAGAAAAAAAATCAGTCAGACCACCCAGTAATAAAACACACATAATCTGGTCAAATGAGCATTACTGGCTCTCAAACTAAGCAAGCCAGAAGGGCTTAAGAGTTAAAGCTTGTAACAGCAAACCTCAAGCATTCTTGGCTCAGCACCGATGAGCATCATCAAGTATGCTGGTCTTGTTTTCATTTAAGTTTTCAGGTCTTCTCTCTATAGCCTTTTAAGAGGGCCTCAGTGATGCTGAACCCCAGATGCTAATTATAGCAACCTACTTATTACCCTCCCTTTATTAGCTTACTGCGCTTCCATGCTTCAGTGATCAAATCCCTCCCATGATTCCTGGCATTACTTCCTATTAATAACTCCATCCAGAGTTTACCAGTGTCTGCTGGGGGGCTGGGGCAGGAAGTACTTGGTTTACATAAATTGCTAATGTAATTTTTGGCTACTATCTCGAAGGTTAACAGTTTGAGTCCATTCAGAGGGTCCTCAAAAAGAAGGCTTGATGATCTATTTCTAAAATACGAACCATTGAAAATCATATGGATCACAGTGTTAAATGGATTCACATAGGCTTACCACGAGTCAGAAATGAATTAATGGAAACTATTATTTTCTACTTTGGGAAGGGAACCAAAGGACACAGACATTTACTATTTGAACAAAACTTCTGGATGTTTGAATGCCAATAAAAATTTCAACACTTTTGAACATATCATTCAAATATCATATCATTCAATAGTTCAATTATATTAATAATATTTGTATAATTGTCACCATCTTTTTAGACCTTATGTTTTATTTCTTGTATTCACTCTTATTACCTCCCCATTTTTCCCAACTTTCCCTGTCATGCGCCCAAGAAACCATTAATGCAGTTACTGTCTCTATCTTGGATTTCATATATAGAAAAACATACCAAAAAATCAACTAACAATCATAAATATGTAAAACAGAGAAAAACCTCAATTGAAAAGAAATCAGGAAATTTCAAAACTAGAAAAATTGTAAATACTGTTAAGGCACTAAATTTTAAACTACCTCTATCATAATAATCCACTTTCCAGTGCACTCTGAACCCTGGTTTATGATAGGATGGGATTAGCCGGAGATGTAATCCACGTGTATATCCCCTTAATTAAAAAAAAACAACAACTGAAGTAACCTTAAAATGGGTCTAAAATAAGATCAACTGGTAAGATATGGAGTAATCTAAAGAAAAGACCATGAAACTATCTGACACAATTCAGAATAATAAATTCAAGACACATGGGGAGCACTCATGAGAACCAAGAAAGAAATTTGAAAACTAAAGTCCTTGAACCAAAACGAATCCCAGAAGACAATGAGATAACAGAATTAGGTATTTTAGTAAAAGACCCAAGGCTTTTGTTTTACTTTTCTTCCATTCTAATACTCGGGTCCTTTACTACATTTCCAATAAAACCACAAAAAAGGAAAAAGAAAACAAACAACAAAATGACAGCAACAAACTCACATATATCAATTATGCAATTTCATTGAAGGAATTAAATGCATCAATCGAAAGGCAGAGAGTGGATTAGAAAACAAGACTCAAAGAAGAAAAAGAAGACAGAAAGGAAGATTCATCTATATGCTGCCTGCAAGAGACACACCTAAACTAAAAGACAAAATAGACTAAAAATCAAAGGTGGTGAAAAATCTACTAAAACAATAGCAACTATAATAAAGACAGAAGAAGCAATATTAATCTCTGATAAAATAGACTTCAAAGTGAATAATATAAAGAGAGACAAGAATGGACACAACAGAATGATTAAAGGAACAATACAACAAGAATGTATAACTTTAATGAACATGTATACGCCTAATGAAAACCATTCAAAATACTTCAGTCAAATACTCACAGAGCTGAAAACAGAAATAAACAACAATAAATAAAAAATAACATAAAGCAAACAACATAAACGAATCAACAAAAACAATAGGAGGTGTAAACTTAGCACTCTTAAGGAAAGACAGGTTATCAGGGAAGAAAGAAACAATATCTAAACAGAAATCAATCAGTTATACCGCCTAGATATACATGGGATACCAAAAAAAGCCCCAAATTGTGCTAGGTGGAGGGAGCTTTTGTGGAATGCATTTTTTTTTTCCTGCTAGGCAAGCATCAAGCAACTTTCTCTGAGTTACTGCATCATCTGAGAAGGTTCTCTCTGGTCATAGTGAATTTTTTCATGAGAGCAGTTTCACTCAAACCTTGTTTTTTGTGATGGCCAATTTAAGAGAACAGCGTGCGGCTGGGAAATTTGTTTCCTGCTCAGCAAAAATGCTGCAAAAACTGTTGTGATGTTGAACACAGCTCACAAGGAAAGCACTATGAGAAAAACTCAAGTGTACAAGTGGTTTTCTCATTTCAAAAAAAGTGAAATGTCAATTGATGACAAACCTCATCCTTGACATCCATCAACTTCCTGAGAGGATGAAAATGTTGACTTGTAGTGCATTTGGAGTTTGTCCCACCAAGTCAGACTGTTGATCAAGCTTTCTATTTAGAGGTTCTGAAAACATTCTGTAACAATGTACTTGATTTGTGGCAGACTGGGGACTGGTTTTGCCACTATTACCAGGTAACTGCTCACACAACCATCCCAGTGCACCAGTTTTGGGCAAAAAACAGCATGCCTCTCTAGCCCCACACATCTTACTTACCTGGCCTCAATCTGTGTGACTTCATTTTGTTTCTGAGAATGAACAGGGACATAAAAGGACAGTGATCTAACGATGCAGAAGAGGTGAAGAAAAAGTGAAGGAGATGCTGTCAGGCATCCAAACAGATGAATTTGAAAATATTTCCAAGAGTGGAGTCACAGATTTGACAAATGTATTAAGTGCAATGGAGAGTACTTTAAAGGTGATAAGGTTGTTTTGTAAAAAGATTTGAATACATAGCTTTGAAAAAAAATTCAGGTTTTTGGGGGGATACCCCTTCGTATACAGAGAACTTCATCGAACAACTATACACTATATATTCTTCTCCAGTGCATGCAGTACATATACTCTAGAATAGATCACATGTTAGGCCACAAGGCAAGCTTCAATAAGTTAAAAGACATTGACCTTGTTGTTCAATTACCCTACAATCCATTTTTTCAGATTACACTATTGTAAAACTGGAAATCAATGACAAAAAGAACAGGAATATAAAGCCTAAACACATGAAGACTGAATAATATTCTACTTAAAAATGACTAGTTAATAAATCAAATAAGGTTGAAATTAAATTCATTGAATTAAATTAAATTCTGGGATAACACAGCAAAAACAGTTTCAGAAGCTTATTGATAGTAATCAATGCACACATAACAAAAGAAAAGAAATTAAAAATTAGCACCTAAAACAAGACCTCTAACAATTAGAACAAGAGCTAAAACATAAACAACAATAAGGAACAAAAGAAAAGAAATAAGAAATATTAGAGCAGATGTAAGCAAACTGGAAAACAGAAAACAATGGAAAAAATCAAGACAAGAAATTGGCTTTTTGAGAGGATTAACAAAATTGACAAAATGACTGGCAAGCTTAACCTAGGTAAAGTAAGAGAAGGTGTGCATATCAAGAATTAGAGATGAAAAGGGACCAAATGAAATAAAATTAGCAGCACAGTTCTATAGTGTACTCCAACAAGCTTGATAAACTGGGAAAAGGGACGAATATCTAGAAATATACAATCTACCCAACTTAGTACAGATGACTGGAGAAAAGGTGCACATTTCCCAACAAGAAGTAGACAAGGTCATCCAGCACTTCCAATCAAGATAAGGCCAGGACCGCATGGTGTCAAGGAAGAATTCTACCAAGCGTTCAAGGGAGAACTGTCACCAACTCTACACAGACTATCTTAGAATAAAGAATATGTGGTAGAATTCCCCTGCAAAATCAAAAACAGAAACAAGATAATAAATGTATTGATCAACCTTGAAAGTTTGCTAGTGCCCATTTTTAATTTCTCCTTCCAATTCTTCTTTAAGGACTTTGGGTGTTTCAATGGTAAAGTGCCTATTGGTGATTTGAAAGCACTAGTGGTTTTTTGGGAGAAAAGATTTGACGATCTGCTTTCATAAAGTTTACACCCTAGATAATCCTATAAATTAGTTTAGTCCATCTTGTAAGATCACTATGAGGTTGATGATTTATCCTGGAAGCACCTATATGTTCACTATAGTCGGAATCAGCTCAATGGCAACCATCAACACCACCACCACAACCACCACCAAGAGTCTTCTCTGTCCTTTTTCCCAGGCAACCACTGATTTGCTTTTTGCTGCTATAGATAATTTTTAAAAATCATTTTATTGGGGGCTCTTACAGCTCTTATATCAAGCAATACATCAATTGTATCAGTCACATTTGTACATATGTTGCCATAATCATTTTCAAAACATTTTCTTTATACTTGAACCCTTGGTATCAGCTCCTCTTTTTCACTTCCCTCCCTGTGCTGGTCCAGGTAAACTAGAGAAACACATCCATAGACACTCATATGTGTATAGGAAAGAGCTTGATATCCAAGAGCAATTGAAAAGACTCATGAAACACATGCAATGATGCCAAATGTAGGAAGATCACCATTGATATCGAGAAAACATCCAGAAAAAACCTGACTTGCCAGCCCAGTCCAGATCATGTCCATAAGTCTGGTATTGGCCTATATGTCTGATTGGTATATTCACGAAACACATGCAATGACGCCAAATGCAGGAAGATCACAAGTCAGTTGGTGGGAAGCCTTATAGATCCAGTCACGTTGAAAGCATTTCAGTGCTGGCAGGGGTCTCCACGTCACTCCTTCAACTCCCAGGGCTCTGGCTGCATCAGGGTAGTTTCATGTGGCTTCTTGTCAGAAATATCTCTAGGGAGTCAGCTTTTGTCCCGCTTCCAGTGAGCTATTTATCTCCAAATGAGGTCATCGAACTATGAACTGATTGACAGGCTAAACTCAACCCCTTCATTTGTAAGTCTCAAATTGACAACAGATTATATAACTACCACAGACCACCCCTTGTCAATTTGACACTTTCACACAACTTTTTAGCCATACATAATTTTCAAACAAAAATAATAAAATCATATCTGTACCTAACAGGAAAAAACAAAAATGCACACAATTCAATATGTGACACCTCATTTAACATAACATTCGATAAATAAAGATAGCAAAATATCCTATCCCTAACAATTGCAGTCAAGTAACACCTACATCTTAATCCTATAATCCTATGAATATATTTCCCCAGCTTGAAATTTTGTAAGCTAACCACTTCATGCCTTTATCCCCCAATTTTGGGTATCCAATTTCTATATTACCCACTAACATTAACCCAGTGCTCTGAGGAGACAATCACATTCTTTGACATGAAGCATCTTAATTCCAGTTTGAAGCTTGTGAAATCCATAGTCATAAGCAAAGTCAAATCAGGACAGGCCATCCATAAAATCTGCAGCCATATGCACCAGTTCACCAGCTCAAAAATCTTCTCTTCATCTGGTCTGGTTTTTGTCAACTCAATGTGGCTGCCTCACTTAGCCTTACCAGGGTGCCCATTGGTCGCTTTGCCTTTCAACAATGGCCCCATCATACATTCTCAACAACCCTAGCCTCTTGTGTTGGCTCGTGAACTTCAGACAGGTCAACCTGCTCTCCTCTTCTCTTCTAGTTCCTTATAAACCAGGTCCACTGGCATCAGTAGCCAGACTCAACCCATCTCTCCATTGCTGCTTTTCACCCACTTCCACTCAACAGGTGGATCCAGATGATCACTTAGCAAGCATTTCAGGCTGCCACAGGCTCCCTTTAACGTTCATTCTTAGAGAGGAGTTTTATTTATGGTTCCATATTTTTTTCATCTTCTGACAAAATCCACTAGTTCAAGATTCAACAAGTCAAAGTTCATTTTCCTTCAATCTGTCAACAGCCCCCTAGGCAAATAGTTTGGAATGCAAATATTCTGAGTACACCAAAGCACTAGGTGGGGCTCATCTTTTCAGAGCCTTCTTTGCAGGTGGGTCCTAACTAATTTAAAGATCCAATTTTAATGGCTGAAGAAAAGGCTTACAAACTCTATTTTCATACTTCCCAATAATAATTTCTGTTAACCATTATATCAATAGCAATAGGCAGAAGAAATCAGTACAAAGCAGAATCAGATCTTAAACTCAATTCTTAAAAGAGTCAAGTTCAATCTTTATCTAGTTTATCATAATCCTTATAGAAACTATTCCATTGATACAAAGTATGGGTTTAGGTCTCTGACAGCATCAATCCAGAGCCAGGCTTTTAGTCAGCCATTTTGACCTACTGTCAGCCATTTTCTCTAAGCAGCTCTGAGAAATTCAAGGGGTGATTTCATCCCAGAAGCTCAAAATATACATTAAGCACATTCATTTTTGCCATTTCAAACAGGAATAACCTAAAACAGCCACCAAACAAAATAATCCAAACTTTAACTTCCCATAATCTTTCAGAAACCAACCCAGTAAACTGCATGGGCATATCTGACTTCTGGATAGCCAAAGAAGAAAAACTTGCGTGAAGCTCATCGAACAAGCATCTATTCTCCATATTCATGATTTGTTTCTCTTGTACCCCACTCCCAACACCCTCCCACCCACGTGAACCCTTAAAAAATTATAAATTATTTCATATCTTACACCTTCGCTCTCTCTCTTCTCCCATGTTACTGTCGTGAGGTGAGGGTGGGGGCAGGATTATATGTTGATCATTGTGATTGGTTCCCTCTTTCTCCCCCTTCTCTTCCCACCTTCCCCCTACCCTCCTGGTATTGCTACTCCCATTACTATTTCTGAGGGAGTTATCTCTCCCGGATTCTGTGCGTTAAGAGCTCTTCAATGTACCAATGTAGAACTGGGGTCATTATAGTCGGGTGTAAATGGGGGAGGAAGCATTAAAGAACTAGAAGAATGTTGTGTGCTTTATTGGTGTTATACTGCATCCTGACTGACTCGTCCCTTCTTTGTGACCCTTCTGTGAGGGGATGTCCAACTGTCTACATATGGGCTTTGGGTCTTCCCTCTGACCCTTCTCCTTCACATTGATATAACTGCTTTTTTTGATCTTCTGATACCCGATCCCGTCAACACCTCATGATCACACAGGTTGATGTGCTTCTTCTATGTGGCTTTGTTGCTTCCCTGCTAGATGGCCACTTGTTTAACTTCACATCTTTAAGACCCCAGATGCTATATCTTCTAATAGCTGGGTACCATCAGCTTTCTTTACCACATTTGCTTATGTACTCCTTTTGTCTTCAGTGATCTTTTCAGGAAAATGGTCATCACAGAATGTAAGGTTATTAGAACAAAGTATTTTTGTAATTGAAGGAGGGCTTGAGTAGAGGCCTAATGTCCATCTGCTACCTTAATATTTAGCATATAAATATATGTACATAGACCTATATCCCTATCATTATATATTAATATGTTTACATATATGCATGTCTATATATCTCTATACATGTCTTTTGTCTCGTAGTTCTTTCCTCTATTTCCTTTTAATTTCCTCCTGTCCCACTATCATGTTTGACCTTCATTCAGCTCTCAGTAATTCCTCTCAACTATATTGCACTTGGTCTAACCCATCAGGCATTCTACCCCATCCTCACGGTCAATTTTAGATCTCTTATTGTATCCTTGTTCCTGAGTTTGTTGGCTCCCGACTCCCTTTCCCCAACTTACTCCTCTCCAATGTCCCCCTAGAACCATTGGTCCAATTGTTTTCTCCTCAGGATTGTTTATTGTGCCTATTTTATATAGATAGACATAGAAAGAAAAGGGGCGGGGGGAAGTCTATAAATAATCCCAGGCCTGTCTCCTGACCCTTATGAATGTTTCTGATTCATAAGGTTTGAAGTCTATTTTGGGGATTCTCGGGGACTTCATTGTTTTCTTCCCTTACTGTTCTGTTGCACTCCCTTTATGTTTCACCTGGTGGTGGTGGTGGGGATTCAGACCAGGCATAATTCCTGCACTGTGTCTCCAATGCTGTCTCATGGTGGGGCTGGACCTACAGTCTTCTGAGCATTCCTGCTCAGAGCAGGAATGTAGTCTGTGAGGTTTGGTGGACCAGGGCATAGACCACTCTCAATCTCTCTCTCTTTCCCTCTTAGTTTGCTCGAGTGTGGTCTGGACAGACCCGCCCCTCTTCCCAGGATATGTCTTCAGTACTGCCCTCTGTACTGCATTCTTCTGGGGAGGGGCCGCCTCGCAGACCACTCTTTTAGTTCACTGCTCCATGCCGGTAAGTTGTCCTTAAGGCTTGGCACACTGGGTTGAGGTCTCATCCCTCTCTCCCTTTCCTGTGGAGACATAAATGATACCCTTTCCATGAGTATTTGGTACCCTATTCTCTGATTACCCTCATCTCTTTTTTTCCTTTCCCCACCTTTTTAATTGGCTGCCATATGCATCCCTGTGTTCAGTCTGATGCCTGCCAAAGTACCTGGACCTCGCCCTGGAATTTATGCATTTGGTAGTTTTTCCCCTATGCCCACTGTGCTTTTAAAGCTTACCTCACTGGACTAATATTGTACTTGTTCTTTTATGTTTGGTTTGCATTGTTTAGCATAATTTCCTCCAACTCTTCACATGCAACAATGTGCTTCATGTGTTTATCACTGATTTTTAGGGATGCATAGCACTCCATTGTATGTGTATACCAGAGTTTTTTAATCATTTTTTCTGTTAATGGAAATTCAGGTTGATCCCAACTCTGCAATTGTGAACTGTGCCATGATGAACATTAGAGTGCAGATGTCTTCTTGTGGTCTGTTTCTTATGTCTTCTTGATATATGCCCACTAGAGGGATTGCTGGGTCTTATGGTAGTTTGATTTCCATGTGTTTTAGGTATCGCCAAATGAATTTCCATAATGGTTGCAAATACCTACAGGACCACCAGCAGTGGATGAGAGTTCCTATATCACCACACCTCTTTTAGCCCTTGTTGCTCTCTGATATTTTGAATTGGACTATTTTTGAGGGTATCTCATAGTTGCTTTAATTTGTACTTACATGTAGCTAATGATCAGGAATAATTTCTCAGATGTTTATTGGCCATTTGGATTTTTGCCTTTGTGAAATTTTTGTTTGGGTCTTTTGCCCACCCTCTGAATGGATTATTTGTTTGTTTCTTTATTCTTACTGTTGGCTAGCAGAATATTGTAGATTTGAGTAATAAAGCCTTTGTCTGATGTGTCATTGCTAAAGATGTTTTCCCAGTCTGTGTGCTATCTTATTATTCTCTTGGCAAAGTCTTTCAATGTACACAAGTGTTTTATCTTCACTATACCCCACTTGTCAATTTGTGTTTCCTCTGTGTTTGTATGCTTCCCAATTTCTGTTAGCCTATATAGTCCCTGTGCCAAAGTTCTTAAGTTTGTCCCAATTTAGTCCCAATCATTTGGGGTTTTACCTCAAGGTCTGTGACCCACCTGAATTTATTCTTGTGCATCAAGTGAGGTAAGGGTCTTACTCCATTTTTCTGCAGGTAGATATCCATGTTTAAATTTTTTTCCTACACCACTTGTTAAAGAGGGCATCCGCTTCTCATTTGATATTTTTGGGGCCCCTGTCAAAAATCAGTTATTTGTATTCTGATGATTTCATTTCTGGGTTTTCAGTTCTTTTCCATTGGTCTGTGTATCTGTCATTATACTAGTACCATGCTGTTTTGACCACTGTGGCTGGATAATAGATGCTAATGTCAGGTAAAGCAAACCCTCCGACTCTGTTCTTCTTGAGGAGTTCTCCTCTTATTCTGGGCTTATACCCTCTCTATATTAGGTTGGTAGTCAGTTTCTCCAATTCTTAGAAGAAAGATGTTGGTACTTGTATTGAGACAATGTTAAACTTATATAGTGCCTTGGGTAGGACTGACAATTTTACTAAATTAAGTCTTCTGCTCCACGAGCATGGGATATTCTTCCATTTGTGGAGGCTACTTTTGGTTTCTTATAATAGTGTTCTATATTTTTCTTTGTAAATAAATATATATATATTTTTGGTTAAGTATATTCCTAAATATTTCAATCTGTGCTTGGCTTTTGTGAAGGATACTATCTTTTTTTTTAATCTCTTCTTCCGTGGTCTCATTAAATGTGAATAGCAATCTGGTAGGCTTCTGTTTGTTGATCTTGTAGCCTGCCACTCTGCCATATTCCTCTATCATTTCCAGCACAACTCTTGTGGAGCTTTTTGGATTTTCCATATATACAATCATACCATCTGTGAATAATGATAGTTTCAATTCTTCTTTCCCCTGATGAATACCTTTGATATCTTTCTTTTGCCTTACGTTGTAGGTAGGACCTCCAGTACAACATCAGATAAAAGTGGGAATAAGGGGCATCCTTTCGGGTCCACTTTTTCAGGGGTATTGTTTTCATCTTTTCTCCATTGACTACCACATTGGCTGTTGGTTTTTCCTATGTAGTTTGTATTATATTGAGGATTTTCACTTCCATCCCTATCTTATTGAGCGTCTTAAAAAGGAATGGGTGTTGGATGCTGATGAATGCTCTTTCTGCGTCTATTGATATTATCATGTGGTTCTCCTTTTTCTTGTCAATGTGGTGAAAAATGCTGATGGACTTTCAAATGTTGAACCATCCCTGAATCCTTGGAATGAATCCAGCTTGATCATGGTAAATAATTTGTTTTATATACTTTTGTATTATATTGGCTAGTATTTTGTTAAGTACTTTTGCATTGATGTTCATTAGAGATATCAGTCTGTAGTTCTCAATTCTTGTGGGATCCTTGCCCACTTTAAATATCAGTGTTATATGAGCTTCATAGAAAGAGTTAGGGAGTTTGCCTTCTTTATCGATGCTCTGGAAGAGTTTGTGGTAGTGTCAGTTCTTCTCTGAATGCTTGGTAAGATTATCTTGTGAAGCCATCTTGCACAGGAGATTTTTTTGTTCTGGGTCTATTGAGGTTCTTAAAATCCATCTAGTTTTGTCTATGGAGGGATTGTTTTTCAAAGTATTTGTCCATGTCTTCCAAGTTGTTGAACTCATTAAATTACAGGCCTTCATTGTACTGTGTAGTTAGCCTTTTGATTTCATTAGGGTCTGCTACAGGGTCTCCTGTTTCATCCCTTATCCTAGCTATTGAAATTTGTCCCTTCCTTTCTTTGGTTAAGCTTACCAACAGTTTATAAATTATGTTAATCCTTTCAAAGAACCAAGTTTTTTTGCTGCATTGATTTTTGGTATTATTTTTTGTTTTCCCTCATTTATCTCTTCCCTGGTTTTTACTATTTCTCTTCGTTTGCTATTAGTAGGACTTTCCTGTTGTCTCCACTCTAATTGCTGGAGGTCTTGTGTCAGTATCCTTTTTTATGTGTGCATTTATTGCTATTAAACTTCCACTGGTAACTGCCTTTGCTGTTTCCCAAAGTTTTCATGCATTGTATTCTTATTCTCATTGGTTTCAAAAAATTTCCTAATTTCATCTCTGATCTAGGTCAGTACTCACATATTTTGCAGCAGGGAGTTATTCATCTTTCTGTTTGCCCTTGTTATCTTAATCATACTTTTGTTGATTTCCAGCCTTATGGCATAGTGGTCCAAGGTGAAAGGGAAGTCTGAGTGACTTCTATGTGCTTGAATTTACACAGCTCAATTATGTCCCAGCATGTGATCCATCTTTGAGTATGTTCCATGTGGTCTTGAAAAGAACGTGATTTTTTTTTTTTTTTTTTGCATTGGGTGGAGAGCTGTGAAAATGTCCATCATGTGAAGTCACCTACAGTAGAGTTTAGTTCTGTAGATTCTTTGTTAAGCTTCTCTCCCTGTGATCTATCTTTCTTGGAGAGTGGTGTAGTAAAGTCACCTACTATGATTGTTGAGCCTGTGATTTACTTATTTTTTTTCATCTTTTGGAGCATTTGATTGATGAATTTCAAAAGTCTCTTGTTATGTGCACATATATTTATTAAGCTCACTGGCTCTTGGCCTACTGATCCCTTGTGCATGTAGTGCCCCTTCTTATCTCGTGTTATGGCTTGCACCTTGAAATCAATTTTGTTAGAGATTAGGATTGTAACCCCTGCTTTTTAAAAATTGCCATTTGCCTGGTATATTTTTCACCAGCCCTTGATTCTCAAGGGCTCTGAGCTTGAGATGTATCTCTTGTAGGAAGCAGCCCAATGGGTAGTGTTTTCTAAGCCAGTCTGCTGTTCCTTCTTATTTAATGAGTGAGTCCATTAATATTCAGAGTAATCGCTTCCATCTGTGGTATCTGGGATGTCATCTTGTACCTTTTGTGTTGGGTGTATTCCTACCTCCCTTCTTTTCACTGTGTTGCCTGTTTGCGTGTGTGGTCCATTCTTGCCTTCTTTTCACTGTTGAGCCAATGTTATCTTGAGCTCTTTACAATGTGTTGACCTTTGGAAACTCTGTGTGGTGGTCTAATATTTCTGCTCAGTGAGTGTTGTTCTTCTGACCAAAATAAGTCGGCAATAAATTTTTTTGAGAGCTGCGTTTCTTTTAATATATTCTTTGAGTTTCTACTTGTCCTGGAAAACTCTTACTTCTCCATCTATCTTGATAGATGGTTTAGCAGTGTTGAGGATTCTTGGGTTGGCATTGTTCTCTTTCAACTTTTGGAAGATTTTACTCCACTCTCATCTCTTCTTCATATGTATATGAAGATAGGTCTCAGCATATTCTTATTTGGGTAACTTTATAGGCGACTGCCTTGTTCACCCCTAGCTGCTCTTATGATTTACTCCTTTTCCTCAAATTTGGATAGATTAACTATTATATGCCTTGGTGAATTCTTCCTGGGATTCTGTGTAGCTGGTGTCTTCTTGTTTCCTGAATGGTTGCCTAATTCTCATTCATTAAGTTGGGGAAGTTTTCCTCTACGAATTCCATTACTATTTTTGCTGTTGACTTCTTCATTGTGGCCTGTTCTGGTAATCCAATTATTCTAATGTTTTTACTTTTCATAGCATCAGATATTGTTCTCAGGTTTTCTTCAGCTTCTCTGATTATCTTTTTGACAGTTTTTTCCCCATTCTTTAAAGTCTACCTGGTTATCCTCGAGGTCACTGATACAGTGCTTCACTTATTCTAGTATGTTGGTGAAGTCTTTTAACTTATTATTTGCTTTTGTTACCTCATCCCTTAACTCTTGTATTTCCCTTTGGTGTGCGGCTTTTATCTCCTCAATATGTTCATCTTTTTCTGTATTGCTACCCTCACATCAACTTCTGCTTTTTCTATGTGTGTTGCTAGGTTCAGGACTTCCTCCAACATTGCATCTTGTTTCTTCTGGTTTTGTTTGCTTGTTTTGCATTGTGGTTGTTGTGACTGGTTGCTGTCTGTGTGTCATTTTGTAGGAGTTTGGTGCCACTTTCCAGGGAGTCACTGAGCTCTGGGCTCTCTCTTTGGGTGGCTAGTAGGAATTCTTCTGTGGGCTGCATGTAGCCAACTGTGCTGGGGGATCAGCTACCACTTTATTCCACTAGGGTTTGTTTCACACCCTAGCTTACTGGGAGTGCATTGTTTGGAGGGTGGGTTGGATGGCTCCATCAGGCATCAGGGGCCATGTTTAGACTCTGCAAAGTGATCCGGCTGCAGCATAAAATGTTGCATTTGGATGCCACTCCTGCTTCTATAGGGTCCACTCACAACTGTAAAAATCGCATATGGATGGCTGATTGACTCCAGCTGCAGCAGCATAGGCAGCGGTCTGAATGTGAGTGCAGGTCCCAGTGCAGGAGCACCAGGTGCGGGGTGGTGGCTGCATTGCCAGGGGTTCCATTTGTGGTGAGAGGCACCATGGACAGGCAGCAGGGAGGCTGTCAGATCCGTGTATGGATGACATTAGAGCACCAGATGATGCAAGGGGAAGCCATGCACCTGCGTTGGGAGTATTGTAGGCTTGGGGTGGGGGTGGAGGTAGGGGGCATGGCGTTGCTCAAAAGTGGTTTTCAGGGTCAAACCATACTTTGAGAGCCACCACTGAGTGGCTGTCGAGCTTAGGGCATGGTGTCTGGGGTATGGGTTGAGGAGCAGGGGTGGTGGTGGCTGTGGTGGGATCTTCAGCAGCATGGGTGGCATGGACTTAACAGCCCTTGCTCCAGGCCACAGGGCCCTGGAGTAGCAGGTGTAGGACAGGCAGTTAAGGTCGGTTCCCAGTTTGGGGAAGAGCACCAGGTTGTTAAAGACAGAAAACATTTTAAAGTCAATTATGGCAGACAGAGTTAGGTTAGAATGTAATAGCTTATCATTTTATCTCCCATTGACCCATTTTAAAGCTATTTCAATTTAAAAAGAGGGAGTGAAGGAGTGAAATACAAATGGGGTAAGCCACTGGGGAACTCCCTTTGACCATAAATGAGGCATATGATAGCAGATGCAGTTAGGTTGAAATTTAATAACATGTCTTTTGATCCCCCCCTTATGACCCAATTAAGTTTGCTTTAGTTTTTTTAACATTTTCTGATTTTTTTTCCATTGATATTTTAATCTATTTTACTTTTCTATTATTGTTAGTTACTTTTTAAATTAAGTTTTTTTCTGTCTATGAAATCCAGGATAAGTAAATCTATAGTGACAGCAGCCTTGGGGGTATGGCAGGGAAGGTTGGAGGGAAATGGAGAGCTAGTGATGAAAATGTTCTAAAACTGATTGGGTGATTATTATTATTTTTAATAGGTCAACTGTTCATTCATATGAAGGAGAATTGTATGATAATTATCACATCAATTTTAGAGCCTCCTTGTTTCACCCATTTAAATCGCCTTTAAAATGAATTGTGAAATCACAATCAGTTCTAGTGCTCCCTCCCCTCTCCTGCCTTCATTATATACTTTTGAAGTCCCCATTCCCTATCACTCACCCCCAACCCCTGCATTACCTATTACCCCTTGTATTAGTTATTATCATTATGCATCCACTCCTCCTGTGCTTCACAGCTGGGAAACCTAACAAAAAACAATTTAAAAAATCGCCCTAAGGTGGTAAGGATAAAATCTTAATAGTATAAAGACAAAAATACAAATAATGCATAAGAAGGAAAAATAATGCAATATTTTAAAAAAACAACAGGAAAAAAATTTCTGTCATGGAACAAGAGATACTTCCATGATTGGGTGATTATTGTACAACTCCTCTTGATGTGATTAAACTATTGGATTATATGTTATGCGAACTATCTGCAAACACAATGTTGGGTGAATATATCATATCAGGGGCCAGGCACATTTTAGTCCTCGAAGTTAAATCCAATGCTTGCTTTTCAACACTTTAATGAGATCTTACACAGCAAATTTACCCAATGCAATGTGTTGTTTGATCTTAGTTGCTACTTCCATGCATTGCTTGTGAATTCAAGAAAGATGAAATCCTTGACAACTTCAAGCATTTCTCCATTGATCATAATGTAACCTGTTGGTCCGGTTGTGAGGATATTGGTTTTCTTTTCATTAAATTGTAATCCATACTGAATCCTTGATCTTCATCAGCAAGTAGTTCAAGTTGTCTTCCTTTTCAGCAAGGAAGGGTGTGTCATCCATATACCATAAGTTATTATATAAGCCTTCTTCCGATCCTGATACTGTATTCGTCTTCATATAGTCTCTGATTATTTGCTCAGCATTCAGATTGAATAAGTAGAGTGAGAAGATACTACCTGATGTACACATTTCCTGATTTTACCCCAAGTATTGTTCCCTAGTTCTGTTTACAAAACTGCATTTTGATCCATTTATAGGCTCTACATGAGCACAACTAAGCATGAACCTCAGTGATATCTTTTAAAATGCATCTTGTTTTGGCCACTGCTCCTTCTGTTTCTATATATCCCTCACTGTGAGTGCTTTTTTAAAAAAGCTGGCCAATTTACAACTTCATGTGAATAATTTTCTTAGGGTCTGCTTTATGGAGAATTCAAACGGAAACAAGAGAAAGTTATGTATTTGGTTTTACTCTTACTTTGGTTTTAAAACATGCACTGTTACCTGTAAGACCATTTTGAGCTTGCATTCCAGCATATTTTATTTATCATAAAAGTCGAATTCTTTCAAAATTTTATGTACATTAAGTATAGAGTAAAATGGAAATTTAAAGAAATGAGGAAAGCAAATAAAAAAATTAAGAAGTCTTGCCCATTGTGGTGACTCAATAGTGACATAAGTTAGACACTTCAAAGGACATTTTCTCCAGCATTGGAGTGAATTACAAATGTCTTCCCAATAGTTGGGAATTTTTTTTCTAACCAGATGGCCTTTAAATTTTATTTTGCTTGTGTCCAGAAAGAGGCACATTGGGAAAATATATGTCATCTCTTAGCCATCTTGCATGTGCCTTCATTACTTGTTTTATTAAATCCTTTCAGGATATTAAAAAAGTCATCTATTTTCCCAGGCTTGATATAAAGTGAGATAATAGAATGAGTAGATCCATTAAATTGGACATTTGTTAGCTATAATATGTCTCAATAAACAGCAAACCAACCTGTGAGTTGAGGGTTCCATTAGCCTGCCAGACTATTCTTTGGATTTTCTTTGTACATTATGTTTCATATGTTCATAAGCTATGGAGACTACATATAGCACAACATCTGTCTGCATTTAGACATGACTAAATCCTGGCTTCTTTTTAATTTTTGTTGTTTTTAGGTGCCACCGAGTTCATCCCAACACACAGCAACTCTTTGTACAACAAAAGGAAACTGCCCAGTTCTGAACCATCCTCACAATTGTTCTTATGTTTCAGTGACTGTGCTAATCCATCTTCTCGGGACCCCTCCTTTTGTTTGCTGGCCCTACTTTACCAAGCATGATGGAAGGTCTACTATTTTCCTCTTGTCCTAAACCATGCTTCACTGTGTTTGTCCTAAACTAGTGCTTCACCAAGATTGTGTTGCCTTTTCTGAAAATGATTGGACTGGAGGGAGGGGATGGGGAGGACCAGGGTAGTAGAAGAGGATGAGGACAGCCATGGTTAAAGATGACGTCAAGAAACCCTCTGAACTGGGAGCTGCAAATGATGAAGACAGGAAGGGAAGGCATGTCAGCGAGATTGAGTAGACAAGGCAAGGATCACGAGGGAGGAATCGTGCTGCTTTCTAGGCTTATTAATCTAAAGAGTGTTGAGATTGTTTCCTTGATCAAAGTGAGGTTGCTTTTTACTTACTAATCAGGACCCCTAGGATCAGATACTACGCATTAGATTTTATATAAATTTCCTTTACAACAGATGTAGGAAGAGTTTTTTCAACCTTTGTCCTTTTTGTGCTTAAAATGAAACGACTACTAGAGGGACAAGAATTTATAACTAGAGAACCAGGAATTTGTTGATCTAGAAATATGTAGATTCTATTTGTGGAAAGCACAATCTTACCCTGAAATTGCACAGCATGCTGCAATTTTCATCACAATCTAAAGAAGGCTCTAGATACTTAACACTTTATTTATTGTCGTGATAACTGTTAGTTTATAGCCTTTGGGTGACTTCTTTCAAAATGAGAATTGAGGGTTTACTGAGAAACAGTGAGGGAAATAATGAGAACATGATTTTTATTAAACTTTAGATGAAAAAGAAATTCGCATTTTTTCCCCTCCTTTTCCAGTCCCAGACCAGTAGAGGTCAAACTTACCATCTGAAGTTAGTTTGTGTCTTTCATTCTTTCTTTTTCATCTTTTCAAAAAGATCTAAAATGTGTGGGTCATTAGACCTCAGTTAATGAAATTTGCTTTATTGATTTAAAAAATGGCATATTAAGAAACAGGAGTTGCATTATGCTGTACATCTCTCCTAGCCTTTTAAGAGTTGTTTCTGTGAATGAAAGCTCCATGGATGAACTGAATAATATGAAGTGACCCTCCTTCAGAAGTGGTTTGCCTTGTTGGTGGACCAATGGTGTTATATAAAGTTGTCAGCCACAAAAAGCTTATTATAGCAAAGATGAAATGATGGTGATGGAATGCCTTTCCCTATAAATCATACATTGCCATGGACATTTCTGCATTCATTAGGGGAGTTTAAAGGCAGCAATTGAAATATTTTCATGAAGATTTTTTTTTATAGGCTTCTTGAGGAACTGAGGCCCAAGGGTAAAAACACTGACAAGCAAGCCAGGATCTTCATTCTTGCATTTAAACTCAGCTAGTCCATATTGCTGTTTTAGAAATGCACGATAAAATCAAAGAGTTGATAGTAATTTATAGATTCTGCCCTGCTTTCCTGCATCAGTCCTAGTTAGCGACCTCAGGAAGGGCAAGGGGGTGAGGCACCATATTTCAAGGTTAGCTAGGCCTACAGTTATGGCCTGATTTACAAGTTGTTTAAAATCTGTACATAGCATTGCAGACCCCTTTTGTGCATAAGGACACTCCTTAGCTTTTTAAGCGACCTGTAAAACTTTCAGAAACTCTTCAGAGGGACCATCACCTTAGTCAGAAGACAGGCTCCAAAGCCCACATGAAAAAATTGTTGAGTGCACTAAGGGATGGGAAAAAAATGCATTCTTACAATAAACACTGCATTACGTGATGGAGGGGAAATTTCTTCTCCCTAACAAGGTAAGAAGACAGATAAAAGACTGTGAAAGGACTGGAAAGTAATTTCACTTTTTGGAAAGCCAGGAAGTCTGCAATGTCACAATAGCAACCAACCTCTGATAGCAGCCCTCTGCTATGTCACTAGTAACCATGCAAAAGTGCCCTCACACCGAGGATGCTCACTTTGAATCCTCTTTTTTCTTAAACTCGTGGATGAGGGACAACAACAAGAGAAAGGAGCTCAAACATCTGAGTGGCAATCTGAAAGCCAAAATGCAAATTAACCCAAGCTTTGCAAGTTTCTACCTGAGGTAGACTACAAAGGACTGCTCTGTATGAAAGGATTTCAGGAAGATTTTTTTTATAGGTTTCTTGAGGAACTGAGGCCCCCTGAGTAAAAACACTGACAAGCAAGTCAGGATCTTTGTTCTTGCATTTAAACTCAGCTAGTCCATATTGTAATTTTAGAAAATCACAATGAAATCATAGAGTTGGGAAATGTTGGCCATTAGGGCTTCTACCTTTTGCCTACCACTCACTCTTCAAAACAAATGTAAGGTTCACAACTAGTACCTGTTGCAGGAGTAAGAAACACTAAAAGCATGCCTTACTCAATGTGGAAAGCCCTATGCATACTCTGCCTTGTTCAGTCATTATATTCACTGTAGGGGTAAATGATTGATATTATTACCACTTACAGATGACAAAAATAGGGCCCAGAGAAGTCTGAATGTACATTTGTCCAAGGCCACAGAGACAGTGAAAGCAAAATGAGGATTTGCACCGAGAACAATTCTCACTTCATCGTAGGTGCTCCATCAGTAGTTTGCAAATCAGTGTATGTTCTAGAGAGTTCTCCAGCCTTCATCTTTCAAAACTTCTATGCCCTACATGTGGGGCAGTGGTTAAGGCTATTTTTGTTGTGGGATGCCATCCAGTTAGCTCTGGCTCATAGGTATCCTATTTACAATAGAACAAAATATCCCTAGCCTTGCACAATCATCACAATTATTTTTGCTTGAGCTCATTGTGGCAGCCACTGTGTTTATTCTCCTTTTACTGGGGACTTCTCTTGTTCACTGCCCCTCTACTTTCCCAAGCACGATGTCTTTTTTCAAGGTCCTGTCTTTCCTGATAACATGTCTGAAGTACATGAGAGAAAGTCTCAACATCCTTGCCTCTACTTGGTTGTACTTTTTTCAAGACAGAGTTATTTATGAGCATCAATTTCTGTGAACCTTGGTCAAGTTATTTGTCTCCGATGGGTCCTAGTGCCTCATATGTATAATTAGGAAGATATAACTTGCTTATAAGGCTGTTAAAAGGATGATAGTCATGCTTGGCATACAGTAAGAGGTGAATAAACATGTCAAAGTGTCGGCAGTTGGAACCCAGGGGCTTTCGACACACAGACACTGCAAGTCACAGGGGCAGTCTCTGCTGTTCAGTAGGGTTTCTTGAGTAGGAATGAACTTTATGACAGCGAGTTTGGTTTTGGTTTGATCTGTATGGTAGACATTGGGCTACCCTGGAATTTAGGTTTTTCCTCTTATATCCTGGGACTGATGACATTGTGTGGACAAGCTGCCCATGCAGGCTTTTGTACCTCAGAGTAAAATGATTATGACATTTGCTAGATCCCAGGCACACGATTACCCATCCTCTCTCTTTTTCCCCTCTCCCAGGGGTGTGCAAGGGAGATTGAATGGTCACTTTGTTTATTTCATACTGAAAGTCATAAGCCTTCATGAAAACTTTCTCTCCCCATCTGCAGATTTTCTAGGTAGGAGATGAAGAAAACATGTCTCTCTCCCCCACACCCACTTCTTTCCTTTACATAGTGATTTCTTGCATTTCAAATCCTGTGATGATAGAGATCATTTATCTAGAAGATTTGACCTCCTTGGAAGAAAGTTCCTGCATAAATTAAAATTGTTATGAAGAGTTGATATCCTGGATATGTATGTGTGAATAATAAAAATGTCAACATCTGCCACAAAGATCCATCAAATGAAATAAAAGGAAAATACCATACATCAAAGCCAGTTAAAAGTTTATTTAGATTTTAAGTTCCCTGGGTTACAACCACACCTAGTATGTTGTCACATCCAATAAATGTTGAAAAACAACTGTACAGCACATGATATAGAGCTATGATATGGGAAGCTCTACCCTAGAAGAAAAATATAGTCCAGTCGCAATGGAAATTGACTGTTGGCGTATGTGCTATTTCGTAAGCATTCACTTATGACTGAAAGGCTTTGCTAATGGAAAAAGACAAGGAGTTGCTTTTTTTAGAGAAATGAAAGTAGATTATAAGAAGGAGCTAGAAGGCTAGAGGGCTAAAATGATTAAGGAAGAACTGAATACACTTGTAATATGCAACTCTGTAGGCAGGGAATTAGTATAGGAAAAAGTTTACCACCCTTAATTCTTATAAACATCTTTATTTTTAGTGGCTGATGTCATTGTTCTCCCAATCCTATACTCTGTTTATTTTTCTGTACACATCTGTGACTCGCTATCTGATCCAGAGAGGCATATTATGTTTGCATGGGGTGGAGGTGCACCTGGTGGGTGTACCATGTGGGGGAAGCCCCCAGAAGTCACTCCCAGGCAATCTCAGATGAGAATTGGGAAAAGAAAGCCCAAACTTCCTTATTGCCTCTTAGTGGAACAACCATGAAACATGCTCTACAGCAGGGATGGGAAATGTCTGGTCTGTGGGCTATATCCAAACCAAACTCACTGCCATCAAGTGAATTCCGACTCATAGCACCCCGACATGACAGGGTAGAACTGCCCCTGTGAGTTTCCACGACTGTAACTATTTAAAATTATAGAAAGCCCCATCTTTCTCTCTCGAGTTCTTTCTAAGGCCCGCTAAATCACCAATACCAGGTAACATCACATGCCTCACCAAAGAGAAGCAGTTCCAGCCATCACATTAGGGGTGAGTAAATCAAATATTTGATGAGGATGGCTCATAAATGATGTTATAAATATCAATATGCCCTTGGCTGAAAAAAATTCCACTCCATCCCTGCTGTACAGAGGCCTCCAGAGAGATAGACTATTAATTTACCATTCCATTTAATGGCTACCAGCCCGGCCCTTTCTTACTGGCCTAACCCCCTCCGCTGCTGATTTGAGGTCATCAATCAAAGAAAGTGTTCTCACCTCAGGGTCTGCTTCTGGGAGAACTTAAGAAGCTTTAGAATATGTAGTGTAAATCTTTCTTTCACAAAGTCTATGGAAAGGGTGACAATACACAAAAATCATGTGATTATAAGTCTGATAACTTATGATTATGAGTGTCACAGAGAAGAGTTGGGGAAGATACGCACCTCAAAGGATGGGAGTATTGTGAAGCCAAGAGGGTAAGCAGGTAATAGGGGGCACAAGACCAAGTAGGACGTAGTCAGTGCCTCAAAATTTTAAGGGAAGGGGCTGCCAACACATGGAAATAGGTACCATGACACTTAGATTTATTTTTAGGCACACAGTTTTCCCCAAACTCAAAGTTCCCCTAAAGAAATCCTAAAACTTCCAGACATTTGAGAATCTGTTGACCAGATATTCTGAATCATAAGTAGGAACCAGTCTTCTAAGGAATGTTTTGTTTATGAATTGTGCATATATCTGTACAGAAAAAAAGACATTGGAGTAGAATATTTGGAATTGATCCTACGCCATGAATACTGAGTAGGGTTCTAAGGAACAGTTGTACACTTTAGAAGACATAAAAGAGACAGACAAAGAATATAGTGTGCTTACCTCCTCCATGGGGTCAGGATCAAGAGAGAAAGTATTCTTTCAATAACTTATATAGTCTTGGAGCATGCACCCCCCCCCCTCCCAGCGACAGACAACCACATATGTAAGAAGCTGGGAAGTGTCCTAAACTAGATATCCCTCAGGTCATTGGGGGAGTTATCTAACCCCACTGTTGGGGCAGTAGAAGGGAGTTGATTGTCTTCTGACCAGGTAGAACAATGGCAACATGTCTGCTCCTAAAAATAAGGTCTGCCAGGCTGCATAGTAATCAGACATCTGCTTGTAAGAAGTAACATTAAGGTAGCACATCTGCTTGTAAGAAGTAACATTAAGGTAGCACTATTAAGGTAGCACTATTGTGGGAATGATTTTTCATCAGGAGAATGTGACGGGGGCTCTTCTCCAACCCACAAATGTGAAGGCCTCCCTCTACCCAAAATCCTGGTTTCCCAGGCTTTTAAAATCATGAACATAGAAAATTTGTCTGCATATGCTGTCTTCCTGGTCCTCAGTTTCCCACATGTGTAGTCATTGTACTCAAGGATCATCTAATTTAGTGTTTCTCAATAGGTAGTAACTTAATATGGGTGGAGGGATGTAAGATCCAAAGTAGAAATCAGAATACTCAAACTTACTGAAAAATTTCAGCAAATATTGCAACAGTGGTACTATAACTTTTCTCCCTTTCAAATTTACCATAAGTGCAGTAAATATTGGTCATACACATATAAATGCATGCAATACCAAAAATTAGATATTTTATTTCCAAGGTTTTTTGATTAAGTGATGATTGTAAGTTCTGAAAATTTTATTTTGTAATTCAACCCAGATTTATTTATCATCTATGACTAGGCACTTTACTACTCCCTGAGAATGTAGTGATAATTACAATGGGGAATGTGCCTCACTCTCATTAGGTTTGTAAGTTGGAAGAGAAGCCTCATCAACAAATATGTGGAGACTTAATTTTATATCGCAAAGGAATTGAAGAGGGTGCAATGAGAACCTATGTAAATTGTGTAGACAAATACATCGAAATTCAGAAGGACTAATGGGCATGTCTAAGATAAAACAGTAAATTAATGGTAAGAGTGGTGCTTTGACCAACATTTCTGTACTTCACAACAGGAGGGCATATATCAAGTACCTTGTGCATATGAGGCTATCAACACAGGAAAGGTCTTTCCTTCTTTTCCCAGTTTATGAGTAGTAAAAGGTTAATGTTAATATGTTAGTTACTATTACTATTGTGATCACAACCCTATTCAGCTTCCACTTAGAGACAGAACATCTGTCAGTAGGAAGGGGCATCACTGAGCTCCTCCTTCCGTAGAATCTGGTATGGGGAATGGTTCATTGACTGTCCCAGCTACCACAGCTCCAGATCCACTGTTACTTTTATGCTAAGGCCACGATTCCCAGGCTACTCCTAGAGCAGTGGTTCTCAACCTTCCTAATGCCTCGACCCTTTAATACACTTCCTCATGTTGTGGTGATGCCCAACCATAAAATGTTTTTTGTTGCTACTTCATAACTGTATTTTTGCACTGTTATGAATCATAATGTAAATATCTGATACGCAGGATATATTGTCATTGTTACAAATTGAGCATAATTAAAGCATAGTGATTGAGATAGTTAAGGTTTATTGTGCCAACCTGGCTGATAAACACATGTGTGATTAATTGAAGGGTAGATAAATAAATGGCTCAGTGAGCCTTGCCTTTCTGGTTCTTGGGCCGCTTGCCATCTGTTGGTCAGAATAGGGTGCAAGCTGCCTTAGTCAGTTCCCTGCTTCAGCTGGAAAGTCTCACTTGCTGCAAGACATCCCTGAGGAGAAGCCACATGAATCTACCCTGATGCAGCCCTGGGTACTGGAGCAGCCGTGTGGAGCCCCTTGCCAGCACTGAGAACTTACACACACACTGATTTGGCTTTCCTCCTGCATTTGGCGTTATTGCATGTGTTTTGTGAGATTGAGGAGGACTTTATAGATCAGTGTCAGCCATATGGGCTAATGTTGGACTTATGGGCTTGGACAGCACTGTGTTGGGATGCTTTCTTAATGTACACTTACCCTTTATATAAAACTCTCTCTTATATACATATGAGTTTCTGTGGATTTGTTTCTCTAGTCTACCCAGACTAACACATACTTCATAATTGTAATTTTGCTTCTATTATGAATCAAAATGTAAATGTTTGATGTGGAGGATGTATTTTCATTGTTACAAATTGAACATAGTGATTAATCACAAAACAATATGTAATTATATATTGTGAAATATTTCTTTCTAATTACAAATAAGTGAAATTTTGTCTTGAAGCATGGGGCAGCTTGGGTAACAGTCTTCAGGACGGGATACTTGTATGGGCACATCTGCATGCGGGCGGATCCGTCTGGAGATAGATAGAGGAACGGTGCCTCTGCTCCTAAGACTATCGGAAATATGTGTTTTCCGATGGTCTTGGGCAAGCCCTGTGAAAAGGTCATTCAACCCCCAAATGGGATGCGACCTACAGGTTGAGAACCCTTGTCCTAGAGCATGACTCAGCACAAGACGCTCGAACCTGTTCCTGCCCAGTGCGGCACTCCTCCAATGAGCGATGTGTGCTTCGGTAGCCACCATGGCATACGCTCGGGATTGCACTACAGCCTGACGCGAATTCTAGAATTGGGTTTCCCTTATTGATTTACAGGTAATTCTTCTCTCTCCACATTAGGATATGAAGGTGCTTCCCCCTCGCTCCTGCTTTCCTCCCATTTCTCTCTCCCGAAGTTCTACAATTATTCTTTCATGACTATTCTCATTTTGCTGCCAAAAGGACCCAGACTGCATAGAACCGTAGAACACTATGAATACAGGACACATAATTCAGACCAGCTGGTATTCACTTTCAAAATTACTAAAAGTAGTATTAGTTCTTCAATATCTCAGAAGAAATTATTATGCTGAGTCCTGGATCTTGTGTGAATCTGGAAGCACACAAAAAGAGCACCATGTAAGACAGGTCCTACTTGTATATGAAAGCACTGCTGATGGAGATCCCGAGGTTTCTTAAGTCAAGGCTTCTTAACCTATTTTAAAATTTGCAACCCTTTTTCATTTGAGAAATTTGCAGCACAGGCAAGCCCTGCCACAAACACCTCAAATTTACTACGCTTTGATTTTGAATTAATTTTTTTGTCATTACACATTCAGAAACTCTTTACTCTTGCTAGATTTTTCACTATCCCCCAATTCAGTTACACAACCCCATTTGGGGTAGACAGCCACAGTATAAGAAGCGTTATCTTACGGCACTGGAGGTCAAATCAGAAATATCTACTCTACTATTATGGTGTTGCATTCATGCTCTGAGGAAATGCTAAAGTGGCTGTGCATGTGCCTAGCCAACAAAGTGGAGGCAAAGCAAGAGGAAAGCAGCTGCCTGGTTTTGTTTATGATTCTTTGAGCACCAGAATGCGGTGAGAGAGTCACTATGTTTATTTTGCAGAAGTTGCAGAGGTTTGTATGACTCCATATGTTTACTTACTGGACAATGATAATTATTAGATTAATATTTCACATATAAATTTGAGTCTATCTGATGAGTAGGCAACAATATCCATAGTAACTCTCCCCCTGCCCCCTATAGTATGTGCTAGTCTGGGTTCTCTAGAGAAGCGAAACCAGTATTGCTTATCTGTATGGCTCACACAGTTGTAGAAGTGAGTAAGTCCACTCTGGTTCAAATCCATGGATCAGATAGTAAGCGAGAGGCTTCTCCTGACTGGTGTAGCTGCAGGGGCTGACGAAGTAGGAAGACCATAGGC
Organism: Echinops telfairi; assembly: GCF_000313985.2. Classification (NCBI taxonomy): domain Eukaryota; kingdom Metazoa; phylum Chordata; class Mammalia; order Afrosoricida; family Tenrecidae; genus Echinops; species Echinops telfairi. The sequence continues at coordinate 48,816,310 of NW_022109491.1, forward strand.
TCATGGATGCAAATTTGAATGAATATAAAGTCTGTAGTCTGCTGCTGATTTCTGGAATTAGCAGACAATATAGCAGCAGTTCAACAAACCATATATCAGAATCCAGATCCAGCAGAAGTGAAAAGCTTTCTCACCGAGTCTACTTAAAAAGGATGAGACAATACACCCAAGGAGTCTTTCTTGAAATGTCATCAAGGTGGTGATATGATCAGAGGAGGTGCCCTCCACCACATGTCCTAGGTGCTCCCGCAGTTGACGACATCATATTGTATCCCATCATAGAATCGATTACATTGCTAGATCACATCATGGTGGATTACTGCCACACTACTGAGAACCTTGGGTCAACCAAGTTGACACATAACCCAAGTATCACAGAGCATAAATACATGGTAATCTTTCAAACTGTGGCTCTATATAGAGCACTTTCATAAATATTGGTGTTCTATTAGCCCCCTATACTACTCTCCAACACTTGGTGTGTTTTTCATTTTAGTAATACATTCTGTTTAGCCTTGTTAGTTATTCTTGTTAATATTTAATACTTGTTTTCACTTGTATTTCCCTGATGACTAAAGGGTTTGTTTCTTTTCATGTGATTATTACTTATTTGGTGTCCTTTATTAGTGATGTGCCAGTTCAAGTCTCTTGTCCATTTTCCCATTGAGTTATTGGGTCTCCTGTGTTGATTTACAAGTAATTCTTATATAAATTTTGGCCAGTTCTATGTACTATATGCTGCAATAGCTTCTTGTATTTTGTAGCTTGCCTGTTTACTCTCATTTTTCGATGAACCAAAACCAAGAAACTCACTGCTATCAAGTTAATTCTGACACACAGCAACCCAATAACACAGTGTAGACCCACCTTGTATGTTTCCAAGGCTGCAAATCTTTACGGATGCAGGAAGCATCATCTTTCTAACATGGGATGCTGGCAAGATAGAATTGATGACCTCGAGCTTACCAGCCCAATGAGTAAATCACTGTGCCACCAAGGGCTCCTTTTTCAATGAAGAAAAGTTCTTCATTTTAAAGTGGCTCATTTTCTCACTTTTTAAAATGCTTGCTACATTTTGTGTTCTGTTGAGAAATGCTTGCTTATTTCATGACACTGAGTTTTATAATCTGCATTCTTTTAAATGTATAACGTATTCCAATGAAATTTTTACATAAAATTAATCTGATCCAGGTTAAAAGTCTTACTTTTCATAATAACCCTGTGGGTCAGACACTCTTCCCATTGATAGCTGCAAAGTCTGAGTCCAGGAGAAGTTAAGTAACATGCTGATTGGCCCATATCTAGAAGGTGAGGGAGGGGCGAGAATAAAGTCTGGCTGTGATTCTATGCTTATGATTTCCATTTTGTCCTGGCCTCCCAAAGCATATTTCAGATATTATCCTCATCAGCAAAATGAGACAACTCATCTACTACAGAGATAATATAAATATTTTAGGAATTATGTGCAACAAAACTCAAAATCTTTAAGGAGTTACTTGTTAGGAGTGATAAGTGGGATCCACAAAACTATGGTATTAATCCATTAAGTCTGGAATGGAACTCACCCCTGTGGTAGAATCATCAACCATTTAAGATAAAAGGGGCAGCATTTACCCTACAATGGAGTCCAAAGGCTTAGGAAAGAAAGGAATGGAAACAGAAAACAGGGAGAAAGCAGGATATGTGATGGTATATTGGAGGTATTGTGATGGAAAAGCCGAACTAAAATGTCTATTAATTTTTTAATATAAAACTGATGATCCATCCTATGAACCTTCACCTAAGCCACAATAAAAATGTAATTAAGATGTCTAACATGGCTTCTAGGACAAATATGTGTATATACATATTTCTACTTTCTGTGACTATTAATATAAAATAAAAATTGCCGAAATAGGGGCCAATGGCTGATGTGTTTTCTTTCCTTCTCTCTTTACCTGAAGAAAAGGATAATTGAGTTAATGTAGTGGCTGAACTAATTTTTACCACTAAGCACTCTAGACAAATATTATACTCATAAAACTACTGTTAAAAAATCGACTTATCTGCTTACAATGGGTAGTGAGGGTTGATAATAATATATCATTGCTGACATATAAGAAGCTACTAAACAATGCCTAATGTAGATATTAAGGTGAGCAAAGTCAGATACGTACAGATTTATGCAATTCCTGCCATAAACACTTATTCAGTCTTACACTTTCTACAGAAGATCTCTCTAGACCACAGGAAATGTATTAGTCAATCACAAACATGAGGTCTTTGAAAAGGCAGAATGATCTATATTCAAAGTTTAGCGGTTCAAAAGTTCAGAGCAAAATACTAGACAACTTTTATCTACAACTGGAACCTATTTGATAGGTTTTATTTCTCTCCAGAGAATTAATATTTTTTTGGAAAACGTTTTTTAGTCTTGTGCATTCAAGAAAAGTTATTTGTTAATCAAAAAGAAAAAAATTTTGTTAGTCAAAAAGAAAAAAATTAAGTAGGGTAGTTTCTTTACACTCAGAATTCTTTAAGATAAAGCTTTTAGTAGACAGAGAAACACGCACATACAGGACATGCTCACACAGGAGTTTGAAGTGCAAGTTCCACCACTTTTGAGAGTTGATGAATCTATGAAAGATAATCAGTTTTCTGATTTTAATTTCTCAATACGTGGAATAAAAAAGACTTCTTAAAATAATTAAATATGTTTTCGTATTTTTAATAAAAAATATAAAAGATTTCTCATCTGATTCTGGCAAAAATTGAATTAGATGAGATACACAGAGGACCCAACATATTTTGCAATGACCACTCAATAAATACACAGTGCCTCCGTCGTTTCCCGCATGCTCCACCTCTTTCTATTTTCCTTCACAAGAAACTAGTTGCCGCTTAGTTACTTCTGACTCGATGTGCCATGACGGATCTCAGGTTAGGTTTCTGCTCCACCGAGTTGTCAGTGACTAGGATCTTTCAGAAGTAGACTGTTCTTCTGAGGCACTTTAGGGTAGATTATGCTTGCCAACAATTTTGTTAAATAGATAAGGGCTTAGTGGCTTGTGCCACCTAGACCCTCTATCAATGATTGCAGCAGCACAGTGACAGGGAACTGCCGGAAGTTCAGGCCAGATTCAGAAGTGGACATGAAACAAGGGATATTGTAGGTAATGTCAGAAGGCTCTTGGCTCAAAGCAGAGAATATCAGAAAGATGTCTGCTTATGTTTCACTGACTGCACAAAGGTATTCATCTGTGCGCACTATAATGAACTGTGCACAAACGTGAGAAGAATGGGAATTCTGGAACACTTCATTGTGCTCATTCAGAACACAATGTACATAGATCAAGAGGCAGTTGTGTGCATTGAACAAGGGAGAATTGCATGATTTAAAAGCAGGAAAGGTGCGCATACAACAAGGGAATATTGCATGATTTAAAATCAGGAAAGGTGAGTGTCAGAGCTGTATCCTCTCACCATGTGCATTAAAACTATATGCTGAGCAAATCATCAGAGAAATTGGATTATATGAAGAAGAATGTGGCATCAGCATTAGAGGAAAGCTTATTAACAACCTGCAGTATGCAGATGGCACAACATTGCTTGCTGAAACTGGGGAAGAATTGAAGAACTTGCTGATGAAGAAGGATTGTAGCCTTCTATATAAATTGCAACTCAATATAGGGAAGATCAAAATCCTCAGAACAGGACCAATAGGTAACATCATGATAAATGGAGAAAAGTTTGAAATTGCCAAGGATTTGTATCCATAATTAAAGCTCATGACAGCAGTAGTCAAGAGATCAAAAGACATATGGTGCCCGTTGGTAAATCTGTTGCACAAGACCTCTTTAGGGTTTTGAAGAATAAGGATGTTTCTTTGAGGACTAAGGTGCAGTTGACCCAAGCCATGGTATCCTGCATTGCATCATATTTCATGTGAAAGTTGGACATTTGATAAGAAAGATCATAGAGGAATAGATGCCTTTGGATCACGGTGCTGCAGAAGAATATTGAAAATACTATGGACTAAAAGGACAAACCGATCTGCATTGGAAGAAGTAAGGCCAGAGTGCTTCTTCGAGGTAAGGATGACAAGACTTTGTGTTGCATACTTTGGACATATTGTCAGGAGAAATCAGTCCCTGGAGAAGGATATCGTGTTTGGTAAAGTGGAGGAGTGGCAAAAAAGAGGAAGACCCTCAACAATTTGGGCTTGGGTATAGGAACATTGTGAGGATGGTGCAGGATTGTATTGTTTCATGCTGTTGTGCATAGAGTCACTATGGGTTGGAGCCAACTGGATAGCACCTAACAACAACAACAACAACAACAACAGGGACTCCAGCACAACAATAGCTCCTAGCAAATAAATTTGCTGTCTAGGGATGACAATCATCTCCCACACCATTTGAATGCACGCATTTAATATGGATAAATGTATCCTATAAATGCACATCTGCAGCCTTTGGTTATCAGGAGAACTTGAGTTAAACAATGGCTGTGTAATTTTCAAAGGGAGTGTCTTACTTCAGTTACTCAATTATTATCAGCAGCAGATAGATCATAAAATCTATAAAAATAAGGTGATCTTTACCATATTCCCCACCTTATAAATTGGTGTATGAGCAAAATGCAATACAATATTAAAGTATGTTGCATAATGGAGACCAATGCAAGGCCTTAGGAGTACCTAGGTCCTTCCTAATGAGACACTGATTAAGTGTTCATGCTGTTTGGATGTAGGACTTCAAACCTAGTCATTCAAAGTTCAACCCTCTGCTGAGAATGCAAATCACCTGGGGATTTATTAAGATGTACATTCTGATTCCGTTGATCTCGGGTGGAACTGCAAATTGTCTGCAGTGTTTACAATCAGGAATGACCTGATTCAAAGTCCTGTAGATGCTTCTTGCTAGGAGCACAGATACTGATAAATTTTTCATATGACATTATTTTAATAGAACAAACAATAACTATTTGGTTATATATCTGGCATAGTTGGATGTTACCCAAAAGGACATTACGTAGTACATGACTGTAACTGGTAGTCTCCCAAAGCAGATAGTTATACTCATCTGAGATTATGTGGTATATATACATAAAAACAAAGGAAGAGACAATTGAAATAAAAAGACCTCCCAAATTGGATCTCATTTCTTTTAAGGGTTCTTGAAAGTGAAATGAAATACAGTTAATTCAATATTTTCTTTTGTCCATTCAACTACGTAGATTTATAATTTGGAGGATGCATACAACCCAAACACATCAGAAAATTAAAATATGAAAATAAAAAACAAGTCCATTTATGGACTTTACTGTCCTCTAGAATGCTAACCCATAAGTGGATGCAGCATTTACTTCGCTTAGACAAGTATATTTAATTTGATTTGTATAGATAGTTTTACTAACTACTCTGAAACTTGCTACTGTGGCTTACAGCCTTCATTCAGATACCTACAAGAAGTTATTTTAGCTGCATGTGGCAGGCCTGGAGGTTTGCTGCCCAGATTCCACATCAAGCAAAGACTTAATGCCTAGATGTAGGGAATGTGGTCAGCAAACAACCTCCAGATGTCAGTGACTTGGGGTCAGCATCAATAGCAGAGACTCCTTTGTCTGAGGTCATGCCCTTCCCAAGGCAATCTACATCTGGTGACTGAGCAAGATTGGCGTATAAATATCTGCCCATTCTTGCCTGATGGGGATGACTTATGTGCAATATCTGCTCCAGCCCATCTTCCTATCCCCAAGCCCCTATGCTGAACTCGTATCACAATTAGATTCTACCTTCTGCCCAGTACTGCTTCCACTACTTTTTTCTCATAAGTGTGGATCCCTAATAACATCTTTGTTATCTTGAAAAACAAAGTGCTAGGATGCACTGCGGTACAGATGGGAACAGGAAATACAGGGAATC
>NW_022109491.1:48822847-48828272 GCF_000313985.2 Echinops telfairi
TTAAAGGCCCTGAACCTGAGACATACACATGTCTGACTAAAACAAATATAATTTTAAATGATGCTCTAACAAATGCTAATTTTTATCTCCCAAATGAAGGTTCTGTTGTACCATATCAGTCATTGCTCATCAATTAAAAATTTACAATCTGAAATTGGGTGGAAAAGTCAAACTTCACAATGTCTTTCCTGATATCAGTTTTAGTTTCTGAGAAAGTAAAACAGTATAACATTTTCAAATCCAGAATAGCCATGTTTTGATTTATTATTTTTATTAAAATGAAAGATATAATTTTAAAAAATGAATGGCAAAGTAAGACATACATAATTGGTTGACTACTCAGTAACTATGCCCCCTTTTTGTGGCTAATATTGCCCCAATATCAGAAGAGAGTGGCCAGATGTATGGGATAGATTGTGATTTGTTTTAACCTGCCCTACTAAATAATTTAATTAAGTTAAAATAAATTAAACTTAACATTCTTTTCTTAGCCATATTAGCTAAATTACAAGTGCTTAATAGTTACATGTGATTATTGGCTATCATATTAAAGAATATGGAATAGTCCCAGCATCAAATAAAGTTCTACTGAACAGTGCTGATTTAAATATATAAATAAATCATGGTGCCTGTTGGTGTTGTTGGGCTGCTAACTGTAAGGACAACAGTTAGAAATTACCAGAAGCTTCCTGGGAGAAAGACAAAGCTTTCTACTCCCATAAAGAGGGTCAGTCTGGAAACTCACTGGGGCAACTCTACCCTGCCCTATAGGGTTTCTATGAGCCAGCATCGACTGGATGGGGGAAGCGTGTTGTCTTAACTGTGCTTAGTATATGTAATTTACCTCTGATGGCAATGGGGCACTAATTCTGACCAACGTCATATAAGAGAAAGTGTTCTGGAAGATTCTGGAAATTTTAAATTTTTTCTGAGTAGACCAATCTATGGACAGGAAAGTCCCTTTTGCTTTCTCTTTCTATTCCTCTGATTGGAAAGCTGTTACCTGAGGACTTGATGCCCACAGTGTAGGGTTAATACTGACACGTGGAAGTGTCAGCATCTAGATCCTTGGTGGCATCATTTAGCTGAAGAATCTACCTATCCCTGAACTTCTTCCTAAGCAACCACTTCATGTTCATAGAATTTTACCCTTGGTTCTTTGAGTTTTCTGTTGCAGCTTTAATCATTCCTAACTCTTTTGAAAGCTTGAACAAAGAAGAGCAGAAGAGAAAAGGTTTATGTATAAGCCTCTTCCCTGTCTCCCTATTCTTAAATGATGACTTAATATAACTTTTTTCTAGGCACATATGAGGGAGATTCAAATACTTCATGGAAAATGGAATTAAGCAATCATGGACTTTTTGCACGAACTTTTTGAAATCTCACATTTTTGCATAGCTATATGAAGAAGCCCTGGTGGCATTGTAAGTTATGTATTGAGCTGCTAACCCAAAAGTCAAGAATTAGACTCCACCAAAGAAAGAAGAAGCTGTCTGCTCTTGTAAAGACTTACAGCCATTGAACTCCAAGGGAGCTGTCCAACTATCCAGGGGTGCTATAAATCAGAATCCATTCCATGGCAGTGGGTTTCATTTGGGTTTAGGATAATCATATGGTGTATGCACAATAATCCCTGCCATTTTAAATATATATTTTATTATAAAATTATATTTATTGAAGTATATAGAAAATCATAAGGAATAAAATTAAATTACACAGATACTATGCAGAGAGTACCAACATATTAAACCTTATAATTACATTTTTCTATGTGTTTTATGTAATTTGTATGCTGACTTAAAAATTATGAGAACAGATATTGCTATCTCTCATAGATAGAAGGCATATAATAATAACATTACCTGATTTATTTATTATATCAATGAAAATACCTTTAAATATGGATTTGGAGTACAAAAAGTGATGACTCCATTCTTCATTTGGTCTTAGCCAGAAGCCTGAGAAGCAGTGACTCATTCTCTTATAAAGAAACCAAATAATTCGTATGAAATGTCCCCAAGTCCTAACTTAAAATATCTCAGGGTACATCAAAAAGCATTGCTAATAGTGTTCCAGTTCATACATGCATGGCTTATTCTAAGCAAAATATGTTTAGGTATGTCTTTGCAGACAAATTCATTTGGTCAGACACTTTTCCAAGTCTCAACAGTATGCCTTCATAAAAAAGACCCATCAAAACCATGACTTCCAAAGGAATCTGTTGGGCCATTTCAATTCAAGGCAGGGGAATCTGCTCAGAAGGTCATGGCACTATTTGAAGGGAATTCCACAGGGGAACTCATTGTAGATTTTTTGCAGGGGCATATCATGATAACATGTTAAGAAAATTGAGAACCAGGAGGGGAAGGGGAAGGTGGGGAGAGAAAGGGTGAATTGATTACCAGAATTGACATATAACCCCCTCCCAGAGGGATGAACAACAGAAAAATGGGTGAAAGGAGACAGCAGATGATGCAAAATATGAAAATAATAACGTATCAAGGTTTATGAGGGAATGAGGGTGGAGGAAGGAGGGAAAAAATGAGGAGCTGATATAAAGGGCTCAAGTACAAAAAATGTTTTGAAAATGATGATGGAAACATATATATAAATGTGCTTGACACAATGAATGAATGTATGGATTGTGATAAGAGCTGTAAGAACCCCCAATAAAAGTATTTAATTAAAAAAAAGAAAAGAAACTTGAGAACTTCGTTAATGAGAAAAAAGATTACAAAAGTTGAGCCAAGGAATTTTTTGTCCATCATGATCACCTGCTCATTCTTCAAGAATAACAAGGGTACAAGAATTTAGTTGATAAATCTTACCCCATGCACTCTATATCTTTGATCTTGCACTTTCAGACTGTTTTTCCCCAACAGAACAAAGAAAATGTAATATGAACATGAGTAGAATCCCTTGAGGATGCTAAAACTGCTCTTTTGATGTGTTATGAATTGAAGAGCTCAGAAGTCTCCAGGGAAGGGTTAGAGAGATGGAAATACTTCATTGATAAGTCTTATCTGGAGGATGTACTGAGAGATAATAGTTTTAATGTTGACATTTGGTTTATATTTTCTATTATTTTATAGCATTACTTTTTGACTTACTCTAAATGTATACATACAATATAATTTATGTTCAAAATATAGTAGAAAATAGTGGGCAAAGTTATAAAATTTATTAGACATAGCCAAGGAATGAGTTATTGGGCTTGGGGGGTTAGGACCACAGTTTCAGGGTACAGCAAAATGAACCTGCATAACATAGTTCACAAAGAACATGTTCTACATCCGACCATGGTGAGTAGTAACTGGGACCTTAAAGCTTGTAGGCAGCAATAGAAGATGGTTTCTCTCCTTCCAGAGCAAAGAAGAATAAAGAAAATCAAAGGCTCAAGGAAACAATTATTCCAAAAGACTAATCTAATGGATTATGTGACCCTGTACTACCATGAGCCCAAATGAAGTAGATTGTGCTTCACTATCACTACCAACTGCTACAATGGTGATCACAATAGAACATCCTGAACAGAGGGGGGGAAAAGTGTGGAACAAAACTCAAAATTATATAAAAAGACCTGTGTTACTCTGGCTAGACTAGAGAAAAAAAATACATAGTCACTTATATGTGTATAAGAAAGAGCTTTATATGCAAAAACTATTGAATATTGAGAAAATATCCCAGTCCAGTTCAGATTAAGTCAAGAAATCTGATATTTGCTCATATGCCCGATACCAATGTATAAATTCCTCTGCAGACTCATTAAAAACCTGCAGTGACGTCAAATGCAGGAAGGTCTCAGGGCAGTGGGTAGAAAGTCTTGTGGATCCAGTGGTGTTGTAAGCATCTCGGTGCTGTCGTGGGTCTCCACGTGGCTCCTCAAGCTCCAGGATGCTAGCATAGCTCGGTGTGTCTTGTCATCAAGAATACCAAACAGAGAGTGTATGTGTCCTTCTTCTAGTGAGCTACTTATCGCCATAGCACATCCAAGTGAGGTCATCAAACTGTGACCTGATTGACAGGCTAAACTTCACCCCTTCACTCTTAATTGTCTCAAGTTGGTAGCAAATTATGACTACCCCTTGTCAACTTGATACTTTCACACAGCTCTTTAGCCATATATAACCTTCAGAGAAACAATAATAAAATCATACCTGTACCGAACCAGATAAAACTAAAATGCATACTATCCAAAAATCTGCCACCCACATTTAAACATAGCATTCTATAAGTGAACAAAACAAAAATATTCTATACTTAAGAATTGCAGTTAAGTAACACCTACATGTTAATCCTATAATCCTATGAACATATTCTCCCACCCATGAAAGTTTATAAGCCAATCACTTCATGCTTTTATCCTCCCAATTTTGGATATCCAGTTTCTATTCTGCCCCCTTACATCAACCCATTGCTTTGAGGAGACAATCACATTCTTTGATGTGAAGAATCTTCATTCCAGTTGGAACCTTGGGAAGTCACCAGCCATATGCAAATTCAAATCAAGACAGGCCATCCATAAGGTCTGCAACCAAATGCATCTGTTCACAGGCTCAAATATCTTTTCTTCATCTGGTTGGGTTCTGGACACCTCTGTATTGTCTGCCTCACTTAGCCTTACCAGGGTGCTCATTGGCTGCCTTGCCTTTTGACCATGAGCTCTATCACAAATTCTCAACAACACTAGCCCCATTTTGATAAGTCATGAACTTCAGACCAGTCAACCCGCTCTCATCTTCTTCTCTAGTCCCTGTGAACCAGGTCCACAGCTGTCAGTGGCCAGACTCTACCCGTCTCTCTATTGCTGCCTTTCTCCCACGTCAACTCAACAAGTAGATCCAGGTGGTCATCTAGCCAGCATTTCAGGCTGCCACAGGCTCCCTTTAACGTTCAATCATAAAGAGGAGTTTTCTTCATGGTTCCATATTTTTTTCCAGGTTCTGACAAAAATCACTAGTTCAAAATTCAAAAATCCAAAGCGTTCCTTTTCTTCCTTCACTCTACCAACAGCCCCTTAGGCAAGTCTCTTCAAATACAAATGCCCTGAGTACTCCAAAGCACTGAGTGGGGCTAATCTTTGCAGAGCCTTCTTTGCAGGTGTGTCCTAACCCATTTATAGATTTAAATTGATGAGTGAAGGCAAGTACATTTACACACTTTCTATTTATATTTCCCAATAATCATCTCTATCAATCATTATATCAATAATAACAAACAGAAAAAATCAGTATAAACAAAGAAAAATCAGATAATAAACTCAATTCTTAAAACAGTCAAGTTCAATCCTTATCTATATTTATCTTAATCCTTATCTAAACTATTCTATGGATACAAAATAGGGGCTTAGTCCTCTGACAACACCAAGGCAGAGCCAGGCTGTCAGCCATCTTGACATTCTGTCAGCTATTTTCTTTTTCTTTTT
>NW_022109491.1:48829294-48830544 GCF_000313985.2 Echinops telfairi
CTAAACTTTAACTTCCCATATTCTTTTCAGAAAACAACCAGTAAACTTCATGGACATATCTGACCTCTGGCTAGCCAAAGAACAAAAAGTACCATGGGACAGAAGTCAAACAGGCAGCCACTTTCCATCTTCATGATTTGTTTCTCCAGCACCCCACTCCTGGTACCAGAATGTGTTAGTCTGGGTAGGCTAGAGAAACAAATCCATAGGAGCTTTATATACAAGAACAATTGAATATGGAGAAAATATCCCAGCCCAGTTCAAATCAAGTCCACAAGTTCATTATTAGCTCATTTGTCCAGTACCAATCTATCAATTCCTCTTCAGACTCACTAAACACATGCAATGATGCCAAATGCAGGAAATCACAGGCCAGTGGGTGGAAAGTCTTGTGGATCCAGTGGCAGTTTAAGTATCTCAGTGCTAGGGTGGGTCTCCATGTGGCTCCTCCAGCTCCAAGTCTCTAGTTTATCCCCATGTGTCTTGTCATCAGAAATACCAAACAGAGAGTGTGTGTGTCCCTCCTCTAGTGAGCTGTTTATCTCCATAGCACCACCAAATACAGTAATGTCATCAAGCTGTGACCTGATTGACAGGCTAAACTCCACTCCTTCACTCATAATAGTCTAAAGTTGGCTTCAGAATATGTAACTCCCACAAGACCCGACTTACTGATATGATAGAGACTGGTGGAATCCTGAGTCCTTGGCACCTAGATATCCTTCCAGCCTGGAAATGAGTCCACTCTGAGGGATGGCTTGGCAGCCAAACAACAGACAGGATTGTGAAATTATAACAAAACAAAACAAAAAAGACCACTTGCAAAGAACATACTCCTCAAATAATCAAACACATGAGACTAAAAGGTCCAGGTGGACCCTCAACCAAGTAAGGAACAGGAACGAAGGATGAATGGAAGAGGGATACACAAAATGGAAGCCAGAAGAGGGCTGTCTCAATGAAGGAATTGCTGCTAATGTTACAAAGAAATGTGTACAAATTGTTGAATGGAAAATGAATTTGCTTTGTAAACTATCACCCAAATCACAATAAATAAATGAATCAATAAAATAGAAACCCTGATCGATTTTAAGAGCATGAAAGTATTTTTGCCAGTTTCAGCAATTCTGAGTAAGGCATCATTGTGTTTTCTCTATAGCTGCTTGAGTTAGTTAATTGTGCCAGCCTGGCCAATAATCACATGTGGTGCTGGTTGAAAGGTGGAGGGATAAATGGGTGGTGAAGCCTCG
>NW_022109491.1:48832420-48859684 GCF_000313985.2 Echinops telfairi
GGTTAATGTTGGACTTGTGGGCTTGGGCAGCATTGGGTTGGGATGTTTTCGTGATGCACATTTTCTTTGCATAAAACTCTTTCTTATATGTGAGTTGCTGTGGATTTGTTTCTCCAAAGTACCTAGACTAATACACTGCTTTATATTTTTACTTCATGATTCCCTAGGATATTTCACTATTGCAATTTATGTGCATTCTTAACACACCAGACCAATTATTCTCGATAAGAAGTAGTTACATGGACATGCTCTCTCAGGTTAGATTCTTATTTTTTTGGAACAGCACATATTTTGTCTATTTCTTGATGTAACATAGAGCCTGGCATATAGGTGACACGCACTAATGACATGTCTAGCAGTGGGGAATATGAAGGTAGTGTAGACAAAGCATCATTTCAGTGGGTGAACTACCTTGATTGAGAAATGGTTTTGATTTCCTCAAAACAATAGAAAACAGTATTTAAAACAAAAATTAGCAAAATAATATTTTTGGTAAGAAATTTACAAAAATTTCCAAATAGCTCTTGGGTAAGGAGCTGAAAGGGAATGATCAGCAAACATTTCCATAAAATTTCTTAGTCAAATTTTTTCAATGTAAAAAAAGAAATGTGTTTTTTTTCTTAACATGTTTTCTCCCCTGTGCCTCCCTTTGCAGTGGGAAGTCTTTAAATTTCCCTTGGTTTATTTAGCAATCACTCTTTGTTTTAGCTTATGACTCAGGTAACTAACAGGTCCTGGATTAATATGAAGCTCTGTGTTGATTGTACCAAGATGGAGAAGGAGATTTCACCACCTAGGCTGGGGGTCTGACACACACCTAGGCCTGGAAAGCTACAGAGGCAGGTGCAGAATCCCAGAAAAACAGCTATTGGAGTCTTTGGCACTTAAAAAAAATAGATGAATTTCAGGAAAAAAAGGTGCAATTTTAACACTTGAGAACAATTAGAATTTTAAAACACACAGATATCAAGGTTCTCAATTTTAGGAGACACTTGTGTAAAGACAGAAGCTCAAAATTTACTTTCTCAGGTTAACCCACAGACAAGCTTTCCTGTTTGGAACTAGTTCCAGCTCTGATGGCAATGGCCCACCATATTTTATCCATTTTTCCTGAGGACAAATTACCTCTTAAATGTAAATTATGGTGTAGTATCTTAGATTGCACAGCTGGGGACACACACTCTGAAGTGAAAAATTCTATGGAGAAGGTGTTGGGACCGTATTCTCAGAAGTGGGCAGAGAGAGAAAGTCACATAGAATCCTATTTCAAGTGAAACCCGAGCTGATCCCTAAAAACACAGCCAGTTACTTAATCTGTAGGCCCAGTGGAAAATGAAAATGCAGGACCTAGTTTTTTAAAAAGGAAAGAAGGCATAATTAAAGTACTAAATGTTTTCTTTCTTCTATGGTTTCATTGATTGTCATTGTGGTAGTTACATAATCTGTGTCAATTTGCGACTCAAGAGGATTAAGAGTAAAGTGGTGGAGTCTAGTCTGTCAATCAGATCATAGCCAATGAGGCTCTGTGTGGGCATGGCCTTCTTCTGAGAATTCTGGGAACTCATGGATTTTCCTCCTTAGAGGTGGGAGACACTTCTCTCTCTCTCTGCTCACTTCCTGAGAGACACTATACTGACAGACACATGGCACTATGCCCTCAGAGGTAGAGAAGCCACGTGGACCTACCCTGGTGCAACCAGACATCTCGAGCCAGAGAAGCCACATAGAGACTCCTGTCAGTGCTGAGATGCTTACAAGGCCATTGGTTCCACAACACTTCCAACCCACTGGCCTGTGATCCTCCTGCATTCGGCATCATTGCATGTATTTCGCGAGTCTGAAGAGGGCTTTATAGATTGCTATCAGACATATGGGCTAATATCAGACTTAAGGACTTGATCTGGATGGGGCTGGGACATTTTCTCAATATTCAATTGCTCTTTTATGTAAACCTCTCTTATATACATATGAGTGTCTGTGAATTTGTTTCTTGTCTAACCAGACTAACACAGTCAGGATATATTTATTTTTGCTATTTTATAACCTTATTGATAAATAGAATGTAAATTATAACATGTACTTTACCATTCATCTTTATATTATACACTGCTAGTTTTAAATATAAATGTAAGAGCATTTAAATTGGATATAGTGACCTAAATACACATTATGTTTTGTAAACTGTGCATGCATATGCATTTTGTTCTTACCAGAACAATTAAAATATTGCTCAAAATAACCCAAATGACTTTATTTTATTCCTGATATGTGCACATCCTATCAATACTCTCTGCCTTTGACTTACTGATGACTAAGGAAGATGTTCCTATGCCATGCTTCTCAGTATGTTTGGGAAGTCAACTGCCCAACTATTAGTTTGTGAAACTGTGGTGAGTTGTACGTTACTATGCTGTTGGAATCTATACTGATAGTATTTCAAATATTAGCAGAATTACTCATGATGGACAGGTTTCAGCAGAGCTTCCAGACTGATATATTAGGAACAAAATCCTGATACATGTATTTTAAATTAGCTAATGAAACACCGATGGATCACAAAAGAATTTTGTTTTATATACACAGTAAAGGTAAGCCATCTAGATCGGAAGGCAGTCCATAATAGCTACAACAATGGACATACCAATTATCATGAAGATGGCACAAAATTGGACAATGTTTCTTCCTTTGCACATGGGTTCTCCATGAGTCGGAGATGAGTTGACAATAATCCACATTAATAATAACTTGCTAGAATAAAGGTAGTAGGAAATACAAAAAGAGAGGCTCAATGGTGAAAAACAGGATTATTGGAGGAAACCTGAGAGGGGCCTCTATCTGGAGTCAAAAGGCCCTGTCTGGACAGTGGAGCAGGATTTTTTAGGAGTGGTCAAAGGGTAGAAATGTGTGATTTGGTTAATTCTGGTAATCAGGGTCATCTGCAGGCAGGTGGGAGATGACTTAACAAGATGTTTCTTCAGGTGTCTGTCCTTGCTGTCTGTGCAAAATATCACTGAACAGGATGTTTCTGTGGGCAGTGGTTTCTGGGAGCCAGTCTCCCTTCAATAACAATACAGGAAAATCATGTGACCAAAAAAGGATCTGATGGGTCCTTGGTCATTCAGGTTTATTAGAACAAACATTCTTGCCTTCTTTCTTGGTGAAGCAAGTTCTGGTTTAAATGGTCTCTAGAAAGTCTCAGCCCCTTTGCTTACTTAATTGTGATGTAATGTGCTTATTTTGTACTCCCTTTGAGCTCCATATGCCACGGACCTACTGAGATTCTGTGCTCAGGGACACCAAGAACTCTATCTGCAGAAGGGATAGTAAGGAAAGGAAAATACATATATTGCACCCTTTCCTGTTCATATACATGGTCTGTTGTCCCACCAGATTTCATCTATAAAATACAAGTTCAATAAAAGACTATCTAGAACACCATGATCATGACAGAAGAACATTGAATCAAACACAAGATTCTTCTGAGTACAAAGTCATGTGTGATTGCTTGGGCTATACACTTGTGAAGCAAGGTCTATTGGAAAGAGCATCAGAGTTGTTCCAAATTAACTAAAGAGGGAACAGGAACTTGCCTTTGAAGACCCATATCAAACCGTCACTCTCATCAACTGAGTATGATAATGAACAGGTGACCACTGTAGGTCCCTGGAGCCCAGTTCCATGGGGAAACTCTTGGAAATAGTGTGGCACATGCCTGAGTTGGGGAAATAGTGTGGCACATGCCTGAGTTGTTGAGAACTGCCACAGAGTTGTCTCACTGAGAGGTAAAGAAACTCATAAACTTATCCATCCACTCTTACTTATGATTTCTTCAGCGTTACTTAGGGGGATTAATTTCTTATACATTCAGCTAGCCAGTGAGGATGAGTATGCACTTGAGGCCAGAAAGACCCTCATTTTAGAATTGTAGGAGCACATGTACCTTTCAGTTTGGCATAGGGTGGTGGCTTGGGTGCTGCTGAACTTCTGGAAGCTATGTCACTGGTATTTCAAATGCCAGCACAGTCACCTACAGTGAACAGGGTTCAGCAGAACTTCCAGACTAAAACAGACAATGAAGAAGGAGTCAGCTGCCCACGTTAAAGAAAGTAGCCATAGAAAACCTTATGCACAGCTGCGAATTGTTGTCAGATGCAAAAGGCCTAATGAATGGAAGCAGAACATTGCTAGAGATAGAGGTCACTCGAAATCTGACTGAGGAGGAGCTGCTTTCTCAGAGTGGGGTCAACCGTGGTGCTGTGAATGGGATAAAGCCTGTGGAGTGGAGCTTCAGGATCTTCATTTGCTGATGGGGAACCCAAGATAGGACAAACAACTGCAAAGATCTGTTAATGATTAGAACTTGGATGTGTGAAGCATGAATCTAGGAAAACTGGAAGTCATTAAAGATGAAGTGGAATGCAGAAAGATCAATGTTCTAGGCATTAGTGAGCAGAAGTTGACAGCTATGGACTATTTCAAATCAGAAAATCATAATTTCTATGCAAAGAATGACACAATCCAGGGGAATGGCTTTCCATTCATTCTCAAAAATGACAGTGTAAAATCAACCTTGAAACTTGTCAGAAAGGATCTTGCCAAATTCATCATGAAGTACAACACTATTGGTGATAGGATTATATCTGCCCACCTTCAAAGAAATCCAGTCAGCACAATATTCTTCAAATTTAAACACCAATCACAAGTGCTAGTGATGAAGACATTGAATACTTCTACAAACATCTTCAGTCTGAAATTGGTTAAATGAGCAATTAAAATGCATTGATAATTATTGGTAATTGTAATACAAAAGTTGTAAACAAAGAGGAAAGAATGGTAGCTGGAAAATAGAGTTTGGTAATAGAAACAAAACTGTAGATCAAATGATAAAATTTTGCAAGACCAATGACTTGCTTGTAGCAAATACCTTTTATTCAACAACACACAAGGCAATCATATACCTAAATTGTACCAGATGGAATCACAGAAATCAAATCGACTACATCTGTGGGAAAATACAATGTCAGAGAACCAGCAGCTAAAACCAGATCAAGGAGGGACTGAGCAACAGACCATCAATAGAGCAGATGTAAGTTCAAGTTGAAGCTGAGGAAAATTAAAATAAGTTAATGAGACTCAAAATATAAGTTTGCATCTATCCAACCTCAATTTTGAGGACATCTCAAGGACAGAGTTGCTCCATTGAAAATTAATGGCAGAAAACAGGATGAGTTGTGGGAGGACATAACAAAAATCATTCATGAAGAAAGCAAAAGATCATTAAAAAAGACAGGAAAGAAAGAAAAGACCAAAATGGAAGTCAGAAGAGACTCTGAAACTTGCTCTTAATTTTTGATAAGCTAAAGTAAGAGGAAGAAATGATTAAGGCAAAGAGCTGAACAGAAAACTTCAAAGGGCAGCTCCAAGAAGACAAAGTAAAATTCTATAATGAATGTTCAAAGTTCTGGAGTTAAAACCCAAAAGGTAGAGTATCCTCAGCATATCTTAAGATGAAAGAACTCCAGAAGAAAGTCAAGCCTCAAGTTGCCTTCTTGAAATGCTATGGGCAAAAAATTGAATGATGCAGAAAGCATCAAAACAAGAATAAAAGAATACAGAGTCACTGTACCAAAAGAACTAGTAGTTAACATACCACCATTCTGTGAGGGTAGCATATGAGCAAGAACCAATGGTGCGAAGGGAGAAATTCAATCTGCACTAAAAATAGGACCCCAACACAAAACAGTCCAAGAATTCATGGAATACCCATTGAAAAAAATTTTAACAAGACTGATGAAGCTCTAACTCATTTATAGCAGGAAATTTGGAAGACAACTATTTGGCCAACTGACTGGAAGAAATTCATATTTGTACCCATTCCAAAAAAAGATGACCCAACAGAATACTCAAATTATAGAACAATATCATTGATATCACATGCAAGTAAAATTGTGCTGAAGATCTTCAACAAAGGTTGCAGTAGTGCATTGACAAGAATCTGCCAGAGATTCAGGTCAGATTCAGAAAAGAACATGGAACAAAGGATGTCATTTTCAGATGGATCTTAACTGAAAGCAGAGCAGATCAGAAATATGTTTACTTGTGCTTTATTGATTATGCCAAGGCATCTGATTATGTGTATTATAATGAACTGTGGATAGCCTTGAGAATAATGGGAGGTCCAGCACCCTTCCTTGTGTTCCTGTGTGACTTGCACAGGGATCAAGAGGCAGTTGAAGCAGCAAGCAAGAGATGAAAAGACACATTGCATCAGGCAAATATGGTACCCAAGATCTCTTTATAGTATTGAAAAGCAAGACTGTTACTTTGAGGACTAAGGTGCTCTTCACCCAAGCCATGGGATTTTCCTTGCCCTACTTGCATGCAAAAGTTGGACATTGAATAAAATAAACTGAAGAAGGATACACCGATTAGTCTTGGAAAAAGTATGGCCAGAGTGCCCCATAGAGGCAAAGATGGTGATACTTAGTTTTACATACTTGTACATGTTGTCAGGAGACACCAAACTCTGGAGAAAAATGTCGTGTTCTGTAAAGTGGAAGGGCAGCAAAAAAGAGGAAGGCATTCAAAGAAATGGATTGGCTCAGAGACTGCAGTCCTGGGATCAAGCATAGGAACACTTATGAGAATGGCACAGGGTCAGATAATAATTCATTCTATTATGAGTGCGCTATGATTCGGGACTGACTTGATGGCACCTGACAACAACAGTGAGACAATTTGGTACGTATGGGTTCTGATGCACTGATAGAGCATTTGTAGTTTGTTCCACTAAGAGGGAATTGGTGTAAAATGGCACCTTTCCCTTCTTAGGTGTTCAGTAATGATAACATTTGTTACCTCATACTAAATATTTGTCATTCTTGATTACAAACAACAGCACACACACTCACATATGTACCATATGAACATACATGGACACCATGCACCACACCACACACATCAGACACACATGTAAACACACACACATACTATAAACACATGCATAGCCACACACACACATATGTAATTTAAAATATAAATTTGAGCTCAAAGAAAGGACATGCTTTTCAAATGTATTTCAATGGCCAACCTGCTCTTTTCATGGTAAGTGCTCAATGGAGGTTTTAGGTAATTTGTCATACTTTGGTTCTTATTTCTTTAAAATTAACTTTGTTGGTACATTTCTCTATTTTTAAATAATTGTCTAACCTCCACCAATTTTATTACTTTATCTTTAATATTTTTCGAAAATTGGAAAAAATAAACTTAATAGAAATATACTGTCTGTTTAACATTTCAGCATGCTAAGCATAACTCTTTTATTGTTTTCTGTCAAATGTTAATTCTAATGCTACATTTTTTCTTTTTAAAATCATTTTATTGGGGGCTCGTACAACTCTTATCACAATCCATACATACATGCACTGTGTCAAGCACATTTGTAAATTTATTGCCATCATCATCCTCAATCATTTTCTTTCTACTTGTAATGCTACATTTTTTAAGGAGAACTTTCATGGGGTTTTAAGAGTCTTGAAAGTGAAAACAACTGTGTATATAACACCTGAGCATCAAACTAGCGGCTGTCTCATTGATTTCTCCCCGGGAACATCCCACTTGTGTCCGCGTAGACTGCACTGCATGCTGTTTTCAAGGCTGTGATCTTTGGAAACAGATCACCAGGACTTTCTTCAGAAGTGCTTCTGAGTTTCTTTGAACTGCACATATTTTTACTAGTACTCATTTAAGTATTTAATCATTTTCTCCATCCAGGGACTCTACGTTAGACTTATAATCCTCTTTCCAGCAAGAGTTTAAAAATCATCAAAAAGGGAGTTCTCACCCCTTGACTGTAACACATTCATCTCTCTCATTCTGCCTCAAAGCCTTCTCTTTAAGAACTGACAGTAGATCAGTATATATGCCTTCAGACATTTCAGAGTTTTGGCTGTGTTTACTTTTTAAAATTCTTTTGGTGTAAGATCATGATGGCTTATTGGCATAAGCCAGAGGCCACTTTTAGGCCTTGCTTGTCTGTGTAAATGTATCCTTCAAAATTAGACCCATTTCTTACATATATCTGGAGCAATGTCAAAAAAGGCATCAATGAGGGGGCCGTGTGATGGAGACCCAATGCCCATCTCTAGACAACTGGACATACCTTGCAGAGGGGTAGTGGGGAGACGAGTCACTTAGGGTCCAGTATAGCAATAATGAAGCCCACAACTTTCCTCTGGTTCTTGAACGCTTCCTCCCCCCAACTACCAGGACCCCAATTTTGCCTTGCAGACCTGGTTGGACTAGATGATGCACAGCGGTACAGACGGGAATTGGGAACGCAGGGAATCTAGGACAGAGGAACCTCTCAGGACCAGGGGTGACAGTGGCGATACCAGAAGGGAAAGGGGATGTAGTAGGGGGGAATGGATCACAGGGAGCTACGTGTGGCCTCCTCTCTGGGGGACGGGCAGCGGAGGGGTGGGTGAAGGGAGACGCCGGACAGTGTAATACAAGATACAATAATAATTTATAAATTATTAGGGGTGCATGGGGGAGAGGGGAGGAGGAAGGGAAGGGGAGGGGGGAAAAACGGAAAATTAGAGGCTAGCGAATTTTGGGAATGATGAGGGCAACAAATGTATAGATGTGCTTTACACAATTGATCTATGTATTGTGATGAATTGTATGAGCCCCAATTAAAAAAAAAAAAAAGGCATCTGAAGCCAAGGATAGTGTGTTTTTCAAGCTTTCCACGAATACATCTCAGAGGATTTCATCTATGTTGAGACAATATTTCTGTAGAGGAAACATATCCAGGCTGACATTGTTCAACCTGGGTTTTCTCCCCACAATGACATGGAATAGCCACGTATAAAGCCATATATCCAAGTTTATAATGGAATTTTACTAGCCTCCGAGGACTGGTTTTGGAGAGCCATTTTTCACAGATACTAAATGGTCACAGTGGATCATGGAAACCTGGCTAATCCCAAGAAAGAAAATTCAATGTTATTGATTTTAGAAATTTGTATACAACACACAAAATAAAAATGTCAAAAATTAAATTTTGTTTTTGTGAGGGAGGTTCTGCAGAGGTTAGAGTCGGGGTGGATGATAAATACTGAGATTTCATTGTCCCAAAACTCACTGCCATTGAGTCAGTTCTGCCTCGTCTTTCTCCCTCAGAGTAGATGGTGGTGTTGAGCTGCTGACCTTGATGCTAGCAGCCCAGCATGTGACCACTGTACCACCAGGGCTCTCAAGTGGCTTCTCTCAAGTGGCCAGCTTTCAGGTAGCACAAACGTTTTACATTCCTCTTGGTAAGAAGCTTATAAAGTTGTAAAGTAAAAGAGTGTTACTAATTTTCCAGTTGGTGAGATATAATGATCTTTAACCTCTTGTCTGACTCCATAGGGCTTGAATTTCTAACTCTTTGCCCCATGACTTTTTTGCTCACTGACTCGCTGAGATTTCAGTCTTGGGTAGACCTAAATCCTGCCTTTCTGTTAAGTTACTGTTTTTAACCATGCTCACCCAGCCTCCTGCACCTATTTGAGATTTTTCCTGAAGACTCTGTCTTCACTGTGGCCATCTAGGAATTGTGTCTCTCTTCCCTGAAAATTGTTGGACCAGCTCAAATCCTTCATGAAGTCTTTTAAGATTTGGCCACCATTCTTCATAGTCAGCATATTAGCTATCCTATGCAAACTGCTATAAAAGTATATCATGGTTGCTAAAGTAGACAGACAGAAAAAATGAGATAAATCCCTTCATGAGATGAATTGACACATATTTACCCTGAGTTGCCAACTTAGTAACAGATATCAGCAATAATATCTCTTTTTATTCTTTTTTATTTTTCTTGGCTTCTATTGTTGTGTACATGTCATTTGAATTTTGTGTTTGAGCTTATCCCAAATCTAATCTTCTGAAATTTCCCAAATCATTAACAATGAATGAGAGGGCTCAGTGCAGGGGGCACTTTATCTGAGGACAGCAGAACCTTTTTTGTTTGTACCCAAACCATGGCCATCAAATCAATTCTAACTCACAGTGACCCTATCTGTGGTTTCGGAGGCTGTAAATGATTTACGGTAGAGACAGCCTCATCTTTATTCCGTAGAAGCCCTGGTTTTGACCACCAACATTGCAGCTGCAACCAATGCACCTGACAGCTCCATCAAGGCTCCTAAGACATACCCTTTCTCGTAAGGCACAAACAATTGGATACTAATTGTTTCATGCTTCATGACATTGAGGCAAACTTATGTGCTAAAGAATCTAGAAAGTTGGATGCCTGTTTTTGATGATTTTATTTGTTCTCTCAATTTGTTTCCCTTTTCTAATAGTTTCCTGCCTGAATAATTTTTGTGGAATTACTCTTCTCCCACTGAATGTCCCTTAGGAAGATGAGCAATCATGGCAAATCCATTCCCAACCATGGAAGCAGACGGAGGTCCCTGAAGCCCCTTCCTCCAGCTCTTTCTCACTGTTCCAGAACAAATGAAGGAAATGACAAGAACCCAAACATGAACCCAGCCAAGACTCTTCCTTCTGGTATGCTGAATGTTTAACAGAGATGTACCTAGGGAAAAAATGCTGGATTCAATTTATTTCAGAGGCATGCGGATGAGGTAGTCGATTAGTCCCTGCTGTCGAAATGTTTCCCAACATCTTCCTTCACCTGGGGCCTGCTTTGCGCACCCTGTCTCCATCCAGATTGTGAGCTACCTGATACCACTTCAGTAAATAACTAATCTCTCCTTCAACATAAATTAGATGTGGCTTCTTTCCGTTTCTTGCAACCAAAAATTCCGATGACATGTATTTCTTCACAGTTAGAAACTCAAACTCTTATAGGCAATCCACCTTAAGAGAAGTCTGGTATCGGAGGAGGGCTAGTGGGAGAAGTGTAATTTTGATTGAATTCCTTCAAAGATTCTACACAGCATGTAAGAACCTGGTGATTTTTCAGGAATTGTTCAGCTGGTGAAATTAAATTCATGAATATTTTAGTATGTCTTTCTTTTGAAGTGCAGATCTGGAGCTCAGAAACCACTCAATTATTTTACCTGTTCATGGAAATGAATGTGACAATAGAAGTTTGCAATTCCTAACCCTTATTCCAGTCATTATCCACTGCCTCACAAAGAAGCATAGTTTTAGGGAGGTGAGAGACCTGTGGCTGGAGTGGGTGATGGAGTAGGAAAAAATAAGGGCTGGTTTCTTCCCTGTAACACAGAGACTAAAGAAGCTTCGACAGCCAGTACCACAGATAGAAACTTCTAGCCTCCTAAACTGTGCAGCAATAAATTTCTGTTGAAGTCATCCAGTAAGGACATTTGTGTTATTGTGCTGACCAGGGAACTAAGACAGAGCCCAATAGTCCTTTCTTTCTATGCAGGCTTTGGTGGTTAAAGTACACACAGCCTTCAGAGTCAAGCCAAGTAGCCCTGAAGACTGGCTGCGGGCAGAGACCGCATGCTCTCCCTCTGGTGCTCTTGGCAGAAGGTATGAAAATATACTAAGACAACTCTAAAGCTGCACAACCCTCCAGAACCAAAAATGCACCTGCACTCATCATTTATGAAAATTCCACATCTGAACGAGCACCAGGACTCCTGCAAGTGCTGTTAGACTGCCAGGAAAAATACAGCTGAGCAGACAGAGCTGGCCAGTAACGCCCGAGTAGACACTATGAAGGCTGTTGGGATGGCTCTGGATAAACTAGCTGAGGCTGAGAGAACTATTGAAACTACCTTGCAACAGCATCTCGCAAGTCAGGTGGGAAAGGCATCAGACTCAATGGATTTTGTTTTATAACTTATGGGAGAGTTGAAGAAAGAAGAGACATTTTACTTGATGGTTTACTTAATTCACTAAAAGTAGAAAATATACAGGTGAATTAAAACCACCTCAATTATATGTAACATTTAGATAGTCACTGTTAAAAATCCATTTTTTTCTCCCATGTTATGCCCCAAATGAAAATAGGGGAAAATTCTTAATTGACTCATTAGATAGGTTCCTTTTCAAATTTATTCTTTAAAATCTTCCCGCAATTATTTTGAGCAGGGAGTGGGGAAGGGCTTGTAGAATATTTTTAGTTGTACAAATAAGCCATCAAAACTAGAAATAAGCAGAAATTAATACTAGATTCTTGGGGACTACATCAGTGTATGGATTACATGTTTGGTTGGTGTTTGAAGAGTCTGAACTTTGTGGCCTTCAGAAAAAAACTATCTGTGTAAACACACCTAGTTTCTAATAGGTTAGGAGGGAAAATAAGCGACTTCTTGTACCCTAATTCAAATTTCAGGACTCCACCTCCCCATTTCCTTCACCTTACCTCCCAAATTTCTGGCCTGGCAGCAGGAGCTCCGGACAGTTGAGTCCTATCAAGGCGCCATTTTCTCTTCTTGTCCAAGCAGTGACTTCTTACAGGGGCAGTGAATTGTTTGATGTGACTCTTCTAGCCAAAGTTTCTGTAAAACCCACTGAAGAACCTATTCTGTATAACCTGTGATGAATTGCTAACATGATCCATTGGATTGCCATACTGCTGGGTATAACATGAGCCCTTGGAGAAACAGGAGGGGGACCTAACTACTGGCACAAGATCCAGGAGTAAAGTGTGCCCCCGTGCAGTAACTTCCTTGATCCAGAGGACAGCTGTGACATCAGAGGAGAAGCAGCAGAACCAGGAGTTAGGCTAGAGCGTTCATCAGAGTTATGGATTTCCACCACTGAGCAAGTGAAGTTAAATGCTTTGGGGCAGGAGGCTGGCTTGTGGAGTAGGATGCCTCTGGGTCCTTAAGTTGGGGAGTAGAATTGCTGATCCCCAGAGATTGAGCTGAGTGCTTTTGGGTTGAGGCTTACAGTGGAGTGGCATGCCCATCTGGGCATTTGTTAGCAGTCCCGAAGGAACTTCGTAACACGCCAGGAGTGAACATCTGTATCCTGAGTATTTCTCACCTATTACCTTCCACAGTAAACCATATAGTTATGAATATTGTTAGTGAATTATGTGAAGACATTGCAATGAATTATAGAATCAGGAGGAAAAAATAAAGAATGCTGTTTGAGGCAGACCACACTTCTGGAGGTACAGACTTTTTCTAGTCTGTGAGTTATTCAGGAGACATATGCATATTCATGTTTAACATAGCATTGTTTACAATAGCAAGAAGATGGAGGCAACTGTAATGTCCATCAGTCCAAGGAAGGATAAAGAATCTCTGGTAGACATACACAATGGAATAGTATGCCTCCTTAAAAAGCAATGATGAAACTATGAAGAATCTCAAAGCATGGATGGACCTAGAGAGCATTATGCCAGGTGAAATTAGTCCACTGAAAAAGAACAAATATTATATGAGACCATATAAAGGGTAAAAAGAAAAGAAAATACAGATTTTTCAAACTAAAAAGAACTGACTCTGGAGATTGCCAAGGGAAGGCAAGGATTCACGGCTCACCATCTCACATCTCCAAGGTCCTGGTTGCTAACCACTATTGTGTTACTTCTCTCTGACCCTAAATACCCAGTTAGGGCATACTTTATTGCCACCAAACTTAGTGTGGTCAAAACATGCCTGGCTACCTGGGTTATCAGGTACCAGCTGTAGGATCAGGAATTTGCATCATTCCCTGTACTTCGTACCAGTCGGCTTTTCTCTTTCTCTCGCCCCGAGATTGGACATAATCCCAAAGGGTCCTGTCCTTCTTCATCAACTTCTAGTGATGGCTTTCTTTGTCATTCAGTCTCTCAAAGCTGGTCCTTCACAAGGTGGGACTCTTCCTAGGACTGCTGCATACCCCTCTACTGAGTTATCCACCAGGAGTTAATTTAGAATCTTATCATTCCCTGTGCATTTGTTAATTCTCTGTAACAGCTCACAAAATTCACGAAGGCTGTCAATTAAAATAAGAAGCCCTATTGGTGCAATGGTCTTGTACTTGTCTGTTGACCAAAAGGTTGGAAGTTCAAACACAACCAGTTGTTCTGCAGAAGAAAGGACCGGGTAATCTATTCCTCTAAGATTCCTGACTAGGAATATTTAAGGGAAGTTCTATTCGGTCCTATAGGTTCACAGTGAGTCAGAATTAACTCAAAGCCATACAGCAACACAGCTTTATGTTTATCAAAAAAGCTTGCACTCTATTCTCAACTCTGTTGCCTTTTATTTACTTAAGAAAAATAACTGATGTAATTTTTTTTCTCATTTGTCTCTTAGAAGAATAAAGAGAGGCCTCAGGAGAGAAAAGAGTAATATAATCCTGATTTAAGAGGTTGGCATACAGCAACACCGTTACTTTGACTTACACTTACCCATTTATTACACCTAGGAAGCAGAGAATCAGAGTCACATAAGGTAAGGTTTGGAAAGGTCCAGATGGCACAAGGCTTCCATTATCCCTGGGGACATGCCACACCCTCTCCAATACATTAAGCTTTTCACCAATCCAGGAAGTCCTGAGAAAGAATGATAAGGTCTGGGTTCCCTTAATCATTGTGACCAAAATGACTATGCAGGATAGAGGCCTTCAAAAATAGTTGTGACCAATTCAATCAATAAATATGCATGCTGAATCCTGCTTTCCTCCCTTCCTGAAGTTAGTACTCCATAGGTGGAAAATGTGGAACCCCTACTTGCTTGGCTTTGGGAGGAAATAAAAAGCACCTTAGTTGTTTCAGCATTCCAAGAGCTGTTTTCAGAAAGCAGAGACAAAGGCCAAGTTTTCTGCACACATAATCCTCCTCTAGAAAGATTTGCTGTTAAGATTAGTGCACATATCCAACAAATAGTCATGGATAGAATAAGGCAAGGGCTAGCTGAATGGCTCCCATGATATTTGACTTTTAGTATATTTGACTGCTTATGTTGAGGGAGAAATTCTGGGAAGTTTTGCTCCTATTTTATTAATTTACATCAGCAAAAGGGCTACTTTGGGAGATTGTTATATGAATTTTAGATTAAGAACATGGGTCCTGCAGTGTATTTTCAGCTCCAACCATTTGACAAGATGATTCTGGCCTTTGAAAAGCTCAGAAAGTGATGATCTGAAGGAAAGAGAAGCAAAACCATAGCTCCACTTTTTTAGCGTTCCTAGCTAAAAGAGAACTGAAGGAAAAGAAGCAAATGTCAATCAGAAAACAAAAACAAAACTCTAAACTCCCCCAAATTCTGAACACGACAAAACAAAACCAAAAAACCAAAAAACCACACTAAGGTAGCACAAAAACATGAAAACAATGTAAATAGTAAAATATTACTTTTATAAACATAAAAATGAAACTATTTGTACAAGTCTTATTTTCTTTTTGCTTGCTTATTTCCACTTATATTTATTTGAGTAGTGTTCTAGAGAGAAAAGGTGTGGGACAAACATGTAGGTAGAATGCATTTTGATGTTGATTGATGGATACCTATTTGTCAGGAGGAGCAGGCATTGAGTGGCATCTAAGACCATTAAGTACTTTCTCACAGATGTTAGAAAGCAATTGAGTGAATATATAAAGTAGCATGTGCTGCAAAGCAGTAAGAGGGGATAGAAGTTTTCTCTTAATGTTTTGCAATATATGTACAACAAATATTAAACCAACAGAGATGGGAAATTTACCAAAGGAGACTGAAGAGGTATGAATGTGTATGTGAGACAATGGATTTGTACATCAGTTTGTCGAGGTGGATGGAGGAAATATCGTTACTCAGATTGCTTTTATTTTCATTAAAGTTACAAATAGTTAACATGGTCTGTGGTTAACAGAAAAGTTGAAAATTCAAGTTAACAGAGAGGTATCTCAGAAGAAATACATAGCAATCTGTGCCCGAGAAATAACACATTAAAATATATTTATGATTATGGGGGAAATAGATCTATGTGCATATATTTGTAGGTTTAGTAGTAGAGTAGTAGGTGGACCTTGGGCCTCTTCACGTGCATTCCCTTAATACAAGAGCATTTTGCTCAGCTAAACTATCATTCCATGATACCCACCTTCCCGACATGATCGCTGAAGACAAATGTGTGCATAAGCAAATGTGGTGAAGAAAGCTGATGGTGGCCAGCTATCAAAAGATATAGCATCTGTGGTCTTAAAGGCTTGAAGGTAAACAAGCAGCCATCTAGCTCAGAAGCAGCAAAGCCCACAAGGATGAAGCACACAAGCCTGTGTGATCATGAGGTGATGAAGGGATCAGGTAGCACACACCAAAGAACAAAAACCATCATTGTGTGATCACCTTCCCCATAAATAAGTGTGGTGAAGAAGGCTGATGGTGCCTGGCTCTTGAGAGATATAGCATCTGGGGTCTTAAAGGCTTGAAAGTAAACATGCGGCCATCTAGCCCAGAAGCAACAAAGCCCACATGGAAGAAGCACACTAGCATGTGTGATCAGGAAGGGTTGAGGGGACCAGGTATCAAACACCAAAGGGTAGAAAAAAATCATGTCATCGTGAATGAGGGGAGCGCATGATGGGGATCCAATGCCCATCTGTAGACAAGTGGACATCCCTTGCAGAGGGGTAGTAGGGAGGAAATGATTCACTCAGGGTGCAGTGCAGCATTAATGAAACTCACAACCTTCCTCTAGTTCTTAAATGCTCCCCCCCGCCCCCACTGTCATGATCCCAATTCTACCTTACAAACCTGGTTAGACCAGAGGATGCACAGCGGGCAGATGGGAACTGGAAACACAGGAATCCAGGACAGATGACCCCTCAGGACCAGTGGTTGGAGTGGCAATACCAGGAGGGAAGGGGGTGTAGAAAGGGGGAACTGATTACAAGGATCTGCATATAACTTCCTCCCTGGGGGATAGGCAACAGAAAAGTGGGTGAAGGGAGACACCAGGCATTGTAAGATATGATAAAACAATAATTTATAAATCATCAAGAGTTCATGGGGGAGGGGGAGGGAGAGGGAAGTGAGGGAGGGGGTAAAAAGGGAAATGAGCTGATTCCAGAAGTCCAAGCAGAAAGTGAGAGTTTTGAGAATGATGGGGGCAACAAATGTATAAGTTGTTTTACACAATTGATGTGTGTGTGGATTGTGATGAGAGTTGTATGAGCCCCAATAAAATGATTTTTTTAAAGTCCTCTAATATAAAAACAAACAAACCCTATGTTCTACTCTACAGATACAGCATCACAATGAGTTAGAGTAGACTCAATGGCAACTGATTTGGTTATTTTTGCTTACATTTAATTGTAACTCTTCTATTTTCACTGTTCCTTAGTTAATTTCTACCCTTCATATTTCAAGGGTACTTAAAGAATCTCCAGTGGTACTGTTGGGAAAGTGTCAGAAACCCAACAGCCACCATGAGGGTGAGAGGAAGCCTTCTGCTCTAGTAAAGACTCGTTGCTTTGAAAATCTTATAGAGGATTGCTATCAGTTGGAATTGACTCAATAACTGTGGGTATGCCACAGTTGACTCTAAATTTTAAAATAGCAAAATTAATATTCTCACTAATGAAAAAGAAGTTTAAAAAATGGATGTGGGTCTAAGAATAGAAGATACCACTTGTTTCTAATCCTGAATTCAAATTTATCTCCTTTAAGATGTCTGAGATTTAATTACTTTCAAATAACTTTATCTGCCTTCATTGGCAGATATGTAATTTTTAAAATATCATGACAAATCCTCTCATCATGCAAGAAAAGTTTTCTTATTTTACAATGAGTTTATCATCACATTTTGGAGTGAAAAAGATTTCATCTACATCTGTAAATACTAAAAAATGTGCTTTCTTACAGTAATCTTTTTGAAACCAGGTATGGGCAAGGGCCTGACCTGTATTATTGCAACTCAAATCCAGATGGGGTTGGATAAGGTTCTAATCATTTGAAGGGTCGTCTTTTTGAAGATTTGTACATCTTTAGGAAAATTTTTACTTTAAGGAAGTTATCATTTTGGGGAGGAGGTCTGCTACAACGATTTTAAATCATTTGGAAGGATTCCTTTTTCTTTGAAGATTTCTAGAACTCAATGAAAACATTTGCCATCAGAAATGGTACATTTCTCTGCTATAAAAGTCTCTCCTTCAAAATGACTCAAATCCCCTTTTTTATATACGTGCTGCAAGTGGGCTAACGGGTATTTTCTTTCTTTTATTTTTTAATGTTGGAAATATTCTTATGAAAAAATATTCCTGTGAATGTTTGAAATGAGCGTTCTTGTGTTGTAGTGAAAGAATAATTTAAAGCAATACTGGAGAAATAACTGAAATAGAAAAATAATAAACATATTATTTTATGTTGTATTAGTCTGGGTAGACCAGAGACACTCATATGTGCGTAAGAGAAATTTATATCAAGAAGTAATTATGCATCAATAAAACATTCTATCCCAGTCCAGATCAAGTTCATAAGTTTCATATTAGCTTATAAGTCTGATATTAGCCCATGAATTCCTCTTCAGACTTATGCAGAACATGCAAAGATGACGTCTGCAGGAAGACCACAGGCCAATGGGTGGAAAGTCCCTTGGGTCCAGTGGTGTTGGAAACATCGCCAGGGCTCTGGCTGCCATCAGTATGGCTCCATGTGGCTCTTCAACAGGAACGTGAAGCAAGAGAGAGAGTGTGTGTGTGTGTCCCACTTCCAGGGATGAAGAGAGGAAGTCCCAGAAACCGCATAAGAAGGCCACGCCCACAAGGAGGGAATCACCAGGCTGTGACCTGATTGACAGGCTAGACTCCACCCCTTCATTCTTGTATCAAGTTGATATGAAACTGCGTAACTACCACATCAATTAATATCACTAAATGGAAGTTAAAAATTGCAATGATCAGAGGAAAAGGTAGTGTATGACGTAATATGTGACATTTCTTTCTTGCAGGTTATGTTTTTATCAAAGTCATTCTCTGCAGTAAAAGTTTCAAATATTAAAAAAGTATATTTAGTGAAAGTCTGAAATCAGAATAATTTAAGATCTCCAGACAAACTAATAACCCCCAGCAGCACTGCATCTTTTTTCAGCCTTTAGTCGAGACTATCGTACCACACAGCACAAGGATGAAATCTACGGAAGCCCGACCACTTGGCTGTAGGCATTGGTGCAAGACCAGTTTCATCTTCAATGTCTCTCATTCTCTGAACCATTCTCTCCTGATAAACTAGATCCTTTTAGGCTCTGAATTTTCATGACATCAGTGGTATCTTGTTCTGGAGATGAAGTACACTTCGAAAACCAAACTCACTGCCGTTGAGTCCGTGCTGACTCAGCAACTGCTGTGGGTTTTTGAGACTGTATACTGGAGTAGAAAGCCCACTCTTTCTCCTGCACAGCTGCTGCTGGCATGCTTACTTAATTAAACATTTCTAATTTTTTATTTGATCACATTATCTGTATTCTAGTTATCATAGTTCTGATGTCCATTTATTATTCAAACATTTATTAGGAAACTACTATGTGTCAGATAGCACCTGTTGTTTGAGCGACTGCCATAGAAGAGACAGATGTCTGCTGCGGCAGACTTTACTTTTAAGTGGGTGACTTTAGATCATAAATAATGCAACAAATACTGTTGGTCCCTGTGATTTCCTCTGGGAGCACCTTTACTTTTAGCTCCTGCTAAGGAGGAGAGTGTAGGAAAGCTCAGACTCTCCTCTACCAGAAAGTGTTGTAAGATGTCTTTGGCTTTCTCCAGTAAGGACTGCTCTAACTTGATGGCAGAAGAGAAAAGGTGTCATGAACCCCAAAGGCATCAGCAGCTATGGGGAGTGGGGGCTGGTAGATGAAACTGGAACTCCCCTTCCTTCAGGGATCAATTTGGAGGGACATTCTGTGCTCTGATCTAATGAATCTCTACTATATCACATTCTTGTTGCCCGGTGGTGTAGTGGTTCCACAATGGGATGTGAGCCATATGATTGGCAGTTGGAAACCACCAGCAGCTCCACGGGAGAGAGACTGGGCTTTCTAGTCCTGTAAACAGTTACAGTCTTGGAAACTCACAAGGTTGCTATGAGTCTGTGTCCACTCCATGTCAGTGAATTCGAATTTTGTAAGAGTTGTTGCCTTTGTAATGGTCCTAACTGTAGCCATTTTGCTGGTGTTTCCCTCTCCCCTGTCTTACCCTTCTTTCTCCACTATTTATATTAGCACCTCATCATCTTCTGCTGCCTTCATCACTTTCCCCCAACCTCCGTCTTTATATAACCACTTGTATCCTCACTCTTTTTAATTGTTATTTGGGTGAAAGTATACAAAGTAAGTTAGTTTTCCAATTGTGTTAGTGTGGGTATGTTAGAGAAACAAATCCACAGAAACAAACTCATGTATAAGAGAGAGTTTTATATAAAGGCTAAGTGCACATCAAGAAAACATCCCAACCCAGTGCTGCCCAAGCCCACAAGTCCAACATTAACCCATATCCACAAAGTCCTCCTCCATCTCACAAAACACACACTATGCCGCCGACTGCAGGAAGAAAGCAGAATCAGTGAGCATGTAAGCATCTCAGCACTAGCAGGGGTCTCCACACGGCTGCTCCAGCACCTAGGGCTGCATCAGGATAGGTCCATGCGACTTCTCCTTGGAGATGTCTTGCAGAAAATGAGCCTTGCCTGCTGAAGCAGAGAACTGGCTAAGGCAGCTGCACTCTGGTCCGACCATCAGAAAACAAGAGACCCGAGAACTTGAAAGGTGAGGCTCACCAAGCCATTTATCCCTCTGCCCTTTAATTAACCCCACATGCGTTTATTGGCCAGGTTGACACAATAAACTAACTACCTCACCAATCAACAGTTTATACACATTTTGTTTTGTGCCATTAGTTGCAAGCCTTCATTGTAACAGCACCCTTCCCACTTCTGCCATAGGATCCCCAATTTCATTAGTCTATCTTTCCTGTCTCTTTCTGTCAATGCTGCCTTTAGGCCTTGTATGATTTATTGTTCTAAGTGATACATTCCTTATTTGTGTGTGATAGGTAGGTTTAGGAGTAAAAATGCATGGGAAACCTACTAAATATTTATCAAGTGCACGAAAAGCCTCCAATTTTGAGTGGGCCCAGAAAAATAAAAGGCTCTGAAACAGGTTCAGGCTGCCATGCAAGCTGCTTTGCCACTGGGACCATATGTTCCAACTGAGCCAATGGTACTAGAGGTGTCAGTTGTAGATAAAAATGCAATGTGGAGTCTATTGGTGAATCACAGCGTAGAGCATTGGGATTTTGAAGTAAAGTCCTGCCTATCTTCTGCAGACAACTACTCCCCCTTTGAAAAACAGCTGTTGGCCTGTTACTGGGCCTTGGTGGAGACTGAATGCCTCACCCTGGACCACCAAGTCACCACGAGGCCTGAGCTGCCAATCATGAACTGAGTATTGTCTGATCCACAAAGTTATAGGGTTGGACGTGCGCAGCAACACTCCATTGTCAAATGGAAGTGGTATATACGAGATCGGGCCAAAGCAGGACCTGAAGGGACAAGTAAGCTGCATGAAGAAGAGCCCCAAATGCCTAGTCTCCACTCCTGTCACATTACCTTCTTCCTCCCAGTCTTCACCAACGGCCTCCTGGGGAGTTCCTTACCATACTTTAACTGAAGACCAAAAAAGTCACGCTTGGTTTACAGATGGCTGTACACGATATGCAGGTGCCACTCATAAGTGGACAGCAGCAGCACTACAGCCCCTTTCTGGGATCTCCCTAAAGGACAGCAGTAAAGGGAAATCTTCCCAATGGGTAGGACTTCGAGCAGTGCACCTGTTCGTTCAGTTTGCCTATAAGGAAAAATGGTCAGATCTGAGACTGTATACTGATTCATGGGCTGTAGCTAATGGCTTGACTGGATGGTCAGGGAATTGGAAGGAACATGATTGGAAAATTGGTGACAAGGAGGTGTGGGGGAAGAGGTATGTGGATAGACCTCTCTGAATGGGCCAAGAAATTAAAGGTAATTGTATCTCACATGAATGTTCACCAAAGGATTACCTCTGACAAGGAGGACTTGAACAATCAAGTGGGTAAGATGACACACGCTGTGGAGACTGGTCCTCCTCTTTCTTCTGCCACTCTTGTCATTGCCCAATGGGCACATAAACAAAGCGGACATGGTGGCAGGAATGGAGGTCATGCTTGGGTGCAGTAACATTGACTTCCAATCACCAAGGCTGATTTGGCCACTGCCACTGCTGAGTACCCTATCTGCCAGCAGCAGAAACAAACAATGGTCCAAGAAATGGGACCATTCCTTGGGGAGATCAATCAGCAACTTGGTGGCAAGTTGATTACATAGGACCACTTCCATCATGGAGGGGGCAGCGTTTTGTTCTAACTGGAACAGACACCCACTCTGGATATAGATTTGCCTTCCCTGCATGCAATGCTTCCACCAAAAGTATCATTCGTGGACTTACAGAATGCCTTATCCACCAGCATGGCATCCCACGTAGAATTGCTTCGGATCAAGGAACTCACTTCACAGCAAATGCAGTGCGGCGATGGGCCCATGGCCATGAATTCCACTGGTCGTATTATGTTCCTCATCATCCTGAAGCAGCTGCCTTGCTAGAACAATGAAATGGCCTCCTAAATACACAATTATGGCATCAGTTAGGTGGCAGCAACTTGCTGAGCTGGGCCAATGTTCTCCAGGAAGCTGTCTATGCTCTAAACCAGCAGCCAATATAGGGTGCTCTGTCTCCAATAGGCATAATTCATGGGTCTAAGAACCAAGGGGTGGAAGCTGGAGTGGCACCACTCACTATTACTCCTCGTGATCCACTTGCAGCATTTTTGCTTCCTGTCCCAGCAACCCTGTGTTCCTCAGGCCTGGAGGTCCTGGTCCCGAAGGAAGGAACTCTCCCACCTGGAAACAGCACAGATTCCACTGAACTGACAGCTGAGAATGCCCCCTAGCCACTTTGGGCTACTCATGCCTTTGGATCAACAGGTCAGGAAGGGTGTCACTGTACTGAGTGGTGTGGTTGTTCCTGATTACCAAGGAGAAATTGGACTGGTTCTACGTAAGGGAGGTAAAGCAGAATATGTCTGGAATTCAGGAGTTCCCATGCGCCATCTCTTAGTACTATTATGCCCTGTGATTAAACTAAATTGTAAATTACAGCAACCCAATCCTGACAGGATGTCTAATAACCCAGACCTCTGAGGAATGAAGTTCTGGATCACCCCACCAGGCAAATAACTACAGCCAGTTGAGGTGTTTGCAGAGGGAAAACGTAATACAGAATGGGTAATAGAAAAAGGTAGGTCTACCTATCAGTTTTAACCACGAGATCAATTGCAAAAGTGAAGTTTGTGATCAACAGTTTATTTTCTTTACATGTACATATTGAATATCTTTCCTTTGTTCATGTATGATGTATCAGATATAATTAGACTCAGTGTGTTTTCATTTATATGTATGATAGATATTGGATGTTAAGTATAAGTGTGATTTCATTAATATCTGAAAATTATACATGGCGAAAAATTTGTGTATAGGTGCCAAGCTGGCAAGGGTGGATTGTCATAGGTAGGTTTAACCAGGCCAATAAACACATATGGCATTAATAAGGTTGCAGTTTAATTGAAGGGCAAAGAAATAAATGGCTTGGCGAGTCTCACCTTTCTGTCTGTTGCTATCTCATGATCGGACCAGTGTGCAGCTGTCTAAGCTAGTTCTCTGTCTCAACTTGTGAGCTGCACTACCTGTGGGACACCCAACCTGTGGACCGTGTCTCTATAATTTGATGTTCCTTTGAGACCTGCTTCACCACATTATTGGTGTATACATCACTTGAGCTGGGGACCCTGTCATCTGGCTGACCGTTGGTAACCTGCCCTGCTGTTTGCTGCCTGTGGCCAAACTGCCTGTATTGCTCTACAGAAGACTCAACTGTCTGCTTCCTTGACTTGCACCCAGCAGCTCTCGTGAGTTGAAGGACTGCCAGTGTATTAACTGTCTCACCGAAATGAGTTGAACTCTCTCACTGAAATGAGCCATTTGTACTGCTCTATGGTCTAATTAGCTATTTATTTTTTCATGTTTTATATATATATAAATATAAAATCATAAGTGTCC
This sequence comes from Echinops telfairi, assembly GCF_000313985.2. Classification (NCBI taxonomy): domain Eukaryota; kingdom Metazoa; phylum Chordata; class Mammalia; order Afrosoricida; family Tenrecidae; genus Echinops; species Echinops telfairi. The sequence continues at coordinate 48,856,462 of NW_022109491.1, forward strand.
TTGTTTTGTTTCTCTAGAGAACTTTCTCTAACACAATCATTGACTTACTACATCAATGCCTTATATGCTGTATTAAGATATATATATTATTCTAGAAAACCTGTGACTGATATTCTCCATGAATATTTTTTTAAATTTTCCTTGACAACCAACTCATATTGTTTTTGTAAATGGCATCCAGATATTTTACATTAAATTCATTTTCCAATTGGTTAAAATAATGGGCCTGGTTTTCAATATTTTCTGTTTTCTTTCCAACTGGGATTTTTCTCTATTTTATTTTGTTATTCTTGTTAGATTTTTCAATTCTTTGCTTTGTATTTTTTGTACTTTTCGGTATATGAAACCCAGGATGGGTAAATCTAAAGAGTGGATTAATGGTTCCTTGAGGGTGTGGGAGGGGAGCGTGGAGTGGGTGCCATGGGTAAGGAGTAGTTAATAACAATGAGAACAAGAAAAGAGAAAGTGTTCTAAAATTGATTGTGGTAATGATTGTACAATACGTCTTGATACAATTCAACTATTGAGTTGTATATGTGGATTATGTCCAATAAAATTCTTTATACCTTGTTTTAATCAAAAGTTTTAACAGGAACTCACAAATTGGGAAAACCTATTTAGCATGACATAATGGACAAGGGATTAATTACGAACATCTATAGAATTCTGCAATAACTCATGAAGAAAATAAAATATAATAATCCAATTAAAAGGTGGACAAAGGGCATGAATTGACAATTCAGAGGATGGCATTTGAATCGCTACCACCCACATGATGAAATGCTAATGAGCCCTAGCCATCTGGAGATGCCAATAAAAACAACCATGAGATATCACCTTACATCCACAGAGAGTCCAATTATAAAAACAGCAAGCGTCTGGGGTCTTAAAGGCTTGAAGGTAATTAAGCGGCCATCAAGCTCAGAAGCAACAAAGCCCACATAGAAGAAGCACACCAGCCTATGCAACCACGAGGTGTCGAAGGGATCAGGTATAAGGCATCATCAGAACAAAAAATCTTACCATAGTGAATGATGGGGGGAGTGCGGAGTGGAGATCCAAAGCCCATTAGTAGGCCACTGGAGATCCCCTTGCAGAGGGGTCTCGGGGAGGAGATGAGCCAGTCAGGGTGCGATGTAACAATGAGAAATACAACTTTCCTCTAGTTCCTAAATGTTTCCTCCCCGCTCCCACTACCATGACTCGAATTCGACCTTGCAAATCTGACTAGACCAGAGGATGTACACTGGTACAGATAGGAACTGAAAATACAGGGAATCCTGGGCGGATGAGCCCTACAGGACCAGTGGTGTGAGTGGCGAAACAGGGAGGGTAAAGGGAGAATGGGTAGGAAAGAGGGAACCGATTACATGGAACTATATGTGACCTCCTCCCTGGGGGACAGACAACCAACCGCAAAGTGGGTGAAGGGAGACGTCGGACAGGGCAAGATATGACAAAATATCAATTTATAAACTATCAAGGGCTCATGAGGGAGGGGGAAGGGGGGAGAGAGGGGAAAAATGAGGACCTAATGTCGGGGGGTCTAAGTGGAGAGAAAATGTTTTGAGAATGATGTACAAATGCGCTTTACACAATTGATGTGTGTATGGATTGGGATAACAGTTGTATGAGCCCCTAATAAAATGTTTTAAAAAAAAAAGAAAGAATAAAAAATAATAATAAAAAAAAACAGCAAGCAAACAAAAAAACAGAACAACAAATGCTGAAGAGGATGTGAAAAGATTGGGATTCGTATATGTTACTATTGGGCTTGTAATCATGTACAACCATTGTGGAAATTGATATGGTGCTACCTAAAATAAAAAAATTTTTAAGTGTTTTGGTGCTACTGGGAATAGAAATACCATCCAACCCAGAAATACATTTGCTGGGTATATTTCTCAAGGAAGTAAGATGCAGAACATGAACAGACATATGCTCCCTGATGTTTGCACAGTTCATAATAGCAAGAAGCTGGAAATGGCTCAAACGCCCATCAGTAGAAGTAATCTGATAAAGAAACTGGTACATATACACAATAAAATATTATGTATTCCTACAAAACAGTGGCGAAACCATGACACACATCATGACGTGGATGGACCAAGAAACCATTATGCTGAGTGAAGATAGTCCATCACAAAAAGACGAATATTGTATGAATCCACTACTATAAGGATCAACACCAAGAAAAGGTAGGCTTCGACTCTCCAGTATGTAATCTTCTAATCCTGTCTTCCAAGCAACAAGGTCGAGAGCCTGCCTTATGCTCATGAACCATATTTCACCCCCTTCATGCACATCTTAAAAACCACGTTGTCAGAGGAGACCTCACTTCAGGGGGAGTCAGTTTTTCAAGATGGGGCAAAGGGAGATGACCATTCATTTTCTACCATACGACATTGTGCTAAAGTCATACCAAATCATCAGATACTTTGAAAGAGTGATAAGTAAACCTTACTGGAAATTCAAGTCAAAATGGAAGATGGGGGCCACGTATGTCTTGGAGAAGGCAATTATATTACTGTTGGTGAGTAAACTGGGAGGGAAAACTTCTCATTGGAAAAAAAAGTGTATCAATACTTATATAGAACCCAAGGAAGCGAACATGGCCTATATATGTATCTAATTGGGCACTTTTGACCTAGTAGCTATCTAGCCCTTAGTGACACAGCGTCTGTGCTATAAACTACCAAGGCTTTTAACACACACAACATCCTTCATAACCTACACCAGTAGGATTCCTTGTGGAAACCCCACTAAGTGAATTGGGCTTTACTTCAAACTCACCTGTAACAGATTTAAGGAGCTGACATTCTTCCTTGGAGTTAAGGCTGGAACACCCTAGTGTGAGAAGAAGCAGATGACCGCTATCCTAAGGTTATGGAACTTATAGTCTTTGGAATTTGGTTTGGCTCCTTTGCTTTGAGGATGCCTAATGAATGATGGCCTTGGATAACCACATCTTTATATTTTAATGCCCACTTTGCTCTCTTATGACATGTATTAATCTTGTAAAAATGGCCCTGCCTTTGCAAGTAAGTGTTATTGAAAGTTTTTCCCTATCACTAACTCCCATTGTGTGTGTGTAAGTAGTGTTCAGTCACTTAAGAGGGGTCTTGGGGAGGAGATGAGCCAGTCACGGTGCGATGTAATGATGAGAGATACAACTTTCCTCTAATTCCTAAATGTTTCCTCCCCGCTCCCACTACCATGACTC
>NW_022109491.1:48860045-48865397 GCF_000313985.2 Echinops telfairi
GAATGATGTACAAATGCGCTTTACACAATTGATGTGTGTATGGATTGTGATAACAGTTGTATGAGCCCCTAATAAAATGTTTTAAAAAGAAAAAAAAGAGTTAAATTCATATAAATCAACAATTCAAGTATTGTAATCTGAACCTCTACAGTTTGTTAGTTTTTATACCATGACTAAGTTAATGACACTCTCAATAGAATTACCTTTGCCTCAGGTCGATAATTTATATACCCATTATATGTTCTCTATCATATAATGATCATAATGTCTCTAAAATAAACCAGAGATATATATAACCCATAGATATATGAATGGATTTGGGGGTTCATCCTTAATTGTAGTCCCAATATAAGAATCATTCTTTTTCCAAGCAGCTATCCCCCCAAAAGGCACTGGGTAGCTAGATTGGCAATTAACCTAATTTTAAATTTCCCTCTATCAACACTGATTAACTGAAAAAATAAAACAAGTGGCATATGTGTGGATAATCAGACAGTATTTGCAGGTGAGTCACTCATCGGAAAGAGAGCTGACAGGTGATTGATTAAGGAGGGCATCTGAATTTCAAGTTGAGTCCTCTAAGCCAGTTTGCCTACCCAATTAGGAACTTGTTCTTCTTTAACTATAAAAGATGTACCTAGTACTTTATTTCCTGTAATTTTGCCGTACAGTAACTTTTTTTTCACTCATTAACTGAAGAGAAACCTAACCTAAAAGTCCTAGGGCAGAAGATAATAAGGATTATGTGACATGTGTAGGATAGACCTAAGCTACCAATCATTAGGAAACCTTAGAAGCAATAGAAATCCAAATGAAGTCTAATGACTGCAGAGCCCAGAACTTTGGAATACACTTCTTTCTGCCTTGAGTAGGCATTGCAACGTTGAATTTAAAGAAAGAATTTCGGTTTTCTTAAGCTGCAAGGAATAGGTTTAATGCTACACCTCTTCAAAAGAAAGTTCTAGTGAGCTTCTTTCCTGTGGGCAGATCACTGCCCACTGCTTTCTTGAAATATATTATGTAAGTGAGCTAAGTGTTTCTGTCCCCATCTCTAAATTTTGAGATTTCTTCCTGATGTCTGGAACAGATTGAGTTACAAACTCATCTTTTTAATATTCTCTTTTCTTGTGGGATTCATCTAGACCAGTGTTTTTAATTATAGGCTCTCGTAGCCTTTCTAAAATGGGCATCAGTTTCTTTTGAGAGCCTTGGTCAAGGGCAGACTCACCAACACAATAAATAATTTTATCCTAAATGGATCTTACAAATTCCCAGTGCCAGAAAAAAAAACTAAAGAACTACAGAGTCCTTCTTAAACATGGGAAAGGGACTCCCTGCCCCTCACTAGGCCTCACAGGCCAAAAGAGAAAGGGGGACAAAGGAGAAGTTTAATTTCCAGCATAGATTCTCTTACCTCTGATATCCAGCTAGAGACTCCCCTGAGGCAGTAAGATGCAGAATTAGAAGGTATTCTGGTAGTCACTTATCTTCTTACCTGGGTAAGATTCCAATCCAATCTCATCCTGATGGAGAATGATGCTTCCTTTTCCAGCAAGTCCTCTTTCTCCTGTCTGGGCTTGCCAGATAATATGTCACTGGAAATAGTCTTGTCTTTTACCAAGAGATGTGTTTGCTAGGGTGGGACAAAAAGGAGATGTTGGAGAATGTTATTATGGGCTCCAAGGGAAAGGAACCCATATATCCAGTATGGTTGACATATTGGCTTCCCCGTCTGCACATACATGCAGGGTTCCTGTGGGCATGCAAGATTCCAGGAACTTCAGTTCTTGCATGTTCTTTCCCCATGAGATGCAAAGTACAAGCGTTCTGAGGAATGTAGTCCCAAGGGCAAGGTGCTTTTCACAATAAGGTGCTGGTCCCTGACCTCTGAGGCAAAATCGATGTGAAATAGCACAGATAGTGTTGCGAGAAAAGGCCTGATTTGGTGGCTTCTCTGAGCTCTCATTTCACGCAGGCACCGCTCTCCCCCCTGTTTCTAGTCAAGGTCTCTACTTTTGATCCCCGACCTGATCTCAGAATAATAACAGTTTGGATTTATTGGGTAAAATAAAATGAATCTTTTCTATTCATTTCACCTGTTTTTAAAAATGTTTCAAACGTTTGTAAAAATTAAATGTTACAGTAGGAGGGTCTGGGTGGTGCAAACAGCTACGTGCTCCAGTGCTAGCCCCAAAGTGGGCACTCCAAGCCCATCTTGTGGCCCTTTAGTGGACAAGCTTGGATTTACTTCTGAAAGGTACAACTTTGGAAACTTCGTTGTGCGGTTCCACTTTGCACACACAGGATTGACATGATTCAGAAATGACTTGAGAGGAACTAATGAAAATAGCAAGTTCTCTCATTATATATTTTTTTATTGTAAAGTTATCCCTAGAATCTCAAATGAGGTCAAGAATGGAATGGATTAACATGAGCATAAATCCATAATATACATTTTCTACTTAGAGTTTGGGAAATTTAAGCATTGTAGTGAACAAGTAAAAGATTTAATGAAGACTAACAATATTAACTAGCTGTCTGGAGACAGGATGGTAGTAGGTTTTCCTTCGTACTTGTTGGGTAGCTTGGATGCTCATATAACCCCACCAGGCTTCAGATCCCTTAATCAGATGACTCTTTGAGCCTCTCTTTGCTGGCTTATGAACTGGCTGCATCTGAATCATTTGGATAGTACAGGGCTCTATTTCTAGACAATCTGATACAATAGGCTTGAGTTAGGCCTAAAAATATATATATTTCAAAAATAATTCTAGATAATTCTAACTCACTTCCACTGAGTTGTTATCAACTCATAGCAATCAACCCCATATGACAGAATAGAATTTAGGTAGTCTCATCTGCCTCATGTGGAGAAACTGGTGGTTTTGAAAGTGTGACTCAGGATCGTGTCCTCTCACTATGCTTATTTAATCTGTATGCTCAGCAAATAATCTGAGCAGCTGGACTAGATGAGGAAGAATGTGGCCTCAGGCTTTCAGGAAGGCATATATATATAATGATATATATATATAATGATATATAATATATATAATGATACAACCTTGCTTGCTGAAAGTGAGAAGGACTTGCAGCACTTGCTGATGAAGATATTGGACTGCAGCCTTCCACATGGGTTGCAACTCAATGTAAAAAGACCCAAATACAAATGGACCAGTGTACAACATCATGATGAACAAGGAAGAGATCTACATTGTTAAAGACTTTATCTTGCTGGAATTGCAATCAAGGTTCATGAACGTGGCACTCAAGAAATCAAAAAATGCATTGCATTGAGTAAATTTGTAGTAAAGACCTGTTCAAATACTGAGGAGAAAATGTCAAAACTAATTGTGCCTGATCCAGCTGTGCTATTTTCAAACATCTCATATGCATATAAAAGTTGAACATTGACTAAGGAAGACTAAAGAAGAATCTAGGATTTTGAATTATGATGCTGTTGGAGACTGTTGAAAATACCATTAATCACAAAAGGACAAATCTTGTGTGAGTCTACTACTAAATGGTGAAACACCAATTAAACAAACCTTAGGACCAATTCCTGAACGAAAAGGTAGAAGACTATATACCAGTCAGGAACCACATGTCACTTTCCCTATAAGCACTTCATAAGAATCACCTTGAAGGAAGAGACCTCCCATTGCCAGAGGTCACTCCTTCAAGAGGGAGGAAAATGGGAAAGACCATCCACATTATGCTGTACAACACTGAGACAAGGCTGTGGCAAATCCATGGGGCCCCACAGGAATGGAAGAGCCTTGCTGGAAAATTAAGACCAGGGGAGGGGAACATCTACATTTTGGAGGAGACATGCATATTTCTGTTGGTGAGTATGGTGGGTAAATGGGGAGGAGCAAACTCACATGGGGAAGGGATGATAAACAATGATTAAAGGGAACCCTGGGGGATAACAGACCAGATTTTATGTTCCTAGGTAGACACTATGAATGTTTCCACCTAATCCTCGGTGAACCACACCATGGATTAAGCACCATGATGACCTTGCAGGCACCATGGTCTCCCCCAGGGGTCACACCAAAAGGACTCAACATCGAGGCCTGAATGAATGAACTAAGCCCTGCCCCAAAGCTGCCTCTACCCTTGCACTGAGGACTGGGATACTCAGCTGATGGGAGAGAGAAAAGAGAGGGGCCACCCCAGGGCTGTGGAAGTGGCAGCCACTGGACATTGGGTGGAACCCCTGGCTGAGTGGGTGTCTAATGCAAAGAGATACAGAATCATCATATTTTTAGTACCTCAATACTCTCCTCGCATTGATACAACAGGTTTTGAACTGTTGGGCAGGGATCTGCACTTGGGAGAATTGACACAGGAAGTTTTCCCCTGGCACCAATCACCATGTTCTGTGTAAACAGGGCTCCATCCATTGGAGGATTGAACTTTCAGGACAACAACTCATGGGGTGCAGCTCATGGCATAACTCTACTCACATAGACTCTTCATATCGACAGTGGCTTGAGTTCTGTGTCATTGGAAAAATTAATGTATCAATGCAATTGCCTTATTGCATTCAAGAGGATGATAGACAATGTTTTTCCTTTTGAGGGGGGCGTTTTGTTCTGCATTTCGTTTGTTTTTGGTCTTGGTTTATTTTTTTCCCTTTGTTTTTTGTTTGTGGGCTTGTTATGGTTGTTGTTGGTCTTGTGGGGTTTTGTTTGTCATAATATGACCACCAAAGTAAATCAGAATCCTGCATAACCCATGGATATGTAGATGGATTCTGGGATCCCACTTAACCATAGCCTCAACCCAAGAACAGTTAGTTCTAGTAACATGACCCTGCTCGGTAGTTGCCTTCATGAAAGGATTACTGAAGATAAGGCGGCTACAGCAAAGTGTGAAGAAGCAAGCAGATGATGCCCGCCTATCAATTGGAATAGTGCCTGAGTCTTAAAGGATTGTATTAAAACAAGCAGCCATGTAAGTGAGGAGTCAACTAAGTCATCATGGAAGAAGCACACCAGCCTGTGTGATCCAAAGATGACAATAACAAAATCTATATATGATGAAGGGAAAATATCAGAGCTTGATAACCAATTTGTAAAAGGCTGTGGGGGACAGTGGGAACCCAAAATCCATCTGCAGAGGATCGAGTTAGATTAAGCCACTGACAGATCCCTTCTAGCCACAGATGAGGGACTCAAACAGCTTTACTATCAGACAGAGATTATTGTAAACTTAATTATGATGGATCAAACATGGTATAATTTGACAGTTGGTCAGTTGACCTCCATCTTGACCCACCCTGAATTTGATCTAGGCTCAAGTACTTCTTGCTTGTTCCACGACAAAAATTTCTTCCCTTGCTTTTGA
>NW_022109491.1:48865698-48870804 GCF_000313985.2 Echinops telfairi
TGGGGATGCGGGTGGAAAGGGTGAGGGGCTTTGGAAGCAAACAAGGAATCTGGGAGGGGGGAGAGAACACTGGAACTGATTGTGATGATGTATATACAACTCATTCTAAAAGCAATTTAACCATGGAGGTGTATGGCTTGTGAATACTATATCAAAAGACCACTAAATAAAAGAGAATGTTGGTATAATGTGAAAAATGTGGCCAATGTCATTGAACAATATGTACAGAAATTGTTTCATGGGAACCTAATTTGTTATGCAAACTCTCACTAAAACACAATAAAAATATATTTTTAAAAATGAAATGCTAAAAAAAAGAGGAAGTATCACGGACTGCCAAGACGGATTTATTTGATAATGGTAGAACGGTCCTTCGAAGGGCGGTAGGCAAATCATTCTCACCTACTTTGGACATCTTCCCAGGAGAGATGGGTGCCTGGAAGAGGACACTACACTTTTTGGTGAAGCGGAAGGGTAGGAAAATAGAGCGAGCCCTTCAAGGAGATGGGTTGACGCAGTGGCTGTCACAATGGGTTCAAACCCCAATTGTGAAGAGTGCAGGAGTGGGCAGTGGACCAATTCAAGGGCACCTCACAACAGGAGATTCAAAATGCCTCCGTTCTCTGCTTCTTTGGAATATTTTGGACTGAACGAGTGGTTTTCCAGATTTTGTTTTGTTCATGAGCCACAAGGAGAAGCATATATTACATTGAGATCTAGCATATACATGCATCACTGAAACAAAATTATCAACAATATTTACCTTTTGCTATGGACAACTCTCTAATATGTTCTAATTCACCTTATTTCCATTTATGTTCCATATTATTTAAAATTATTTATTATAAGTCATAAATGGAATCCACACCAATTAATGGTTTGCCATTTTCTATGTGAAAACATTGGAAAATATGACCCATTTTGGCTTTCGGACACTAAAGTTAAGTTGGATGATTATATGAAGTTCCATCTTGTCAGGTTTTACATTCAACTTTGAAGTTCTGTACTAAAGAGAATCATATCTTTAATAGAATAGTAAAAGACCAATAAATTTGTCCCAATTTTATCCATCCTGAGAGCAACCTTTGTCTCCTAGGTCATATTGTATAATATTCATAGCAACTTATTTTGGGTGATACAGAGTGAATATTTTCAAGAATTCAGTGGGAGCATCAGGTTAAATTCGTGGAACATTGTCACGCAGAAAGGAACACGTATAACAGCCATCTCGATTCCTGATTTCTCCATAGTTAATAGATTTCTTATTTCTCTTCCAATCCCACACTTATTTTATTCTCAGGCCCTGGCCTCAACTACGTATTTTTATTATTTTAGGGAAAAATACCTGGGAAAATCTTTCAAAGTTAATCTTATATAGGAGTTAAGGACTCCCATATAGAGTTTTAGTGTATTTATTGTGTCCATTGGGCAAAAAATACAGTTTCAGGTGAGCGACCTGCAGGGAAGGGAAGGCCCCCATCCTTTATGATGGTGGGCCATTGTTTACATGCTGTCTATGAGTCTATATTGTCATAGAGAAGGTTGCTTTTAAGAACAGCACTTCCCATTTGAAAGCCGACTGGTAACTGTTCCTTGTCGTCAGGTTTTGTATTGGGAGCAGTATGCTGAATTCACCAGCTGCTGCCTTAATCCGACTCACACTGTCCATCTTTTAGATAAATATGTTAGTTCTTCAGACCACACAAGTGAAAATGGTACTTGCCAATAACTCTTCTGCCCTTTGACTTCACTTTAACGGTCCTCCAAGGAAATAAGGTCAGAAGTTCACTGATGGCAGAAAAGACTGTCCGGTGGCCCAAGTAATCCCCCACCTTTACTGTACCATTCCTGGTTCATAAAGCAACCACAGTGCCTTCTGTGCTCAATGACTTTCCCGTGTGTTTGTCATTTTCAGTTCTAAGTACTATCTTCAGCACTTCTCCAATATATGTTTGAGAACTACCCCGTGATCCCATATTCGGATAATTATTTTAGCTGCTGCTTTAGCTGGGTTCGCCACAGAAATTTAGCTGGGTGCACCACAAGAAATTTTCTATCCAGTAACCTGCACAGCTGATTAAAAAAAAAGATCCTTAGTTGATCACTGAATCTAAAAAGTTACAGAGAAATGCATGATTTCTTCGCCACTGCATCAGCACCTTAAGGGACACAAATGACTTCATAGGAGGTGTTGATAGCCCCTGAATAAATGGATCAGGGGTACACTTGTGCTAAGCACTCCATGATGTCACAAGGTCTGTTGCTATAATAAACTGAAACAATGTGAGGATGTGTAGGAAATGCTACTCACAGTGAGCAGGACTACCTGGAATAATTTTTAACAGGTGCACATAGAAATTAGCTTCTATAAACACCATTCCTTTACTAACATGAGATGTTTTCCAAAACTTCACATTCTTGAAAGGGCTCTGTAAGTAGTTCAAATGGTTTCTGTCCTTATGACTTTGGAAGTCTTTATTGTTTTGTTAAGAGACTTTTAAATATCTTTAGCTTATGCATCAAACAGATGTTGGGGTAAATGCTCCTGACCCATTTAAATACTTCTTAGTATGAGTTAAGGTCCAGTTTCGGCCACTTGTGGATAGTTCCACTTGCTGGCCAGCACCTGAGAAAACTGTGAAGCTGGTAGTGCTGGGGTTTAATGGCTCTGTGGTGTGACTTTTAATAGCAGGCCTGAGGAAACTAAGATAAATTAAAGCCTAATTGTGTACGTTAACAGTTTTAGCAGTCTGCACATATGGATCCCATGAGAGCACTTTAAAAGATGTTACAGTTTAGCTCCTGTTGCAAGAATTAGCTGAAGAATGTGACCTAAACGGTTGTCTTTCCAAATCATTTCTCAAGATTGAGTTTTCCTTTTATTTTGAATTCTATGTATCCTGAATGTCAATATCACATTAATTTTCCAACCCCTACTAATTCAGATGCAGGGGCTTCGAGTAGAAATGTCTCCGCATGGAACTCTTTGAAGAGGCCTCAGTTCTTCAAGGCGTTTGCTCCGTGTTAGGAAGTGCTCTTCAGGCAGGGATTTTAAGAAGTTCCTGGTGCCTTTAAAACTCCCCATTGCTTCGTTGTTTTGTTTTTTGTTTTTGAGATGAACTTGTTTGTTACTAAAGACTCCAAGTCCATTTCAGTTTTACTCCCCTCTTCCCCCCTTTTTCACCCACTCTGATCATTATTTAGGTTTTAGGCCTAAGAAATCTTGAGGGATTTTGCTTGTTTGTTTTAAATTAAACATATTGAATATTTACACATCCATCTCAAAAAATGAAATCAACAACAGTATCCTGTTAAACCCTCCACACATGTAGTTCTCCTCCTCTCTCCCCTTCGCCCCGCCCCCCTGCCATCCTTTTTCCACGGCTTCTTTGCTGTCCAAGTGGTTGTCACCTGACAACTGTTTGTTTTGTAACTTGAGTTCACCAGGATACATTAAAACAGAACCAAAATTAATTCTACTTGTGTTTTCCACCAATTCTTTTCCCCATTAGCTTTCTCTCTAAAGCATTCTTCAGCAATTAGCCACTGGCTTGAAGCAACCAAGGAAGTCAAATGCGGGACACAGGCTTTTTCAGGGTCTTTGAAAATTTTTAAGTGAAACCTAGTATCAACAAGGTGATAATTCATCTTAAAAGGTCCTGGGAAAGGATTTAGAGAAAATACTCCTTGTTCTCTCAGTGAGAGAGACCCTAGGAAGTTGCTTATTACTTTCATGAATGTAGATTTTTCTTTCATTAATAGTATTAAATAACAAATTTTGTTTCAGGTAAAAGTCTATTTGAATTTGGTTGAGCTAGGATTTTACTACCTTTTCTATCTTCTAATTAAAATTATAACCAGTTCTTCTTCTTTATGTTCACAAAAATATGTGAGAACTAAAAAAATATGAAATAAATTCATAAATAGTTTTAGTCCACTTAGGATGCTCTACATAGCACAGTGGTACTAATGTGTACTTATAGTAATTTTAAAAGCTCTTTTAGAATGTTTAAATTAAGTACTCATGTACTCAATTAATTGAATTAGTTGGAGATGTTGAGTGATGTATATTAGGTCAGGTTGACTAGAGAAACAAATACAGTGACACTCATGTATGTGTAAGAGAGAGTTTTATATCAAGAAGTAACTATGCATCAATAAAACATCCCAGTCCAGTCCAACTCAAGTCCATAAGTCTAATACTAGTCCACAAGTCTGATACTCATCCATAAATCCCTTTTCAGAGTCATGCAACCACAGGCAATGATGCAAAATGCTGGAAGATCACAGGCTAGTGGGAGCAAAGTCTTGTGGATCCAATGGCAGTGGACACATCTCCAGGGGTCTTTCCAGCAAGTCTCTGAGTGGCTCTCCAGACCAGCAGGAAGGTGATGCAAGAGAGAGGAAGGCTGGTCTCCAGAGAGCCATTTATCTTGGTAGCCCTCCAGTCAACCTGTAACCTGATTAACAGGCTAAACTCCGCCCACATGTTCCTAGGATAGCCATGTTGGCAAAAAACCTAACTATCTTAGCCCACTCTTTTACTTTTATGTCTTCAAGTTGACACGAAATGATGTAATTAGCACAGGGTGTAAATAACATTCTTAAGACAACTTACCTTAACCAATTTCTTTGTCAAGATGAATACCTTGTAATTCAGTAGCTTGGTATACTGTTCTGAAAAACTGGCACATCTTTGATTCATAAAATATATGAAACATAAATGAGTGTTTATATTTTCTCTAAAAGCCAAACCCAATCCACAGCCATTGAGTCAATGCTGACTCATAAGCAATGCTATGTAGAATTCCCAAGGCTGTAAACATTTTATGGGAGCAGACAGCCTCTCTGTCTGCCGCAGAGCAGTTGGCGGCACAAACACGCAGTCCACAGTCCAACAGTTACCAAACACTTCCACTCGAGCTCCTCCACGTAGAGAGGATACTTCATGGATTCTATTCCAAATATGAATATTTTTTTAAGAATTAGGGTATACAATGACAACAAATATTAACTTGCCCATACCTGGAAATACCCCTTCCTTCTTCCTAAAACATTTTTAATTGGAATACAGACAATATTACAGGAAACAGGGCATGTAAGCAC
>NW_022109491.1:48870904-48872659 GCF_000313985.2 Echinops telfairi
CCATACCTGGAAATACCCCTTCCTTCTTCCTAAAACATTTTTAATTGGAATACAGACAATATTACAGGAAACAGGGCATGTAAGCACATAAAGGTCCACAGTTTAACCACTATTATCTATTTTTGACTCAAGCATATGTAGTTATGACTGAAAAACCCCTATTTAATTTATGGAGAAGGTACAGATTCCATGGATATTTGTTTGTATGTAACCAAAGATTTCCTGAAATTTGAACATTTCTATCAACATCTTCTTGGAGAAAGATGAGGCTTCCATCAATTTGTAGAGCCTTGTTTTTGGCAAATGCTTTCAGTGAGGCTTGAACTTCTTCCATCAGCAACATTGGTTCTTGCTCAGATATTACCTCCTGGAATGGTGGCGTGTTGATAGTGACTGTATATTCTTTCCAGCATGCGGAGGGTGTTCTTTGCTTTTGTTTTTCTAACACTAGGTCTTTGCACATTTCATTATAATATTTGACCTTGTCTTCTAGAGCTGTCCTTGAATTTTTTTAAATCATTTTATTGGGCACTCTTACATATATTATAATAATCCATAATTCAATTAGATCAAGCATAATTGTACAATTACTGCCACCATCATTTTCAAAACATTCTCTTTTGTTTTGAACTCTTTGATATCAGCTCCTCTTCATCCCCACCCTTCCCCAACCTACCCCCAGGAACCCTTGTTCTTATATTATAAACAGTTATTATTAATTATTTTTGCCACATCATATACCACCCACTCTTCCCATTCCCCTATAATTCTGTGATTTGTTCCCTTCGAGTGGGGACTTAAAGTTATCTTTGCTATCAGTTCCCTCTCCCCATACCCCCAAGGAATCATTGCTCCCATTATTCTTTCTGATGGGTTTATCTATCTTGGATTTCATGTATCAAACCATGTTCATCATACAAATGAATATTCGCAGGTCTTAATGAGGAAAAACTTGGACCATAATAGTAAGGGGAAGAAATATTAAAGACCTAGGTGACAGTTATGTGCTACTGTGCCCTGGATATATCTTCCCTCCCATATGGCCCTCCTGTGAGGGACTGTGATGTGAAGAAGCATGCACAAAGTGCCCTTGACATTTTTTGTTCAATTCTTTGATGTTATCATTTCTTCCATTTGCCTTATCCTTTCACCCATTAAGAGCAAAATTTTGAGTCTTTTCTGACATTCATGTTGGTATTTTATTTCTTCCCTGTCTTTTTAATGACATTTTGCCTTTTTCATGAATTATGTGTGTGATGTCCTTCCTCAGCTCATCAAGTTTTCTCTCCTTTGCTGTAACCCATCATTGGCTCCCCACTGATTTTAAGATACAATTCAAGACTACTATGGTGGCTCACAAGGACTCATAGGACCCAGGCGTAGCCACCAATGACAGCCTCCTTCAATTCTGCTCTCCTCTTATCCTCTGTGTGGCAGTTAGATTTCATGTCAACTTGAACCTGTGTGAAAATGTTAGGGTGATGTCCAACATATCAATCACGTCATAGTCTAAGGATGCCTCCTTAAGGGTGTTTAACGCCTAAGAGACAGTCAGAACTTCCCTCTCTGTGTTTTTGCCCTCCCTCCTTGCTGGGGTTCTGTGCCAGCCTGTAGGGTTGGCCCCAGGATGGCTAACCCTGCACTCCAAGCTGGGTGCTGTTGACATCCTGCCATGTTCCCACTGACTGTGGATACACTTGACTGTGCACATACCAACCTGTGATCTCCCTGCTTCTTCACCTTTCTGCATCATTG
>NW_022109491.1:48873310-48874813 GCF_000313985.2 Echinops telfairi
TGCTTTGTCTTCAGTGATTGTGTCGGAGAGGTGAGCAACATGGAATATCTATGGCCTTATTAGAATGTATTTCCTGCTTTTTGACTTTTGTTATGACCAAGTGATCATCTTAATATCTGTAATATTTTTAGATTTTTGAGAAATAATGATGCTTATTTTGAATGCACATATATTTTGACTCAAGTTTCATGTGCTTAATAACAAAATTTCATTTTTTATGGACTAAATAGAATGTGAAGCTAAATGAAATGGAAAAATTGCCCATGTTCATATTTAGAATTTAGCTATATTCATAAAATTAATAGTGAATAGGAAAAGCTGTGAAAGAAAATTTTCCAAAATGAAGGAGTTTGGCAAGTTTAGCTAAATTCAGATATAGTGATGCTAAAGCTCCAAGATTTAGGTGGCATTTGTGTATTCTGGGACAAAAGGCTATTTATTTGAACTTAAAAGCATAGTTTAGTCAGCTCTAAACTATGTGCTCTATAGTGCTTTGGAGCCCAATTAACCCTTTTGTAGGACTTAGGGATATCACATGGAGGAAGAAACATACCGTGCCCCGTGCTATGTGACACAGCTGAACTATCACAGTGTTAGAGTCAAGTGGATTGGTGGGAATGTAAAAATTTAGTAGCACTATGGAAATTTTCTGACAGTAAGGACAAATTGTGAGCAAATTTGAGACACAGGGACTATTGGAGTTTGTAAAGACTCACAAGTGAGAAAAATTTTAGATGGCAAATAGGATTAAAAACAATACCTGAAAAGATATTCAAGATATTCCATTGAGTTGTTGAATAGCATCCATCATCAGTTACTCACACTGACTGTGGATACACTTGACTGTGCACATACCAACCTGTGATCTCCCTGCTTCTTCACCTTTCTGCATCATTGATCTGCACCCATGTGAGCCTCAAGAGGATTCTGGCTAGCATCAGACCATGGATTTGAGTTGGACTGGGCTGGAATAGCTTCTTGATATACAATCGCTTACTTACTTCTTAAAAAACAGTTCTTTCTTATACATATATGAGTGTCACTGTTTTTGTTTCTCTGGACAGCCCAGCCTAACACACTCTGTCAGCTACCTTTCTAAATATTTTATGGTCCTTGAACTTGGCACATTCTCTTTGCAACTTTGTCTGTAGTACCCTTTATCCTCTGAGGGTGGCCATGTCAGAGTTTTGTGGTCCAATTTTTCACCCCTCCCTTCATCTATACTCTTTCTATAGCCTTTTTTCTTAAGCAGTCACAACTCTAGAATATATTGAAAAGAATGCACTGTAGAGATTTAGACTATACAGAAACTTAAATTGTAAGTCTAAAGAAGGTGTCCAAAAAGTGAATTGACATCATTGAGTTGCTAAGGCCTATATACCAGGCGGTACCCCAAAAAACACTGCATTTTTTTTCAAAGCTATCTACTTAAATTTTTAAAATAAAACAACCTGATCACCTTCAAAGTACTCTCCATTAAACTTAATACATTCATCAAATCTG
>NW_022109491.1:48875388-48876956 GCF_000313985.2 Echinops telfairi
TTTTGTTGTACTATAATACTTTATTCTTTTTTTCTCGTTTTCTCCCAGTTCCTCCTCTGGTGTGGCACCACCTTTCTGAGAATACACATTCCCCCCAGATAAAACCAGGCAAGTCTGCAGATTCCACAACACCCATGCAAAAAAGGTTATTCTTCTTCCTTTTTTCACATATGTTTGAAATGAACTTCTATATTATTAAAGACTCCAAATTCACTTTAGTTTAACTTTTCCTCTTTTTCTTAAGACACTCAGACAAATATTTAAATTTGATGGGTAAGGAATCTGGAGGTTTTTATTTTTATTTTTAAAATTGTTTATTTATTTATCATCCTGGTAAATCATCCATATTTTTTGGTCCCCTCAATCTTTCCCTTCATCGGTTGCCACCCCTGTCCCTTGCTCTTCGTAGTCATCAAAGTCTTGTCTATTGGTGTGAACATCACCTTTCTCCTTTGTTTTTGCTTACAACAATGGTTATAGTAAACATTCATTTTTCTAAGATTGACTTCAGTTTGCTAAGCATAATATTCTCTAATTTTGTCCAGGTCTTAAGGTGTATAAAAGAGTTATTCTTGTTTTCTATTGATTTATAAAATTCCATAGTGTGAATGCACTAAAGCTTCTTTTTCTATTCCTTTATGGTTGGGGTTTTGACTTGTCCATGTTTTTATTATTGTGGAAGTTTCTGAAATGAACATAGGTGTGTATATATGTCTGTTCATATTATACTCTTAATTTCTCTAGCATATATCCCTAGTTGTGGGAAACAGAAAAGTTATTCCATAGGATGCCCCCTCATAATATATGCCAAACCTAAGTTCCTGTTTTCAAACACATGATTACTGACTATACACCTGGAGGTCAACTGCTTAAAGGTTATTTGCCTGAAGGTTGTCAGCCATCTAAGGCAATCAGGCCCCACCCTATGTCGAGCTTATTCCCTTCTGATAAGGATAATGGATTGTTCCCCAGAAGGAGAACCCAAAGACACCTAAAGTCAAGCCAACCCAGGAACAACCAAAGTTAGGCAGCAATTTTGACTCTAGAGTCCACCTATCTTGTTACATGTATGCCTTCCTGTCATGCATATGCCTATTGCACATCCCCTTCCTGGTATGCATGTGGTTACCTGTAATTAGGGGGATGGGTATGCCCCTAGATTGTATACAAGCCTTGGTTGGTGATATGTATTCGCTCTCTCTTTGTGAATCTAACTCCTGAAGTCATGAAGGTCCCAGAGGTGAGCACTTGCATGTATTACCTTGTCTGATGTCTCTTTAATGTTCCCCCTTAATTACAAAACCACCCCTTGGACCCATTTGATTGCGGAGGCTGGTACCCCACACCTAGTATAAAAATTGCTGGATCATAGGATACTTGGATTTGCATTTGTTTAAGGAAGTGCCACACTGATTTCCATAATCAATGTACAATTTTACAATCCAACCAGCAATATAAAAGCATTCCTGTCTCTCCATATCTTATCCGGAATTTATTTTCAATTTTATTCAATTTTGTCAAAAGTGTCAGTGTGAGGTGATATCTCATTATTGGTTTTTGTTTTTTTT
>NW_022109491.1:48877277-48894016 GCF_000313985.2 Echinops telfairi
TTCCAATTCCCATCTGTACCGCTGTGCATCATCTGGTCTAACCAGGTCTTATTGTTTTAATTTGCACTTTTCATATTGCTAATGATTGCAAACATTTCTTTATAGGGTTTTTGCCACCTGTATGTAATGTTTGATAAATTGTCTATGCATGTCTTGTGCTCATTTTTTATTGGAGTTATTTGTGTTCCTCTTGTTAAGATGTTGTATTTTTCTATAGATTTTGGAGATTAGCCCTTTAGGTGATATATTATTGCTGAATATTTACCCCAAATCTGTGGGTTCTCTGTTGACTTTTTTGATGAAGTCTTTTGTTGTGAATAAATGTTGTATTTTGGGTAGGTCCGAGTTCTTTAATTTGTCTTCAATAGCATGGATCTTTTTTATTATTTGGTCATGTGTTTGTGTCTTGTATTAGCATCCTTAAGTTTGTCCTGATTTTTTCATTGGCAGTCTTTATAATTGTGTGACTTTTTATTAGGTCTTTGATTCATCTTGAGTTCATTTGTGTACATGATGTGAATAGGATTTTTTATTTCCTTCTTTTGTATATGAAGTTATCCAGTGATGTGAATAGGATTTTTTATTTCCTTCTTTTGTATATGAAGATCCAGTTTTTCCAGCACCATTGGTTGAAAAGCTTGTCTCTTGCCCATTTAACGTGTTTTAGTTCTTTATCAAAAATTAGGGGTCTATAGGTATCTGGTTGTATTTCTGGGTTCTTAGTTCTAACCCATTGTTCTTCTTATCTATCATTATACCAGTACCAGGCTCTTTTAATTACTGTGGCTATCTCTTAGGTTTTGTCTCCTACTTTGCTATTTTTCAATCGTGTTTTAGGTTTCTTTCCTTTCCATATAAAGTTGGTAATTAATTTTTTCCATTTCTTTGAAAACTTATGTTGGGATTTGGGTCAGAATTGTATTGAATTTGTAAAGTAATTTTGCTAATATTGACATTTTCATAATATTTAATTGCTTCTCCAGGAACATGGTAATTTGTTCCATTTGTGTAAGTTCCTTTTGGTTTCCTGAAGGAGTATTTTGTAGTTTTTATTATATAAGTCTTTCATTTCTCTGCTAAGATTTATTCCTAAATATTTTATATTTTGTGTAGTTATTGTAAATGGTCATTGTTCTTCCAATATCTTTTTTGGTATTATCATCCTTAATATATAAGAATCTAACTTATTTCTGTGTATTGATATTATATTATATTAATATATTATATTATATTATAGTACATATAAATATACTGCCAAATACACTGCCAAATATTTCAATTAATTTGAGCAATTGTTTAATTTAATGTTTGAGGTTTTCTATGTATAGGCTTATGCCATCTGGAAATAAAGATATTTTTATTTCTTCTTTGCAAGTGTGGATAACTTTAATTTCTTTTTGATGTCTTATAGCTCTAACTAAAACATATGGAACTATTAAAGAGGCGATAAAGGACCTTTCCTAGTTCCTCTTCAAAAGGGAAATTATTTCAGTTTCTCTATATTCTGTGAGAAGCAGGGTATTGGTTTCACATATGTGGTTTTTAATATTTTGAGAAATTTTCCTTCTATTCCTTTTTTGTTGCATGTTTTTATTGGAAATGGATGGTGAATTTCATCACAAATTTTTCTGCATTAATTGATATAATGATATGATTCTTCTCCTTTATTTAATGTGGTGAATTACATTGATTGGTATTTTAATATTAAATCACCCTTTCAGTACTTGGTATGAATCCCATTTGATCATGATTTTTTTGATGCTTAATTACATTGTTTTGTCTAGGATTGTATTGATTCTTGGTATCTTATTCATTAGAGATGTTGTTGTTGTTGTTGTTGTTAGGTGTCATCAAGTCAGCTCCTACCCTTAGCAACCTTACGCACAACAGAACAAAACCCTGCAGGATACTGCACCATCTTCACAATTGTTCCTGTGTCTAAGCCCAATGATACAGCCACCGCGTCAATACATCTTGTTGAGGGTTTTCTTATTTTTCACTGCCTCTTCACTTTACTAAGTATGATGTCCTTTTCCAGGGACTTGTGTCTCTTGACAACATGTCCAAAGTGTGTAAGACAAAGTCTTGCCATCCTTGCTCTATGAAGCACTGTGACCTTACTTCTTTTAATACAGATCTGTTTGTCCTGTTAACAGCCATGGCATTTTCAACATTCTTCTCCAGCACCACAATTCAATTGCATCAATGCTTCTAAGGGTTTTCTTATTCCGTGTCCAAATTTCACATGCAATATGATGCAATGGAGAATACCATGGCATAGGCCAGGCTCACCTTAATCCAAAAAGAAGCATCTTTCTTTTTCAATACTCTAAAGAGCTCTTGTGTGGTACCTTTACCTAATGAAATACATGAGGAGGTACCCCCCAACAAACAAAAAACTATTGCGCTGGGTGGAGTGGAACTTTAGTAGTACACATTTTTCCCCACTAGGTGAGCATTGAGCAACTCTCTTTGAGTTAGTAGTACCCAGTGACTTTGCCTTGAAAGGTTCTCTGTGGTCACAGTGAATTCTTTTGTGAAAGTGATTCCCTTGAACCTCATTTTTTGTGACAGCTGACTTAAGAGCATGCAGCTTTGAAATTTTGTTTCCTGCTCAGCAAAAATGCCACAGAAACTGTTGTGATGTTGAGCACAGCTTACAAGGACGGTGCTAGGTGAAAAACGCAAGTGTATGAGTGGTTTCCTTGTTTCAAAAAATGTGAATATCGACTGATGACAAACCTCATTTTGGACATCTGTCAACTTAATGAACGGATAAAAATGTCAATTTGTAGTGCATTTGGAGTTCATTTAACCTTAAAACTCTTAATGAAGCTTTCTATTTAGAGGTTCTGAAAAAATTGTGTAACATTGTGTGACAAAAAGGGTGTGATTTGAAATAGATGGGTAACTGGTTTTGCCACCATGACAATGAACCTGCTCATGCAGCCATCTCAGTGTGCTGCTTTGGAGCAGAAAACAGCATGCCTCTCTTGCCCCACTCACCTTACTCACCTGACCTCACTCTGTGAGACTTCTTTTTGTTTCTGTGAATGAAGGGGGACATGAAAGGATGGTGATTTGATGAAGTAGAAGAACTGAAGAAAGAAACAAGGGAGGTGCTGTCAGCCATCCAAACTCTTGTAGATGAGTTTGAAAAATGTTTTCAAGAATGGAATTAAAGATTTAACAAATGTATTGAGTGTAATGGCGAGCACTTTGAAGGTGATAAGATTGTTTTGTAAAAAAAAAAAATTAAATACATAGCTTTGGAAAAATTTTTGGTTTTGGAGGGTACCCTCTAGTATGTCTTTTGATCTCTTGAATGTTGCTTTCATGCCCATTGATTTTTGGATCCAAGTAAGACAAAATCTTTGACAACATCAACCTTTTTTTCCATTTATCATGTTACCTATTAGTCCAGTTGTAAGGCTTTTGGTCTTTCTTTTGTTCTTTTTTTTTAAATTGGTTTATTAGGGGCTCATACAACTCTTATCATAATCCATACATACATCAACTGTGTAAAGCATACTTGTACATTCATTGCCTTCATAATTTTCAGAATATTTGCTCTCCACCTAAGCCCCTGACTGATTTGTAATCCACAATGAAGGCGATAATCCTTGATCCTTGTCAGCAGGTGTTTCAATTTCTCCTCATTTTCAGCAAGCAAGGTTGTGTCATCTGCATATTGCAGGGTGTTAGTAAATCTTCCTCCAATCCTGATGCCACACACTTCTTAACCTAATCCAGCTTCTCTGATGATTCACTCAACCTGAACAAGTATGGTGAGAAGATACAACCTTGATGCACACCTTTCCTGACTTTAAACCACACAGTATTCCCTTGTTTTGTTTGCACAACTGCTTCTTGATCCATGTGTAGGTTCTGCATGAGCACAGTGAAGTGTTCCAGCATTCCTATCCTTCTCAAGGTTATTCACAGTTTGCTATTTTTGACACAGTAAAATGCTTTTCACAGTCAATGAAACACAGTAAACAGCTCTCTGGTAGTCTCTGCTTTGAGCCAAGATTCATCAGACATCAACAATGATATCCCTTGTTCCAAATCCTCTTCTCCATCCAGCCTGAACTTCTGGCAGCTCCCCGTCAATGTACTGCTGTAACTGTTGTGGGATGATCTTAAGTCAAATTTTACTTGTGTGTGAAATCAATGGCATCAATGATAACAGCTATAGTTTGAGCCTTCTGTTGGGTTACTTTTCTTTGGAAAGGGCCCATTCGAGATATCTGTCTATAATGTTCAATTCTGGTGATGGTCTTTGCCTGGTTCATGTATTGGAGTTATAGTTGCTTAGTAAAATTAGTTTGGAAGTGTAATGTCATTTTTATGTTGTGGAATAGTTCGTATAAATTTGGCATTAAGTCTTTAAATGTTTGATAGAATTTCCCAGTGAAACCATCAGGGCCTGGATTTTTTGATGTTGGGTATTTTTTTAATGACTAGATCTATTTCTTCTAGTGTTATAGGCTTGTTACAGTTTTCTACACCAGTGTGTGCTAATTTATGTAACTAACGCATTTCTAGAAATTTGTCCATTTCTTCTAGAATTTCAAATTTGTTGGAATACATTTTTTGTAATACTGTGAGATTATATTTTTAATCTCATTTGTTTCTGTTGCACTATCATCGGTTTCATTTCTTCTTCATAGAATTTGTTTTTCCATATTCTTTTCTTTTGTTTATTTTGCTAGTGGTTTATCAATTTTGCTAATCTTTTCAATGACCCAGCATCATGTTTGTTCAGTTTTTTCTATGATTTTTAATTTTCTGATTCATTTATTTCTGCCCCAATTTTTTTTATTTCTTTTCTTCTAGTATCTGATGGTTTGTTTTGCTGCATTTTTCCATTTGTTGTAGTTGATGTGTTAAAGTACTTGTTGTTAAGGCGTTTGCTGCTTTACACATTGTGCTGAGATCCACAAGGTCAGCTGTGAAACAAGCCACTTCTCAGGAGAAAGACCAGGCTTTCTGCTCCTATAAAGAGTTACAGTCTCAAAACTCACAAGTTTAGTACTACCCTGGCCCTCAGGTTCCTTTTAGTTAACATCGACTTGATGGCAGCAAATTAGTTGACTAGATCAGCCTTTGGTGATCAAGGCTGAGTGTTCTAGACCACTGGGACTTTGGACTCTGTCCTTTCAAGGTGCATAAAATTCTTCATAGGACACACCAGAAGAATTTGATGTGGAACCCCTTAAGCCAACTGGGCTTTACCTCAAACTCACCTGTAGAAGATTTAAGGAACGTACATCCTCCCCTAGACATAGGGCTCAAGTGCCCTAGGTGAGAAACAACAGATGACTGCTATCCCAAGGTTATGGAATTGGTGGCAGTTGAACTTGGATTCATAGCTGATCTATGCTTGTATAACTTCCCTTTCTCAACAGTGTTGTAAATTCTACAAATAAAAAGAATTGGTATGTGTTTCCTGGGGCAAGGTTTCTGATTTGGACAGTCTGTGTAACCATGTCGTTTTATGGGCTTGTTCCTGGGTCTTCTTTTCAGTGGGTACATGCACAAAGTTGGGTCAATATGGAGTCTGAAAATCCAAAATGGACTCTGTAGCAAGGGTGTGTGGGATACTTAGCATAATGTGTTGGGCATGTGTCCAATTCCTTCATTCTTAGTTCAAGTCAACACGTTTTCAAGTACACTTATCATTAGATGACTTGGGATATGGAGTCTTGGTGTTGGGAGGCGGCAGGAACTAGGGTTTAAGATGAGAATTGTGAGTCCAAGAACTCTTTCCCAATAATTTGACTGCTATTGTGATGGAGAGTATTACTATACATCAGGGGTTTTTCTACTAAGTGCTGTATGGATATTTATAATACCATTCATGAGCCTTACAAAATTATCAACTAAAAAGTGCCAGCAATATTTGATCAAGCATTTAAATAACTCACCCCAAACATATTGGCTGGCACTGCTTCACTTTGGTGAGGCATGTAATATTACTGATGATTTTTTTCTGGCTGCATATGGCTGTAGCGCCAGATGTTCCCCACCTCTGCTGCAGGTGGTCCAACCCACTTCTCTTGGAGGTCTTCTGTTGTGTTGTGAGCCTTCTATTTCTTCACAAGACCCTGATCACCCACCTGATATGGGTATTTGCCTGGAACCATAGGGTCAGGAGGGTAAAATTGAGTTCCCATATTTGACATATTTGACTATACTGGTTTGCACTTGGTTGAGGGGTTGTAACAAGGAGTAAAGTCCACTGTCAAAGGGAGGGTTTGAATAAAAGGGTTTCCCAGAAAGCATTTCAAACGGATGGTTTTAGGAGGGAATGGGGTGCAGTTCTTACTATTAACACAATAGGCAAATCTTGTCATCACTCTTAAGTCTTCAGGAACAATTTCACTGTGGTTATTTCTATGTTTCCTTCAGTCTCTCAACTGTATCTGAAGACTTGGGATAGTATACTATGTGAATGTATCGTTAATCCCTAAAACCTTAGCAAATATTTGAGTGGCATAAGCTGTGAAGGAAGGTCCATTGTCTGACTGAATAGATCCAGGTAGTCCGAACTTGGGGATGATGTCTTTTAAAAGCCATTTACAAACTTCCATGGAGTGTTTGTGTGAGTAGGGAAGCCTTCAACCTACCCAGAAAAGATACATGTAGCCCTCCACAGAAGACGTTACTATGAAATCAACTTGACCATCTTCCCCTAGCAAGCAGCCTTGGTGGTGGACAGGCTGGACAGTGGTCATAGGAGTTCTTTTTCTGGCAAACACCGCAAGCCAGAACTACAGATATAATCACTTGGGAAAACTTTTCTCCATCTATGAGATTTCTTACGTCTGTAAATTGGCATCCCTGCTATAACAGATATCATTGTGAAAAGCTCTTCCAGTGCCCCATAAGGCTTGAAGGTCCACCCTGATAACATAATTTGATAGCCATTCCTCCTGGTTATTGTTCTAGCACTCATAACACTCTCTGCTTTTCCAACTACTGAATTTGATAATTCATTGAAATGGCCATGCAGAACTTCAGACAAGATTAAGGAATGTAACAGGTTGCAATATAGGTGAGCATTTCTCAGACTACAGTTGTTCAGGCAGGGCATGTTACCAAGTTCTTTCAGGGATGCTAAGAGTATAGGTATTGTGGGAGCTCAACACGATTCAAATCAGAAACTCCCTGTGATAGGTTGGTCATAAGACGGTCATCTCTTTGTTTGTTTGTTTTGTTTTATTCTTTTTTTTGAAGATGATTATCTATGTCCTGGAAGAGGGTACTATTTTCTAATTGAAATTGTTGCAGCTATTTTTCTAAGATGTTCCCAAACAGGGTACGGCTACCTTGAAACTTCTGTGTGAAAATTTTCCATGTGAGTTGGGTAGCCTTTTGAGAACCTGGATATATCCACTCAGAGGCAATAACAATTGGCTAGGGAAGTGGAGAGGAGTACAAAAGAAGGCATCTTTTAGATTTAATAGTGTAAAGTAGGCGGTGTCTCCAAGCATTTGAGTCAGCAAGGTGTATAAATTTGAGACCATGTGATGTACTAAAAATTAACTTCATTTACTGACCTAAGTCCTGCACAAATTGGTAGGTCCCACTCAGTTTTAAAACTAGTAATATTGAAGTGTTGGGGATTGACAGAGCTAATTAATCCAGGTGCCAAAACCCAGTTGCTGGCTGGTTTGATTTCGTGTATTGCTTCTGATTTCAAATGATTCTGTCTTTTCTGTGGAAGTCTAGTTCCCGGCGCTTGTAATACTCTGGCTCTAATTCTTGTGCAAAGTCAAGGTGGGAGCCATTCCTTCAGAGGTTTTTCTGGTCCAGGTAATTCTAGAATCCCACTTAGTTTACTTTCATCTATATTAAAAGCTATATAATCTTTGCACTTTACTGTATCTGAGTCATGTTCATGCTCCCTATTAAATAAAACTTGTGATCCCAATTTGGACAATAAGTCTCTTCCACTCAAGGGTGTAGCGTTCAGGTATATACACAGAAGCATAGGTGAAGCCTTTTCTTGGGATTTACACGGTAAGGGCTGAGCAAGGACCGTTGACTGGAGCTTAACTTCCACACCAAAAGCCAGATAATCTATTGAGGAAATTAGTCCAAGTAGGTTTGGTAAGACCAAGAAAGTTGCCACCATATCCAACAGGAATAAAATAGTCTCACCACCCACATCCTTAGATACCCAAGGCGCAGCATTAATGAGAGTGATACTTTTCTCAGTGGGATTATGGCCAGTCTCTAGGAACCTTTAGTTCATGATTTCCCACCTTTGAGGCGGTGTATAAGTTGAAGTCATTGTTTGGAGTTGAGACCTGGCCATTGGGTGTCAATGTTTAACATCGCATTAGGACATTCCCTACACTCCCATTGTCAGTGGCCTCTTCAGTCATATTGACAGCATTGATTGTTTGGGATATTGCTTGCCACTAGAGGGGGTGGTAGCCACCCATATCCTCCTCTACTTCCTCTGCCCTGAAAATTTATACACCTTGTTGACTCAACTCCCCCCCTCTCTCTCTACTGCCCCTGACTACTTCTGTGCACTACCCTGCAGGGAACTGCCACTGATGCTGTGCTTCCCCTTTGCCACCTATTGTGGAGTACCTCCTTCATTAGACCTATGTCCTATCCATCCACCACTGTCACCACTTACTAGCAGCAGGAACAAGCTACTCATTGCAGTTGCCATTGCTCCCTCCTCCCCCACCCACTTTTGCCACTTCTGCCACTGTCACACACTCTGCACATTGAAGCTGCCACTGCTCCTTAACCAACCCTTAAATCTGCCTTCGCAGTTATTGTTGTGGCATGCATACCCGCTAGGCATCCCAATGCCATTGTCCCTACCCACCACTTTGCCTTACAGCTGCTAGTGATGTGCTGCCACCCACTCTGTATTTCAGCCACAGATGCGCCCTCCTCCTGCCTTGCACATCAGAGCTTCCTCTGCTGTCACAGAATGAGCTCCAGCTGCAGAGTTGCCGATTGTAACCCAGCTGCCACTGTTGCTGCTGAGTGTAGACCCACCACTACCCATACGCCAGCCTCACCAGCCCTGACCTAAGCATTTCTCATGTTGATATCCTTATACCTGGTCAGCATGCACCATGACCACCCAGGAGCCCCAGCCTTCCTGAAGCTATTACAGCAACAAGAATCTTGGGCTGAGAGAAGACTCCAATCAAACAATACTTCCTCATTTTCCCCTTTCCCTTCTTATTGCTTCTTTTTGTGTTTTTTCTCTATTTCGCCTTAGTATCTTTTTATTATTCCTATGAACTTTTATTACCCTTGTGAATATATCTTATTATTTTATATATTTTTAACATTTACTAACCCCTTTCCACACACCCATTCCCTTGTTTCATTCTGTTCACTTTTCTCCTTTTCTCATCTTTTTGTCTTTTGATTCCTATTAATCCTCTCCTGTACTGATAAATAAAGTCAGCTATCTCAACACTATCCAATCTGCCTCCCACTCCTAACAACTACATGATGATGTCATGGAGACAGCGAAATACATTCACACACACACACACACACACACACACACACACACACCAAAAAAGTAAACCAAAATAAGAAAAGCCGGCAAAGAAGCAACCAACACCCAAATCCAGAGGAATTTTTGACATAGAAACAGCCATGGAAGTACTAGAAAATAATTCAAAAGAATGATGTTCTGGTACTTTCAATGAGGGAAAACAAGTTCAAGAGAACAACATAAAAAAATAAAAACCTTACACCAAATATAAATCTAGAAGAAAAATAAGATAACAGAATTAGACATGTTAAATAGCAGAGTCATAAAAGTGAAGAAATGTACAGCTGAATTAGTGAACTTGAAGACACATTTCTGCACTCTAATCTACGACATAAACAATGGGGAAAAGAGAGCAAAGGAGTCAGAAGAAAGCCTAAGCATTATATAGAACACAATCAAGCGGAAATACTTAAACCTCTTTGGGATTCCAGAACAGGAATAAATAATAAATAAAAAATCCAAAAATAGTACAAGAAATCCTGGAAGAAAACTCCCTAGTAGTATCAAAGAAGAGAAAATAACCCTTCTGGAAACTGAGAGAGATCCAAACAAGATAGACTCCCCCCACGATAGAGCACAGTCAAGCATTCCAATACCATGGACACGGAGAGAGTCCTGAGGGCAGCTAGGGAATAAAGACCCTTCACCTGTCAAGAATGATGTCCTTCTCCAGGGACTGGTTCCTCCTGATGATATGAACTTAGCAGTTCATGAGAGATGAGCCAACATGAGTGAGAAACAAACTCTCTTCATCTTTGCTTCCAAGGGGCATTTTGCTATACTCCTTGATCTGTAGTCAAATTCTGTACTCCTGAGCTACACCCACTCTATGCTATACTTCTTTTAAAGCAGATTTGTTAGCTCTTGAGGAAGTACCCGGTATATTTAAACATTTTCACCATCAGCAGTTCAAAGGCTTCAATTCTTCTTATCATTCTGCATTTACTGTCTAGGTTTCCGATGCACATGAGGTGACAGAAAACACAATAGTTTGAGTCAACTAAATCTTAGTCCTAATATCTGACTCTGGGAAAGCAGTACTGGGCAGATTTAAGTACTGGGAATGCACTTTTGGACTCAAGCGTATCCAGATATTACGAGGGAATAAAGGATCTGGTACCTCCTTGAATAAATTAATAGTAAAGGCCAGTAATTGCCCCTCACTTTAAGTCAGATTGAAGGTCCATATTAATATACTTCATTAATGCCTCTGCAGCCTGCTTGAAAATGCTGTATAGGTTCATTTCTCCCTGGGTAGCTTCTTTAATTTATCATAATCAATAGCTTTTGAAACACATTGTCTAATATCCCAAGTATGCATGTCACTAGGTACTTAACCTTATTAATGTCCTTAGGAGTTGCATCTTCCCTAATGAGTCATTATCTGGCCCTGAAGCAAGTCCTGGTACTAAAATATCTGGCATGGGATTAGTTTTGCATACATCATCTGCATAACCCCTATCTTTGGCTTTATTCCTGTTCTTCTTATCAGTGGAACAACAGAATGTCAGAATTGTCTCCATATCTCTCAAGGTGAGAGTACAATTAAGGGCTAGTTTTTGAAATTGATCTCTAAATTTTCTGTGTCCATGACACACATAATCACTCCTTACATTAGTTTAGGTCTGATGTAGAAAAAGGGACATGAAGCCTTACCATTTCCTTATCCCCAGTAGCCCTTGGAACTTCCCGTAAAATAAAGAATCCAGCACCTGGGGCATAGTGGAAATTCACCACCTTCATGAGTTTTACCTTATGACTTGACCTAAGTCCCAGAATGGTGAGAGAGCCCATAATCAGTAACTTAGTCTTAGGGAGGAAAGAAAGGGTATATATTAGTGGAGCTTGGGGCAGGTGGACGGAATTGGATTTCATATGGTGAAACAGAAGAAGAAAATTTACAGAACTTGAATCAGATTTGAAAAGGAACATTTAAATGAGATTATCAAGGAAGGTTGGGGTTGAGACTCACAATGTGAAGTTTCTTGTTTATTCCCTCACTATAAGTAAGATCTTCTAGAATTTCCTCATGAAGTCCAATTATTTGGGGTTTGAAAAAAAACCTCGAGGGGTTTCTTTCTGTCATCTCATAGTGACAGCCCTTCTTCCAAATATAATGTTGATATAAGTCCATAAAAGACTGAACATAAGAGTTTCTGACCCATTTTCTCCTTTTAAAAAATGATACAAGTCTAATTGCAAAATGGTGTGGAAAGAGAGAGAGCCATTTAATGGCCCGATACCCAGGTTCATATTGGGGCCAAGCTGTGTTACTGAAAGAAAATCAATTCACTTATCTTTAACCATCCTTTAGGGTGGTCATTCCAATGGGGCAAAGCACATCCCAAAGGGGAGTTTTAAGGAATGCTCTGGCTTACCCTTATCTCAGTACACAGTTGGGTCAAAATAAAATATCCACTAGTGGAGGGATGCAAATGTTGGGTGCTTCAACTTTAGAAGTACCTGGTTTAGAATAATGGTTCACGTTAGCTACATTTGACAGAATCTTAATAACTTGTACAGTGCTTTGATTCACAAGAGGTAGGTGGAACTCTTATGATACTGTCTGTAGAAAAAGCGAACTTGGCCCATGTTAAGATAGTAAAAATATCAAAGTGGTCTGAGCCCTGGCCACAGGTCTTACTAAGAAAAAGGAGGGAATTCAAATACCAACAAGGTGACTTCTCTTCTACTTTGGTTTCAGAAGAGAAGCAGCTAATTTCTCTGCCATAGAATTCTATGTACATGTAAGGATAAATTCTCATAAAGAGTAGGGAGGGGATGAGTCAATCAGGGTGTAGTAGAGCACTAATGGATCACACAATATACCTCTGATCCCTTGAAGCCTCCCCACTATCATGACCCCAGCATCGCTTCCCACTCTGGACTTGACGGGAGCATGTACATAGGTATAGGCAAGAGATAAAACTCACAACACATGGAACCAAGGAACAGGAATGGGACTAGAGATACAAAAAGGGTAGGGGGAAGGAGAGCAAGGTGGGGAGGAGGGTGGCAGCAATTACAATGAATGGCACATAGCCACACACCCCCATCCAAGAGGAAGAACAACCGAAACATTAGAGGAAGGGAGACAGTGGTCGGTGTGAGATTTGAAAATAATTAACAATCTATAATCTATCAAGGGGCCACAAGGGTTGGGAGAGGGAGGGAGGAGCTGACCCCAAGGGTTCAATGGAAAGTAAATGTCTAGAATAGAATGATGGTATATATGTACTAATATGTGAGATACAATTGATGTATGGATTATAACAAGAGTTGTAAGAGCCCCAAATAAAATGATATAAAAAAAAAAGCAGGAATGGATAATGGCATTTAGGAAATTAATAAACCAAGGTTCAAAGAGTAAGTGAAGATAGGAATTATAAATGATTTTACTAAGTCCCAACAGCAAACTGATCGAAAGCAAATGCTAACCAAAGGTAGTTTTCATTAATAAAATCTCAGCCATCCAAGAAGACATGCTATACCTGTGTGGGAAGAATAAATTCAATGTCCAATTTAAAAAAGAAAAAGTCTGCAGTGTAATGGTGAGCAATGGAAATTTTAGCCATTATGAGATCTTTAATTTTGAATCTCACCTACTGGCATTGCTATTGGAGGGTTAAAAGCAGAAAATGTGCTGATACATTTTGGTGAACATAAGGAGTTCCTCTAGTAGAACTGTCCAGATAGAATGCAAGTCATCAAGAAAGGTCTCCTGGTGAGAGGGTTCAGGGCAGGCAACAAGATGGTGGACAACATAAAGCAATGCTTGAAAAAGGTTTCCAGAATTGATCCATGGATCAAGGGTAGTGAGGGTGGAATTCTGAGTCAAGGTCACATAAAGCAGAAGTAGATTACCTGTTTAATGGCAAGCAGAGCTGGCAAAGAAAGTAAGAAAAATAGGGTTCTGGAAGGACTCATGTACAATGTCAGGGAAGAAAGGTCAGGGAAAAGGGGTAGGGACTACAGTGAATCCCCTAAAGAAGGAAGGATTTTTAAGCAATGAAGCCTCATTAAAATAAAAAGTTTAAGACCTTAAGCTTCACCAAAAACTATAAAGGACTTGAATATGTAAACATTTAAAGTAACTGGCTTTTTGTTTTGTTTTGTTTTTTTTCCTCTTTTCATTTTCTTTTTTTTTTCAGCCTATCTGTTCGTGTGTTTTTTTTCCTTTTTCCTCTTCTTTTAAATTTTGTATGTCAGTGGCTTTTTTGTTTGTGGGCTTGTCAGTGCTGCAGCCGTCGTCGCCAGGTTCTTATGAGTCGCTTTGGCACTGTGTTGTCAAAGCCAATCCCAATTTTATTCACACAATGTTATGTCTGCACACCCACCTAGATAAGAGAAGTTGGACAAAAAAAAAATATGAGAAGAAAATAAAGGGACTGATGGTCCCGGAGGGACATGGAAGTGTGTGAGGTAGAGGAAGGGAGCAGGGTTGGCCAACCTAGGAACAAGGGAACAACAAATGGTTCAAAGCCAATGGTAGGGAGGGGACAGGAAAAAAAGGAAAAAAATCAACATGTGTTTTTTTGGCAAGGTTTCCAGTTTGAACAGTTTAGATAGTCAAACTGGATAGAGTTTGAACTCTTTCCAGAGTACTCTTTTTAGTTGGTGTGGTACATGTGTAAAGTTGGACCAAGAAGTACTCTGACAATTCAAAATGGAGTCTGTAGCAAGGGTCTTTGTGATACTTAACATTACTAGTTGGGCATGTGCTCAACTACGTTATTCTTAGTTTGAATCTCAGGTTAATGTTAGAACTGTCATTTTCACTCACCTATCAGTCATGTCAATGGAGAAAAGATTGAAGTTGTCAAGGATTTTATTTTGCTTGGATCCACAGGCAAGACTCATGGAAGCAACAGCAAGAGATGAAAGGATGCATTGCATTAAGTAAAACTACTTCACAAGGCCTCTTGAAAGGTAAGAATGTTACTTTGAGGATTTAGGCCTGACCCAAGCCATGGCATTTTCAACTGCCTGTATGCATGTAAAAGTTGGACACTGAATATGGAAGACAGAGGAAAAACCAATGCATTTGATCTATGGAGTTGGCAAAGAACATTGAAAATGTCCTGGGCTGCCAAAAGAACAAATATCTCTGTTTTGGGGAAATGTAAAGCCAGAATGCTTCTTAGAGCCAAGGGTGCTGAGGCTACATCTCAATTGCTTTGGACATGTGGTCAGGATAGACTAGTCCCTATAGAAGGACATCATTCTTGGAGAGCAGCAAAAAATAGGTAGGCCCTTGATGAGATAGTTTGACTTAGTGGTTATAATAATAAACTCAAGCATAAGAACAATTGTGAAGATTTTTCAGGACCAGCTGGTGTTTCATTCTGTTATACGTAGGGTTGGTATGATTCAGAACCAACGTGAAGGACTCTAACAACAATAGTGTCCTTGCTGTGCATGTCTCTTAAACTAGTTGAACCTGGTCTTTCATGGGGAGAAAGTTTGTTATTTGAAAAATAACTAAGGCATAGACTTCATAGGTTTTGCCAGTTATTTTTACAACATTACATTGTCTGTCAGGCTCTTATTATTGCTTTTTGCTCTTGCCTCAAAGTATTCTGTTCCTACAACGTGTAGGGTTTTTCACTCAAAATCCTTGGTCTGCAATATCAATAAGCCATGTGTGGGTACAGATGCTCTCAGCAGTCAGAACTCAAGACCTACAATCCCAGAAAAATATGAAGTTGGGAAATGCAAATCACAGGACTTCTATTGCTGTCATATGGAATTCTGGATAGAACTTTAAAGGAGGTCAAGTCTACATTTCTAAAACCAAACCAGATGTGCCATATGATTGATGACAACCAATATCCAAGCAGTAGTAATCTTTTTTATAAAATAACTTTCAAAGTTTTCTCAAAACATCCAATAACTTTGCGTGTTGACATTAATCTCATACTATCATATATTTCTAAGCCTTAATAATGTTTTAAATGTTTATAAAATAAATTAAATACCTTATAGTGATTATCTAATTTAATCTTTATGAAACCATAATGGAGGTGCTATTATTAAAAGATAACTTTGAGTATACACCACCCAAATTTCAAAAACATCTTAAGAATAGATTTGACTTATTAAACAGAATGTGAGAAGACCTGACAAGATGTGGGGTGACATCAAGAACATTATATAGAAATAAATCCAAAGGTCATTAAAATATGGAAAGAAAGAAGAGAAAAGTGGATGTCAAAAGAGAAATTGGAATTTGCTTTAAAGGAAATAGAAGAAAAGATGAATGCAACATTCTCAAGGAAAAATCATCAGGGGAAAACCACAACAACAACAGAGACACAGAAGAAATAACACAAACAGCCAACTTGACTTCCCTGATAAATAAAGAGCACTGATGCAACATCATCACAGTGTACATTCTTCTCCAGCACACATGGAACATTCTCTAGAATAGACCACTATGTAGGTCACCAAGCAAAACTGGAAGCATAAAGCACATTGCTGCATGGAAAAAACTGGAGGAAATCATACTAAGTGAAGTAAGCCAAGCACAAAATGACAAGTACAACATAATTTCATTGAGGCAAGCTTAAAAAAAAACAGGGGATAAGAGAAAAGCTAATATATATACACACACACATATACATCCCTGGGGTAAGGTCCAGCAACTATGGCAGGGGCCAAACTAAATCCAGGGATATATATGGCAGCCAACTAAATAAGAGAAGGAAATAAAGGGGGGGGAAAACATGGGTAGTGGGGGAGCAGGTCACTAACCCACCCAAGGGGAGGGTATTGTTTATATCTCCACAGGAGAGGGAGAGAGAGACCAGGCTTCAACCCAATGTGCCAATACATGATTACAACATACCGGCATGTACCAGGGAACCAATAGAGAGGTCTACAGACCGGCCCCAAACCAACTATGTGGACACCGCCTCTCGGAAGAATGGACTTGTGAGGACAACACTGGGGTTGCAGCTTGGGGAGAGGGGCGCATTGGATTAGAGCACACAGGAGAAATGCAAAGGGATGGAGAGAGGGATGATGACATCGTGGCCCGCCAAGCCCCAAGGATGATGTTCCTGCTCCCAGCAGACAAGGCACAGGGAGGACTGTAGGGCCGGCCCCACCACGGGACATGGCGTCCCTCAAAGAACCATTGTTGCTGCGGCGGACAGCACTGGAGCCACAGTGTGGGAAGTGTGCACAA
>NW_022109491.1:48894116-48895668 GCF_000313985.2 Echinops telfairi
TCTGCATGTCTATCTAGATAAGATAGGTGGAATAAATAATTCAGAGATGAAAAGAACAGGACCAATGGTTCTGAGAGGATAGGGGAGAAGAGGAAGTGGGATAAAGAAAGCGGCGTCGGGGGAAACTAACCCAGGGACAAGGGAACAAGAAGTGAACTAAAATCAATGGAGAGAAGGTTGTAGGATATGTAGTGGGGCTTAATCAAGGGCAATGTAGAAGCGAGGAATTACTAAACCTAGTGAAGGCCGAACATGATGGTAGGACAAGAGGAAAGTAAAAGGAAATAGAGGAAACAACCAGGAGGCAAAGGACTTTTATATTGGTCTAAATAAAGGCATGTACATATGTAAATATATATATAGTGATAGGGGAATAGAATTAAGTCCTTATATATCTATATGGTAAGAATTAAGGTTGAAGATGGATATTGGGCCTCAATTCAAGTACTCCCTTAACAGAAGAACACTTTGTACTAACAATCCAGCATTCTGTGATGCTCACCTACTCAAAACGATTGCTGAAGACAAAATCGGTTCATAAGCAAATGTGGTGAAAAAAACTGATGGTGCCCACCTATCAAAAGATATAACATCTGGAGTCGTAAATGCTTGAAGGTTAATAAGCCTCCATCTAACTGAGAAAAAACCAAGCTTATATGGAAGAAGCACACCAGCCTGTGTGATCATGAGGTGTCGATGGAATCAGGTATCAGGCATCTAAGAGCCAGAACAAAATCATACCCAATGTGAATTGGTGGAGGGGGGGTCATGGAGTGGAGGGATACCCAATGCCCATCTGTAGATAATTGGACATCCCCTCACAGAGGGGTCATAGGGAAGAGATGAGCCAGTCAGGGTGCAGTATAGCACCAATGAAACACACAACTTTCCTCTGGTTCTTTGGTGCTTCCTTCCCCCCACTATCATGACCTCAATTCTACCTTACAAAATCGGATTAAACCAGAACATGCACACTGATACAGATTAGAGTCTGTAACACAGGGTATCCAAGATAGATAACCCCGTCAGGGCCAACAATGAGAGTAGAGATACCAGGAGGATTAGAGGAGGGTGTGGGGAGAAGGGGTAATGGATCACAAGGATCGACATAAAACACCCTCCCAGGGGGACAAACAACGGAAAAGTGGGTTAGGGATGACGGAGGACAATGTAAGATATGAAAATAGTAATCTATAACTTATCAAGGGTTCAGAAGGGAGGGCTGGCAGGGGAGCAAGGGGGAAGAAATAGGGAGCTGATATCAGGGACTCAGGTGGGAAGAGAATGCTTTGAAAATGATGATGACAGCATATGTGTAAATGTGCTTGACACACTGGGTGAATGTATGGATTGTGAAAAGATATTTAAGAGCCCCCAATAAAAGTATTATAATAATTTATAAATTATCAAGGGTTCATGATGGAGGGGAATGGGGAAGGAGTGGGAAAAAGGAGGAGCTGATGCCAGGGGCTTAAGTGGAGAGCAAATGGTTTGAGAATGATGAGGGTAATGAATGTACAAATCTGCTTTACATAATTGATGTATGTATGGA
>NW_022109491.1:48895768-48897798 GCF_000313985.2 Echinops telfairi
CCCCCCCCAATAAAATGATTTTTAAAAAGTATTTGATTAAAAAAAAGGCTGGTGATGATATAATAATAGGTGCACAGATGAATAGAACTGAATAGTAAACTCAAAAATACATTCATCCATGTACAGGCAGCTGATCTTTGATAAAGGGCCAAAAATGACATTACATGACACATCCTCTTCAACAAATGATTCTGGCAAAGTGGATCTTGAGCTGCAGAAGAATGAAACAAGATTCATCCTCAACCCATTTCCAAAAACAAACTCACGATGGATCAAAGATATGAATGTAACTCCCAGTGACAAATTTATGGACCCTAATGTAGAACATTCTATCAAGCATAATGAATTAAGTACATATGGATAACTGGAATCTACTAAAAAGAAGACATTAGTATGCATCAAAAGACTTCATCAAAAGAATAAAAATAGACCCCATGAACTGATAAAAACGTTTTTAGCAATGACACGACACAACAAAAACAAATCTTAAAATCTATAGAATACAGCATCACCCTAGAATGAAAAAACAATATAATAAAAAATGTGTCAAGGAATCCAGGAAGAAAAAGAATGTTTGGAAAGCAATTGTGTTAGCAATTGTACAATTCTGCTTGATGTGGCTGAAATGTAGAGTGATATGACATATATATTAACTCCTGATTAATAATACCTCTTAAAAAATGAACAGTTCACTAAGACATTTAAGTGGGGATGAACAACAGAAACTATGGGGGAAGGGAGACAGAGTTTGGTGTAAGATATGAAAATAATAATTGATAATTTATCAACGGGTCACAAGGGTGGGGAGGAGGGAGAGAAAAATGAGGAGCTGACACCAAGGCCTCAATAGAAAGTAAATGTCTAGAAAAGAATGACGGCAACATATTCACAAATATGCTTGATACAATTGATGTATGGATTGTTATAAGGGTTGTAAGAGCCCCCAATATATTGATCGTTTAATAAAAATACTTTTTAAAAGACATTTAAATGGTTAGTGCATGAAAAAATGCTCATGACCACTAGTCATTCAGGAAATACAAATGAAAAGAAAGATGACATATCACATCTACAATGCCAGTCCAATTAAAAAAGAAAGCAAAACAGAAAAAAACCAATGCTAGAGATGGTGCAGAGAGATTGGAACTCTCACAAACTCCTGCTGGGTTTGTAAACATGTACAACATTGTGGAAAATGCTATAGTGCTATCTAAAACAACTAGGAATAGAAATTGCATATGATCCAATAATACCTCTGCTGGGTATATACTCTTAAGAAGTAAAAGCCATTAACAGATGCATACACTCTAATATATCACTGCACTTTCATCAAAGCAAGAAGTTAGAAACAACCCAAAAGCCCATCAGTCGAAGAATAGATAAAGACACTTTGGTATATACATACAATGTGATATTATGAATTGCTATAAATCATTCACAAAATCACGGAGCACCTCTGGACATGAATGGACATGGAGAACATTATGCTGGGTAAAGTTAGTCAATCACAAATTATCAAATTTTAAATTATCACATTTTTTGGAATATAGTCTTTCATACTACTGTGCTATTATTTTCTTTATTACATTTGGAATTGTTGTGACGTCACCCTTTTGATCTCTACTTCTAGATATTTGCATCCTCTCCTTTTCCTTTGTTGTTTGCTGGCCAACTTCTTATTGATTTTTTCCATTACTTTTCTGTTTTCCAATTCATTCATTTCTGCTCTAGTTTTAATTACTTCTTTCCTTCTGTTGCTGGAGAGCTTTTGTTTTTGTGCTTGCTATAATTTGAAGATCTTGTGTTAAAGGATTGGAAATGGTTTACTTCTTTCTTTTATGCATGCATTGATTGTTATAGATTGTCCTCTGATAACTTTTTATTGTGTCCCATAAGTTTCAACATGTTGTATTACCATACTCATTTGTTTCAAGTAACCTCAATTTCATCTCCTATTTAGGCTTATACGAGTCTTGTCTAAGTAGTCTGTTGTTGAATCTCCATGTGTTTGCTGTTCTTGGTTTTTTTTT
>NW_022109491.1:48897898-48912021 GCF_000313985.2 Echinops telfairi
CCCTCAAGACTTGAAGGACTGCCAGTGTCTCACAACCGTCTTACAGGAGTGAGTTGCTCTGAGCCATTTGTACTGCTTTTATAGTTTAATTAACTGTTTATTTCTTATGTTATATATCTATCTGCAATACGCACACACACACACACATATATTTTTTCAGTATTCTGGTTTTGTTTCTCTAAAGAACCCTGTCTAACACAGGATTGATCCCCAGATCTCTTTTATGGTCCTAAACATCATTCTCCTGTATTCTCTTTCTAGTCATTCCAAGGATTCTTTTTCTGTGTATTCCATTGAGTTTGGGTGATCTTCAATTATTATGTTTTCTTTTACTTATTTTTGTGTGTGTGGCTACTGCTTTTGACTGCTGTTTGGGAGGCATAGTGCTCTGGTTTTAGGTGATGTGTAGGCTTCTGTGTTGTGTAGGGTCGGTGGTTCTTTAGTTACAGGAGAAAGGTCTAGTAGGGACTGGAAGCTGTATTGTGTGGAGATGCTAGTCATAAACATAGAAAAATGGGTCATTTTCATGGTATTTGTAAAGTTTGATAATTAATAACAAGCCTCAAAGTCTAAATGTGTTTTCCACTCTTGATGAGGTCAGTGTGTGGGTAGTGAAATTCCTTCAGTTTCTAAAAGCAAAGAAATAAACTCTGCATTGCTTACCTATTTATTTATAGCCTTAGGTGGAAACTGCATTTTTTTTAAAACTTTCTTCTATAGGAGAGCCAGTTACTTTAGGGTAACCAGGTTCTGTCACAGACAACAAAATGACCGCTGAGTTCTCTAATCTTTTTGAATTTTCTTTCTTCCTTCTTCATAGTAAACATTGATTTGATATTGTTTTTGCTTTAATCATAACATAATATGGCTGAGGGTTTAATACTTGTTTTCCAGAGACACAATTAATCCACAACACCATCACGACAGCTTTCCTTTAACCTAAGTATCTCTAGAGTGTATAGGGTTATAATGAACTGACCATGGTAGTCAACTACCACTATCTATGTAAGACTTCCTTACATAGATAACAACTACAATTTTAATGATTGAACCAATGCATTTATCCTGATATGAGAAAATATAAAAGTTGACTATGGTACCATCTATAAAGATTAGTTCAACACCAGTGTACTGTGCAGAGCAAACAGTTGGGAAATGTTATTCTGTCTCATCTACATGAGTATAAGATTTTTGGAGGTATGTGGCATCTCTAGTATTATGTTTCATGCTATAATGCCCTGGTTTTCAGAGTTAATCCTGTGTTAATGATTTGCTAGTCAATTCAGTCTCCAAAATACCTTAATTCCAAAATCAAATCTAATCTTAAACATATGGCCTGCTTCTGAACATTATAAAAGAATGAGTTTATGATCATAGTCTTATATTTTTGAAACATGTTCTGGTGGCCATTAAAATCAGAATAATTTCTGAATCTCTTTTTGTGCAGCTGCTTCTGAACTGATTGGAGGTAATAAAACACCCTTGTACATCTTTGCTTTATTTATGTTTGATTGCCTTATTAAAACTAAGAAAGTGAATTTTATTCTCTTCATGATCAGTGACAATGTAGTGCTTCACCAATGGTTATAAAAGAAAGCAAATGCTGATTTTATATAGGAGCCAATCCTGTTGACCATGTGACTTCTCTACTCTAGGTACATACACAGTTTACATAAACCCATGTATGCTCTAGGGAAAATGCTGCTTATAGCAGACTAAGAGTGCCATTTGGTCATAGTTCAAATTCTGGGAATCTACAGCTGAATGAATATGACTATACTGATATCACAAGACTCTATTGGTGGCATTTGTTTGGCTCTCAGACTTTAAATGTTCAGAATACTGATTTTTTAATATATTTAAAATGATTAACTATTTATATGCTTTATGTATTTATATTTTTACACAAAATAAAAATAAATATAAAATATAGAAATCTATTTTTAAATATGTTTATATATAAATAAATAATATATACATTGTACATATATTTACTTACACACACTCTAATTCAAATGCATCAAATGTATCAGTTCTTCTGCAGCCTTCCTTATTCGTTGTCCAGAATTGACATGTATATGTTGTTGTTGCTATTGGCATTGGTACTATCCAGTGGGTTCTGACTCATAGAGATCCTATAAACAGAGGGAAACTGTACAAAACTGCACCATCCTCACGATCGTTGTAATGTTTAAGCCCATTGTTACAGCCACGGGGTCAATCTGTCTTGCAAGGGCCTTCCCTTTTCTTGCTGCCCTTCTGCTTTACCAAGTATGATGCTCTTCTTCAGGCACTGATCTCTCCCGAAAACATATCTGAAGTATAGGAGATGAAGTCTTGCCATCCTTGCTTCTAAGGAGCGTTCTGGCTGTACTTTTTCCAAGACGGATTTGTTTGTTCTTTTGGGAGTCCATGGTAGTCCCAATAGTCTTCCCCAGCACCATAATTCAAATGCATCATTTTTTTGGTCTTCCTTATTCAATATCCAATTTTCATACATGAGGCAATAAAAATATCATTACTTGGATAAGGTACACCTTAGTTACCAAAGTAACCTCTCTGCTTTTTAGCACTTTAAAGAGGCTTTTTGAAGATTTACCCAGTGCAATGTGATCTCTTGATTGCTGCTTCCATGAGCATTGATTATGGAGCTAAGCCAGCAAGATAGTACCATCTGCATATTTCTGATATGTTCTTTTTCAGAGTTCAACTTCCCAGATTATTTTTGTTCAGTATGCAGACTGGTGAAAGGATATACCTTAATGCACACCTTTCCTGATTTTAAACCAGGAATAACTGATATAACTGTCTCTTCATCTACAAACAGATTCCACATGGACAAATTGAAGGGTTCTGGAATTCTTTATAATGTGACCTATAGTTATGATCCACATAGTTGAATACTTTTGCATAGTCACTGAAATAAAATTAAACACGCTTTGGCAATTTTGACTTTCAGCCAATATATATCTGCCATCAGCAATATTATCTCTCATTCCATGTCCTCTACTGAATCTGTCTTTAATTTTTAGTAGCTACCTGTCAATAAAATGCTCCAGGTGTTTTTTGAATTATCTTTCACAACATTTTACTTGCATATGACATTAATGATATTGTTTAATCATTTCTGCTTTGTATTGGGTAGCCCTTCTTTGGAAATGGCACAAATATGAATCTCTTCCAGTCAGTTGGCCAGGTAGCTTTCTT
This sequence comes from Echinops telfairi, assembly GCF_000313985.2. Lineage (NCBI taxonomy): Eukaryota > Metazoa > Chordata > Mammalia > Afrosoricida > Tenrecidae > Echinops > Echinops telfairi. The sequence continues at coordinate 48,901,106 of NW_022109491.1, forward strand.
CTAAATTTATTGACATAGATTAATAAGTACTTCAGTGGTACATCGGCTTGTTGAAACATTTCAATTGATATCCCATTAATTCCTGGAGTATTAATTTCACCAATGCCTTGAGCTCAGCTCAAATTTCTATCACTCTTCTGTCAGTTTCTCACACTTTGCTGGCTTGTATCTTTCTGGGATGCTGAAAGCTATGCCATTGGTATTCCAAATATAAGTAAGATCATTGATGAATAACAGGCTTCAAGAGCTTCTTGACTAAGAACAAACTGGGAAGAAGGAATGGGCTATATCCACTTTCAATTCATCATTGAAAAATAAAAATAGCAGGAGAATATTAAGCTCAGTGAAATAAGTCACACAAAGAAAAATATGTTCTAAATCGATAGTGTATGGAGATCAAGTCTATTAATCATTAGTATTGTTTGGAAGGAGAGTTAAAGAGAGAGACTTTGAATAGTGGACTTCTGTTAAGGGTGATGGATACAATGGAAATGAATAATGATGGTTGTACAGTTTTATGAACATGATTAATAGTTTTTCTCTTTATAGATTTTTTGTGTGTGCTGGAATTCTCATTTGATGGCCAAATCAAAACCTCCAACTATGACTTCTGTCGCCCACAGTTCCAGTTCCTCCAAACAAAGATATTTTTACGTGTTTGTTTACATGACTTTGGCACTGAGTCTCATTGCTTACTACAGTCTCTTATGGGCACACGAAAGTGGCTAATATCCTGTGACTATGAAGACTACCCCATTGGTGAATGATACTGATGCATGGATCTTACCAATAGGGGTTACAACTTAATTGATCTGTGAGTGTGACATAGAAATGAGAATTGTTTGTTCGTTTCCAGGTGATGCTATTGTACAGGCTGGGTTGAGGATGATCACCAATCTCCTTTATTTAAGACATATTGGATTACATAATTAAAACCAAGCTCCTGAAAAGAAGGACAGAGTCACTGAAGACCTGAATGCCTTCTCTCTGATGTGCTGCCATGAGCCCAACATTTTAGCTATACTGAATTACAGCTAAGCCCCTGCCTCCTGGTTACCTGTGTTTTCACAGGCCACACCATCGTAGGGAAGAGCCTGCTTTTAACCAAACAATATTTTATGGAAATTCTTGAGATTCCTACTCTGTTCAATATTAAGAGATTTCAAGCTGCATCTATTTCTTGCCATCTCTATTTGAGTCTTGCAGGTAGTGTCCCATATGTCTTAACAATAATATTCTCTCTTGATAGTGATTTTCAACAGGCCAGGAACTATGTCTTTTTCACAGAAATACTGTCATCACTTCTTGGGAGTCTGACTCTAATCATTTACTGAATGAATACCACATAACAATTTCCTGTTGTTACATGAAGCCTACAACTGCCAGCTTGAAGGATCCATTATTTCAAATCTGCTCCTCTCCCATTCCTCCACTTGTCTGTCAGTTTGTCATACGATGGTGACTTGTGTGTTGCTGTGATGGTAGCTCTGTCACTGGTATTTCAAATGCTGGCAGGGTCAGCCTAAATGAGCCAGTTTCAGCAGAGCTTTCAGACTAAGCACAGACTACAAAGAAGGATTCAACTGCCAACTGTGGAGCAAGTGGCCACTGAAAACTTTATGCATAGCTTGGAAACATTGTTAGATACTGAAGGCCTAAAGCATGGAAGCAGAGCATTGTCAGAAATAGTCCCAGGAGATGAGACCCTTCTTTCTCAAAGTAGAGTCAACCCTGGTGATGTGAATGGAGAAAATCTTGTGGAAATGGGGCCTTAGGGATCTTAATTTGCTGATTGGCACAACATAAGCTAAAATAGCTGCAAAAATTTACAAATAATCAGAACTTAGAATGTACAAATTAAGAGTCCATGACAATTGGAAGCCATAAAAATAAAATGGAATACATAAAGATCACCACCCTAGGTGTTAGTGAGCTGAAATGGATGGGTATTGGACATTTTGAATTTTAAAAATTACATAGTTTACTCTTCTGAGAATGACACAATCAAGAGGAGTGGCTTTGCATTAATTATGTAAAAGGACATTTCAATATAGATCTTGCAGTATAATGCTCTCTGCGATAGGATTTTATTTATCCACCTTCAAGGAAATCCAATCAATAAAACTGTTATTCAAATTTATATACCAACCACAAAAGCTAGTAAGAAACTGAGGAATTTACCGATGACATCAGTCAAAAATTTATTAAACATGCAATCTAGATGCATTGATACTTACTGGAAATTGGAATGCAAACGTTGGAAACAGGAAAGAGCAGAAGTCTGAAATATGGTTTTGGTGATAGAAATGAAGCTAGCTGTAGCTTGCATGATGGCATTTTGTAAGACCAATGATGTGTTCATAGAAAATATCATTTTATAACAGTGCAAAAGGTGACTATACACATGGACTTCTCCAGAAGTCCACGGAAATTAAATTGGCTATATCTGTGGAAGAGATCTCAGAGAAGCACATCAGTAACTAAAACCAGACCAGGGACTGGCTATGGGACATACCATCAACTGCTCATATGTAAGTCATGTGAAGAAAATAGTACAAGTCCACGAGAGCCAAAATATGACCATAAGTCTACCCAACTGAATTTTGAAAATATCTTAATAACAGATTTGACTCATTGCACACTAATAACAGAAGACCCAAGGAGCTGTGGTTGGCTATCAAAAGCATCATGCATGATGAAAGCAAAAGGTCATTAAAAAGGCAGGAAAGAAAGAAAAGATAAAAATGCATGTCAGAAGAGACTCTGAAACTTGCTCTTATTATAGAGTAGCTAATATAAATGGGGAAAAAAACAAGAAAAAGGTTAAGGTTGACTAGAGCAGAAAAGTAAAATATTACAATAAAATGTGCACAACCTTAGAGTTAGAAAAAGAAGAACACTATCAGTATATTTTGCACTGAAAGACCACTAGAAAAATTCAAACTTTGAGGTACAATATTGAAAGATTTTATGGGCAAAATATTGACTGATGCAGGAAACATCAAGAGAAGAGGGAAAGAATACAGAGTCACTATACCAAACAGAACTAATCATTAGTACACCAATTCAAGAGGTAGTATAAGAGAAAGAACCAATGGTGCTGAAGGAAGACACTCAGGCTTCACTGAAAACATTGGCCCAAACCACAGCTCCAAGAATTGACTGAAGACCAATTTATATGTTTCAGCAAGCTTATGAACCACAGGGAGCACACTGCACCAGGGAATTTGGAAGACAGCTACTTGGACAACTGTTTAAAAGGGGATTCATATTTGTGCCCATCCCAAGAAATGTGTCCTAATAAAATGATCAAATTTAGAACAATATCATTGATATCACATGCAAGTAAAATTTTGCAGAAGTCATCCAACATTGGTTGCAGCAGCACACTGATAGGGAGTTGCCAGAGGCTGAGGCTGGATTCAGAAGTGGACTTGGAACAAGAGATATCATTGCTGATGTCACATGGATCTTGGCTGAAAGTAAACAATACCAGAAAGATGCTTACTTGTCTTCCATTGATTATGCAGAATTCAACTCTGTGTATCATAATGAAATATTGATAGCCTTGAGAAGAACAGTAAGTCCAGAGCACCTCAGTGTTCTTATGTGAAATTGTATGTGGATCAAGAAGCCTTTGTGGGCTCTGTGGCTCAATGGGTAGTGCATTGGACTTCTAGTAAATAAAATAAACCTTTGTGCAAACAGAACATGATTTAAAATCCGGAAAGCTGTGTGTCCGTGTTGTATCCCCTCATAACACTTAATCAATCTGTATACTGAGCAAATAATCAGGGAAGTTGGACTATATGAAGACGAATGTTGCATCAGGATGGGAGGACGACTTATTAGCAATCTGAGATATACAGCTGACACAATCTTGCTTGCAGAAAGTGAGGAGGACTCGAAGCACTTGCTGATGAAGTTCAAAGTTTGCATCCTTCAATATGGATTGCAACTGCAAACTGAACCAATAGGTAACATCAAGATAAATGGGGAAAATAGTGAGGTTGTCAAAGACGTTTCACTTGGATCCACAATCAATGCTCATAGAAGCAGCAGTCAAGAGATCAAAAGACACGCTGCATTGTGTCCATCTGCTAAACAAGACTTCTTCAGAGTATTGAAAAACAAGGATGTTACTTTGAGGACTAAAGTGTGCCTGAAGCAACGTCACATTTGGTATTTTAAATTGCCCCACATGCATGTTGGATATTGAATAAGGAAGATCGAAGGAGAATTGATGTGTTTGAATTGTTGTGCTGTGAAGAATATTGAAAGTGCTATGGATTTTTAAAAAGACAAACAAGTTTGTTTTTGAAGAAGTACAGCCAGAATTCTCCTTTGAGCCAAGAAAGACAAGACTCTGTCTGACATTTTTGGGATGTGTTGTCCGGAAAGAACAGTCCCTGGAGAAGAACATCATGCTTGATAAAGTAGAAGGGCAGTGAGAACGAGGATGGCCCCGGATAAAATGAATTGACACAAGACCTGCAACACTGGGCTCAAGCACAGGAACATTTGTTAGGATGGTGCAAGAAGATCAGACAGTGTTTTATTCTCTTGTGCACATAGGGTCATTGTGGGTCAAAACTCACTGGATGGCATCTACTAGCAACAACATAACCTCTTTCATCTTGGTTGCCACCTTCCTTCTCATTCTGAGGCCTTAAATATTATTCTTTCTAAAATGTAGTGCAAAGTATACCTTGGCTCTTATTACATGCTACATTAATGAATCAATTAGTGAATGGATGTTTGAAGATGTTATCTTTGGTCATTTACATTTTCACTATGATTCTGTGTCATAATTCAGAAATGAGTTCTTGAACTTTCTGTTTAGCATGCATGAACCTTTAAAGATTCACTTGGAATAGGGTGAATTAAATCTGTTTATAGAGTTTTAAGTTTCCATTGAGTCTCTAGTCTATGAGACTGTGCTGACCAGTATAATATCCTTCAACTACAAGTGATCAAGTTTTGGCAATGCAGTGAATTAAACATGGGCTGCTGACTTCAAGGATGATGGTTCAAGTTCTCTAGGTGCTCCACTAGAGAAAGATGAGGTGATCTGCTTCTATAAAAATTTAGTTTCAGAAATCCTATAAGGCAGTTCTATTCGTTTTTATAGGGTCACTAGAAGTCCTAATCAGCTCAATGATGGGGGGCTTTGATTTTAGAATTACCTATGGCTCTTTTACAATTAAAATCTGGCTCATGCAGTGTTAACAAACCCAGGGACAAGGGAACAACAAGTGATCTAAATTGGCAGGGAAGTGGGTGTGGGAGACCTGTAGGGCATGATCAAGGGTAATGTAACAAAGAGGATGTGCTGAAATCCTGGTGGGGACTGAGCATGATAGCGAGACAGGAGGGAAATAGAGGAAAGAGCTGGGAGGCAAAGGGAATTTATAGAGGTCTAGATAAAGACATGTACACATGCAAATATATTTATATGAGGATGGGGAAATAGATCTATGTCCCACTGGTGCTGGGCAGAATTGCCCTCATTGGCAAGATCACCCTAGAGGCCAGACTGGGGTTTCCTCAGCAGCATGGAGTGCTGTGGAGGGCTGTCACAGCTGCCTTGTGTGATGTGCAGTGCTCCCACAGAGGGCAGGCTGGACTTGCCTCTCTATTTGGGTTGAGTTGCACTAGGTGCAGGGTAGTGTCCCGGAAGCCAGCAGTGGCGTATGAAAGGTAAGAGAGGGAGAGAAGTGGAAAAAGAAAGAAAAAGAAAAAAACAAACCAAAACTGGGCCCATTGAGACTGACTGTGTTGGGAAAGATAGAAGGGATTGAGAATAAAGGGAGAAGAAAAAGAATAGTGAGCAAGGAGATAACGGAGCCTTGATTTTCTGACCGTGGGCCTAGCGGAGTTCCAATCCTGCCTCATGGTATCCGGATGGTGTGCCCGCTTGCTGTAGGGTCTCACAGATGCTGTGAGACACAGAATTACCCTCATAGGCAAGATCATAGCAGAAGCCACGCAGCAGTTCCTGCAGTGGTGTTGAACACTGGAGATTACTGGTATAGCTGCTTAATGTTGTATGCAGCACTGCAGCAGGGGGAGAATAGTTATTTTCTATTCTGTCATAATGTTAGGGATTAAGTCCTGTCAATCTTTCACTTACTATTTTTCTGAGTAGCTATTTCTTCTTTCTGTTCTAGGACATTTATGAGTTGTGCATTGTTCCTTTTGATGGTGTACTATAGTATTCGTAAGTTATCATCAGGGCTTTTCCTTTGTCCTCCTGTCCTTCAAAGTAACTGGAGACCATCACTGTAATTTCTCTTGTGGGAGCATCCGTGGTCCTCTTCCCTTCCAGGAGCTCCTCAGCTCCATAGCTGCTTGTGGTGTACTTACTTATTCTGTTTTCTCCTGTTTCCTCAATTGGGAGGAGATTGACTGCTGTTTTTGAAACCTAATGTTATTGTTAGTTAGTTTGTTTTTGTTATTGTTTGACTATGAACACAGAGTTATGCCCACACATTTGTTGTGAAACCTGGGTAACCAAGGGTACCCAGGCAATTCAGCACCAACTTTACCTTAACATGGACTAAAGTCAGCAAATTATTAAATATGGGCTCTGTCAAAGTCCTGATTTTGAGTCAGGTTCCCATGATGCCAGGGGGTACCTGGCAAGTTTTACTAAACCAGTAGATCGAGGGAGACAAGTAACTAATAAAAATAGAGTTCACCAAAACTATCTCCTGCAGGACCTGAATAGGTGTTAGTCCCGATTACAATTGGGGTTTGGGCTTGTGGGAAAGCTGGTGTTAGTACTTTGAGTCCTGGGCCCAAGGAGAAATGCTCACTCACTAGTGAGCTGATAGTTATTTGAAGACTCTTCATGACATCTGTATTCTGTATACCCTTGGAGATGGTCAGTCCTCCCAATGCTCTGGGAAACTCTGCCACTCTCTGAACCCCAGATGTTGGGAGCCAGTTCACTCAACACCCAAGTCTCCTCAATCTGAACAGTGTGCAATGAGTGAGTCAGGGCCTTCCAGTCCTGGATCTCGGGTCTCCTTCTGGCCAAATTTTCACTCAGCCTCTCCCCAATTAAACAATATATTTCTAATTTGCAAAATGGAAAACTGAGTGTCAGAGATTTTGATATAAATTTTTCTAAAACTCCTTCTTCCTTGCTCTCTCCTTGCTATTGAAGTAAGCATCCCTTATATGGAGGGAAATGAACATGTTTGATACTTTTGGACATTCTGGTTCTAGGTCCAAATGCCTTTCTCTGTCTTTTGTTGCTTTATATCCACGGTCTTATGATCTAAGATTTGGAGTAAGATTGAACTTGATTTAAATCCCAGTTCAGCCATATTATAGAAACTTGCTTAGCTTTCATGTCTTAAAGTTGTCTAATCTTGAAAATGAGATAATAAAAAGGGCTCTAAGGTATGCGTGAGCCAATGTGTAGAATGAGAATTCTCTTGTGAAGTGAAGTAAATGATAAACTAAACCAGTATTGTCCCCAAGGTTGGAGACAGCTTAGGGCCTGGATTAATATGTGGTGTTAGATTTGAATAGCCCAAAAGAGTCCTTGTTCATTTACTTATTTAATTCATAGGTTTTATTTTTAGAACAGTTTAGTTTGTAACAAATTAAAAAAATAATATTCTTTCAATTAATTGCCTTATTATTACCATATATTTATTTGATATATTTGTTACAATTAATGAACCAATGCAGATACATTATTATTGGCCAACTTCCACAGTTTACATTACAGAGTCCCCTCTTTTGTCCTTTTCAGTCCAAAGGGATTTGAAAAAAAAGTATGATATTGTATATTCCCCATCCTGTATCATGCAGTATAATTTTATTGCCCTAAAAATGTCCTGTGTTCAACCCATGCATCCTTTCACCTTTCTTCATGAGCTTCCTTTAATAAACATTAAATAGGAAGGGGATGCATTCTTCAATAAATGGTGCTGAAGAAAATGGATACATATTTTCAGAAGAATGGACCAGGACCCATACCTCACCCCATGCACAAAAATGAACTCAAAGTGGATCAGAGACCTAACTGTAAAACCCAACATTATCAGGATCATAAATGTGAAAATTGGGACAAATCTCTGGGCCTTAGTGCAAGGCATACATGGGCTACCATATATAACAAAGGAAGCAAACACAGTGGAAGATAAAATAGATGATTGTGGCTCATTGAAAACAAAACACTGTATAGCAAAGATTTTATCAAAAGAGTAAAAGAAGAGCTGACAGATTGGGAAACAATATTTAGGAATGATATAATGGACAAAGGACTAATTATCAAAATCTACCGAATATTGCTAGCCCACAACAAGAAAACAAAACAAAGCAATAACCCTCTTAAAAAGTGGGCCAAGATCCTGAATAGCCAATTTATAAAGGATGATACAAAAATGGTTAACAAGCACTTGAGTAAATGCTCAAGGTCACTAGCCATTGAGGAAATGTAAATCAACACTATGAAGAGATGCTATCTAACATCCACAATCATAGTCCAATGTAAAAAGAGTAACACATGCTAGAGAAGGTGTGGAGAGATTGGAACACATATACACTGTACTAGGGCTTGTAAATATGTACAATTACTTTGGAAAGGGATATGACAATTCCTAAATAGCTGGCAACAGAAATACCATAAGACTCAGAAGTACCATTGCTGGGCTTATACTCTAAAGAAATAAGACAGATCATGAACATTGCACCACACTTAACAATACAATATCGAGGAGTTGGAAAAACATTGGTATACCCACACAATGGAATACTAGCATCCTGGAGGGATCTGGAAACCATTATGCTGAGTGATGTTAGTCACTCCCAAAGGGACAAATATTCTATGAGTTCTTTGTTTGTAGGAATGAGCATCAAGATGGGCACAGGATGAGGTTTTAAGGATGTGTCCAGTCCACTGGATTGGTCAGTCAGGCAGCTGAGTAGAGAGTTGGACTGCTGCCTATGAACCATGCCTCATCCTCTCTAAGCGTGTGTCTTGAAGGTAACTTTGAGAGAGGGGTCCTCAGGTCAGCTGGGATCATATTTTTGAGAGATGGGTATGGGAGGATGACCACTTAGTGGCTGCCATGCAAAGGTATGATGAGGTCCCTCCAGACTTTCTTTTCAGAGTATGAAGGATACCGATGGAAAAGTCATTTTAGGAGCAGGGAAAGGGTTCAAACACATCAGAAAACAAGTGCCTACACTTGTTCAATTTCCCCTCAATAATGTTTTAAATTTAGTACCATGAACTAATCAATGACAATAGAAATAGAATGCCATTATGCTCCAGGGAGATGAGCAAGTAGATTCTCTACCATTAATTAATAAGCATACCTCTATGGTGAACCTGAGGCAGATAAAAAATATAGATTCAGGAATGGATTTTAGTCTTGAACGGAATCTTAGCTCCAATCTAGAACATTTAGTTCTCAAGACATAGTCCTGATCAATACATGCCCTCATTGAGGAAACTCAGAAGATATGGTTTTATAAAAAAGTGTGGTGAAGCAATTAGATGGTGTCCAGCTATCAGATAGAATAGCATCTGGGATCTTAAAGGCTTGTTTTCAAACAAGCAGCCATCCAAGTGAGTCCTCAACTAACTCCACATAGAAGAAGCACACCATCCTAGAGTTATAAATTATAACCTAGAGTTATAAATTATATAATTCTAATTCAAAGGAAAGAATAGTATCAGAGCTTAAATTGTGAGATTCTGGCGTGTAGAAGGCGATAGATGACAGTGGAAGTCCAAAATACAGCTGCAGGATCTACACAGGGAATAAGCCTCTGATGATTCCCCTCTAACCATCACTGAGTGATGGGAATATCCTGGTCATCAGACAGCGAGTACTGGAGAGACAACTATAGCAGATCAAAATGATAAATCTGGCTTGAATGGTTAAAACCTTATCACTTAATATTCCTTTTGATACACTTTGTGCTTGATCTGGTTTTATATATATTCATATTGTAGCTTGTTTCGCTTGTATTTTGTCATTGTTGGTCACCTTCTTGACTCTGTTACATGTTTTTTTTAAAAAAAATATTTTTTTGTATATGAAATGCAGGATATGTGAATCTATAGAAACAATAACTAGAATAATGGTACCTGAGAGGTATGATGGGGGAGGAAGGTCTGGGGGTGCTGATATCAAGGAGTTCAAGAAGGAAGAACATGTTTTGAAACTGATTGTGGTAGTGATTGTACAACTCTGCTTGATGTGATTGGACTATGGAATGATATGTCTATATTAGCTCCAAATAAAATAGTTTGGGGGGAAAAGAATAGCAACTGAAAAATTTCAGCAAACTAATGCAATGCTGGAAAACACTCACTCGTCTATACTAACGAATTTGACAACTACCAGTCAAGAGGACTGGGAGAGATCCATATTTGCTCACATCCCAAAGATTGATGACACATCAGAATTTAGAAATTAGTGAACAACATAATGAATATCATTTGCAAGTATAATTCTGTTGAAAAAATTTCAAAAACAGTTGCAGCAATACATTAACAAGACGCTGCCATAAATTCAAATTAATTTCTGAAGAAGATGTGGAATTAGTAATATTGTAGATGTCAGATGTCTCTTGGCTGAAAACAGGGGCTTTTCTAAAGATGTTTACTTGTGCTTTATTGATATGCAAAGGAATTTAACTCTGGCTCACAACAAGCTATGGATTAACAATGCGAAGAATGGGAATCCCAGAACACTTCACTGTGCTCATAGGGAACATGAGCTGATAGCTGCGTATTTTGGAGTTGTTGTAGGATCGTATTTGTGAATGTGTTTTTTCAACCACAAAACACAATGCAGCAGTTGTTTTTCTGTACAATTAACTTATAATTATATTGACTCTAACAATACGGTTGCATTTAATTTTAAACAATAGCTGAGTTGTCA
>NW_022109491.1:48912121-48926187 GCF_000313985.2 Echinops telfairi
AAATAGATCTATGTGCCTATATTTATAGGTTTAGTATTAAGGTAGCAGAAGGACATTGGGCCTCCACTCAAGTACTCCCTCAATGCAAGAATACAATACCCGGCAAAATTATCTATTAAGATAGATGTTGAAGAGTCCTCCCAGACAAGGAAAAACTCAAAGAACACATAAAAAGAAACCCAGCCCTACAAAATACCCTTGACAATCCAGTATGGGCAGAAAGAAAGAGAAAAAGAATTGCAAAAAAGAAAAGAAAAAATAGAGAGAGAGAAGAAGAAAGAAAGAAAAAGAAAAGAAAGAGAAAAATGGGGGAAAACACAACTGTTCTCGTTAAGATTGTGGTGGGAAAAAGAGAAGAAAGAGAGAAGAAAAAAATAAAGAGTAAGGAGATAACTGATCCCTGATCACCTGAAAACGGGGCCAGATATGTTTAAACCCTTCTCTAAAGTGGCAGGTTGGTGTGTCCTTTTAGTGCAGAGTCCCACTGGTGCTGGGCAGAATTGCCCTCATTGGCAAGATCACCCTAGAGGCCAGACTGGGGTTTCCTCAGCAGCATGGAGTGCTGTGGAGGGCTGTCACAGCTGCCTTGTGTGATGTGCAGTGCTCCCACAGAGGGCAGGCTGGACTTGCCTCTCTATTTGGGTTGAGTTGCACTAGGTGCAGGGTAGTGTCCCGGAAGCCAGCAGTGGCGTATGAAAGGTAAGAGAGGGAGAGAAGTGGAAAAAGAAAGAAAAAGAAAAAAACAAACCAAAACTGGGCCCATTGAGACTGACTGTGTTGGGAAAGATAGAAGGGATTGAGAATAAAGGGAGAAGAAAAAGAATAGTGAGCAAGGAGATAACGGAGCCTTGATTTTCTGACCGTGGGCCTAGCGGAGTTCCAATCCTGCCTCATGGTATCCGGATGGTGTGCCCGCTTGCTGTAGGGTCTCACAGATGCTGTGAGACACAGAATTACCCTCATAGGCAAGATCATAGCAGAAGCCACGCAGCAGTTCCTGCAGTGGTGTTGAACACTGGAGATTACTGGTATAGCTGCTTAATGTTGTATGCAGCACTGCAGCAGGGGGAGAATAGTTATTTTCTATTCTGTCATAATGTTAGGGATTAAGTCCTGTCAATCTTTCACTTACTATTTTTCTGAGTAGCTATTTCTTCTTTCTGTTCTAGGACATTTATGAGTTGTGCATTGTTCCTTTTGATGGTGTACTATAGTATTCGTAAGTTATCATCAGGGCTTTTCCTTTGTCCTCCTGTCCTTCAAAGTAACTGGAGACCATCACTGTAATTTCTCTTGTGGGAGCATCCGTGGTCCTCTTCCCTTCCAGGAGCTCCTCAGCTCCATAGCTGCTTGTGGTGTACTTACTTATTCTGTTTTCTCCTGTTTCCTCAATTGGGAGGAGATTGACTGCTGTTTTTGAAACCTAATGTTATTGTTAGTTAGTTTGTTTTTGTTATTGTTTGACTATGAACACAGAGTTATGCCCACACATTTGTTGTGAAACCTGGGTAACCAAGGGTACCCAGGCAATTCAGCACCAACTTTACCTTAACATGGACTAAAGTCAGCAAATTATTAAATATGGGCTCTGTCAAAGTCCTGATTTTGAGTCAGGTTCCCATGATGCCAGGGGGTACCTGGCAAGTTTTACTAAACCAGTAGATCGAGGGAGACAAGTAACTAATAAAAATAGAGTTCACCAAAACTATCTCCTGCAGGACCTGAATAGGTGTTAGTCCCGATTACAATTGGGGTTTGGGCTTGTGGGAAAGCTGGTGTTAGTACTTTGAGTCCTGGGCCCAAGGAGAAATGCTCACTCACTAGTGAGCTGATAGTTATTTGAAGACTCTTCATGACATCTGTATTCTGTATACCCTTGGAGATGGTCAGTCCTCCCAATGCTCTGGGAAACTCTGCCACTCTCTGAACCCCAGATGTTGGGAGCCAGTTCACTCAACACCCAAGTCTCCTCAATCTGAACAGTGTGCAATGAGTGAGTCAGGGCCTTCCAGTCCTGGATCTCGGGTCTCCTTCTGGCCAAATTTTCACTCAGCCTCTCCCCAATTAAACAATATATTTCTAATTTGCAAAATGGAAAACTGAGTGTCAGAGATTTTGATATAAATTTTTCTAAAACTCCTTCTTCCTTGCTCTCTCCTTGCTATTGAAGTAAGCATCCCTTATATGGAGGGAAATGAACATGTTTGATACTTTTGGACATTCTGGTTCTAGGTCCAAATGCCTTTCTCTGTCTTTTGTTGCTTTATATCCACGGTCTTATGATCTAAGATTTGGAGTAAGATTGAACTTGATTTAAATCCCAGTTCAGCCATATTATAGAAACTTGCTTAGCTTTCATGTCTTAAAGTTGTCTAATCTTGAAAATGAGATAATAAAAAGGGCTCTAAGGTATGCGTGAGCCAATGTGTAGAATGAGAATTCTCTTGTGAAGTGAAGTAAATGATAAACTAAACCAGTATTGTCCCCAAGGTTGGAGACAGCTTAGGGCCTGGATTAATATGTGGTGTTAGATTTGAATAGCCCAAAAGAGTCCTTGTTCATTTACTTATTTAATTCATAGGTTTTATTTTTAGAACAGTTTAGTTTGTAACAAATTAAAAAAATAATATTCTTTCAATTAATTGCCTTATTATTACCATATATTTATTTGATATATTTGTTACAATTAATGAACCAATGCAGATACATTATTATTGGCCAACTTCCACAGTTTACATTACAGAGTCCCCTCTTTTGTCCTTTTCAGTCCAAAGGGATTTGAAAAAAAAGTATGATATTGTATATTCCCCATCCTGTATCATGCAGTATAATTTTATTGCCCTAAAAATGTCCTGTGTTCAACCCATGCATCCTTTCACCTTTCTTCATGAGCTTCCTTTAATAAACATTAAATAGGAAGGGGATGCATTCTTCAATAAATGGTGCTGAAGAAAATGGATACATATTTTCAGAAGAATGGACCAGGACCCATACCTCACCCCATGCACAAAAATGAACTCAAAGTGGATCAGAGACCTAACTGTAAAACCCAACATTATCAGGATCATAAATGTGAAAATTGGGACAAATCTCTGGGCCTTAGTGCAAGGCATACATGGGCTACCATATATAACAAAGGAAGCAAACACAGTGGAAGATAAAATAGATGATTGTGGCTCATTGAAAACAAAACACTGTATAGCAAAGATTTTATCAAAAGAGTAAAAGAAGAGCTGACAGATTGGGAAACAATATTTAGGAATGATATAATGGACAAAGGACTAATTATCAAAATCTACCGAATATTGCTAGCCCACAACAAGAAAACAAAACAAAGCAATAACCCTCTTAAAAAGTGGGCCAAGATCCTGAATAGCCAATTTATAAAGGATGATACAAAAATGGTTAACAAGCACTTGAGTAAATGCTCAAGGTCACTAGCCATTGAGGAAATGTAAATCAACACTATGAAGAGATGCTATCTAACATCCACAATCATAGTCCAATGTAAAAAGAGTAACACATGCTAGAGAAGGTGTGGAGAGATTGGAACACATATACACTGTACTAGGGCTTGTAAATATGTACAATTACTTTGGAAAGGGATATGACAATTCCTAAATAGCTGGCAACAGAAATACCATAAGACTCAGAAGTACCATTGCTGGGCTTATACTCTAAAGAAATAAGACAGATCATGAACATTGCACCACACTTAACAATACAATATCGAGGAGTTGGAAAAACATTGGTATACCCACACAATGGAATACTAGCATCCTGGAGGGATCTGGAAACCATTATGCTGAGTGATGTTAGTCACTCCCAAAGGGACAAATATTCTATGAGTTCTTTGTTTGTAGGAATGAGCATCAAGATGGGCACAGGATGAGGTTTTAAGGATGTGTCCAGTCCACTGGATTGGTCAGTCAGGCAGCTGAGTAGAGAGTTGGACTGCTGCCTATGAACCATGCCTCATCCTCTCTAAGCGTGTGTCTTGAAGGTAACTTTGAGAGAGGGGTCCTCAGGTCAGCTGGGATCATATTTTTGAGAGATGGGTATGGGAGGATGACCACTTAGTGGCTGCCATGCAAAGGTATGATGAGGTCCCTCCAGACTTTCTTTTCAGAGTATGAAGGATACCGATGGAAAAGTCATTTTAGGAGCAGGGAAAGGGTTCAAACACATCAGAAAACAAGTGCCTACACTTGTTCAATTTCCCCTCAATAATGTTTTAAATTTAGTACCATGAACTAATCAATGACAATAGAAATAGAATGCCATTATGCTCCAGGGAGATGAGCAAGTAGATTCTCTACCATTAATTAATAAGCATACCTCTATGGTGAACCTGAGGCAGATAAAAAATATAGATTCAGGAATGGATTTTAGTCTTGAACGGAATCTTAGCTCCAATCTAGAACATTTAGTTCTCAAGACATAGTCCTGATCAATACATGCCCTCATTGAGGAAACTCAGAAGATATGGTTTTATAAAAAAGTGTGGTGAAGCAATTAGATGGTGTCCAGCTATCAGATAGAATAGCATCTGGGATCTTAAAGGCTTGTTTTCAAACAAGCAGCCATCCAAGTGAGTCCTCAACTAACTCCACATAGAAGAAGCACACCATCCTAGAGTTATAAATTATAACCTAGAGTTATAAATTATATAATTCTAATTCAAAGGAAAGAATAGTATCAGAGCTTAAATTGTGAGATTCTGGCGTGTAGAAGGCGATAGATGACAGTGGAAGTCCAAAATACAGCTGCAGGATCTACACAGGGAATAAGCCTCTGATGATTCCCCTCTAACCATCACTGAGTGATGGGAATATCCTGGTCATCAGACAGCGAGTACTGGAGAGACAACTATAGCAGATCAAAATGATAAATCTGGCTTGAATGGTTAAAACCTTATCACTTAATATTCCTTTTGATACACTTTGTGCTTGATCTGGTTTTATATATATTCATATTGTAGCTTGTTTCGCTTGTATTTTGTCATTGTTGGTCACCTTCTTGACTCTGTTACATGTTTTTTTTAAAAAAAATATTTTTTTGTATATGAAATGCAGGATATGTGAATCTATAGAAACAATAACTAGAATAATGGTACCTGAGAGGTATGATGGGGGAGGAAGGTCTGGGGGTGCTGATATCAAGGAGTTCAAGAAGGAAGAACATGTTTTGAAACTGATTGTGGTAGTGATTGTACAACTCTGCTTGATGTGATTGGACTATGGAATGATATGTCTATATTAGCTCCAAATAAAATAGTTTGGGGGGAAAAGAATAGCAACTGAAAAATTTCAGCAAACTAATGCAATGCTGGAAAACACTCACTCGTCTATACTAACGAATTTGACAACTACCAGTCAAGAGGACTGGGAGAGATCCATATTTGCTCACATCCCAAAGATTGATGACACATCAGAATTTAGAAATTAGTGAACAACATAATGAATATCATTTGCAAGTATAATTCTGTTGAAAAAATTTCAAAAACAGTTGCAGCAATACATTAACAAGACGCTGCCATAAATTCAAATTAATTTCTGAAGAAGATGTGGAATTAGTAATATTGTAGATGTCAGATGTCTCTTGGCTGAAAACAGGGGCTTTTCTAAAGATGTTTACTTGTGCTTTATTGATATGCAAAGGAATTTAACTCTGGCTCACAACAAGCTATGGATTAACAATGCGAAGAATGGGAATCCCAGAACACTTCACTGTGCTCATAGGGAACATGAGCTGATAGCTGCGTATTTTGGAGTTGTTGTAGGATCGTATTTGTGAATGTGTTTTTTCAACCACAAAACACAATGCAGCAGTTGTTTTTCTGTACAATTAACTTATAATTATATTGACTCTAACAATACGGTTGCATTTAATTTTAAACAATAGCTGAGTTGTCAAAAAAAAGTTGGAGATGAATAGTAGTTTTATAAATTGCCTCTTACTTTGAAAGTTCATTATTAAACAACATTCTTTGAAAAATAATTTGGTAAATTTTAGAATATATTTCTTTATTTTTGTGCAATGAAAGACTGCCCATGTTTTCATATAAAATCTCAGGGTTATCTTTTGAGTAAAACAGCCCTAATGCCTTTAAGGCATCCCTCTATCCTACAGAGTACAGAGTACAGTCTCAGGGAGGGGAAAAACAATCTCCAATGTAATCCTTTTGGGGCCCAGCATGGAAATGAAGAAAAGGAGCATAACTTATTGCACAGCAGGGTCTTTCTGTTTAATTTATTTCACATTGTGCATTCACAGCACTAGGCTCCAGTGAACTAATGAATATGAGCTACAGCTTCAGAGAAGAGACAACCTGTATGAGCGTGGTGCAGGGCTCTTACTGTGGTTCTATTGCTCAAGGACAGGTCCAAGGCCCCCCATAAATGTGCAGCCCTCATCGGGCCAGGTCTTCCCTTTCTCTCTGGGGAGAACACTTAAGAAATGCACCATACTCACATTAGCACAGTTGTGCTGGTTGCTCTTTCCCTCTGTGTGTGCCACCATCTGGGACAACTTAGCCATTGTCTGTCCGGGCTTTTGAAGCCTGATTATATGAGAAGGAAAACTATCAGCCACAATAAGTCATCTATTCTGTCTGGAACAGCAGGGCAATCTTTTCACTCTTTTCATTTTTTTAATGCATGTATTTTTGATTATCTTCACATAGGGATGAATATTGGTAATGGAATGTATTCTAGAATCCTTCCTCATGAAAGGAATAAATACCACATATGGATATTTTCCAGGCCTTTAAAACCAGTTTTCTAAACATGATCATGTCAATAACATATTCATTTCAGACTTCTAATTCCATTTTTATCTACTGGTTGTCAAAAGAATCTGAAAATTTAAAGCATGAATTCCGATCACCTAATTCTCTCTCTCTTACCTTTTCTCTCTCTTTCTCTTTAAGTTCCAGGCCCCCTCTCACTTTATCTGAAGCAAAACATGGAGGTAAGTAAAGTTGATTTTGTTTTCATTTGTAGAACTTTCATGTCAAACAAGAGCAGAGTTAAGTTAAAAAAGAAAGAAAGAAAGAAAAGCCCAAACACAAAACCTTTCAATTGTATAAGAAGAGGCTGAAAAAAGATTGTGGAAAACTCCATTATTTTTCAATGCTATTTCTCCAGAAACTGCTTGCTGCCTTCTGGTATTATAATTGCTGTTGTGCAGAGTCTTCAATTCAGTTCAGACTCGTAGTGCCCTTGTGTCTAACAGAACAATACACTATTTGTTCTTGGGCTTTCCTAACAATGGTTACTTTTTAGCCCATTGTTGCAGCTGCTGTGTCTGCCCATATCATTGAGGGCCTTTCTCTTTTTTGCTGTCCTTTGCTTTACCAAGCATAATGTCCTCTTCTAGGGAGGCGTCTCTCCTGCAAACATCCTCAAGTTACACGAGATGAAGTCTCAACAGCTTCATGTTAAGGGATATTCTGATTTTAACCCGCCAGTATCCTGGGTTCTGATCCATCAACTGTCTCTTGGTCTATTTATATCTTCCCCTTGAGCAAAATGAAGTGTTCTGGAATGCTCATTCTTTGCAATATTATCTGTAGTTTGTTATTATCCACACAGGCAAATAAATACCTTTGTTTAGTTGGTAATGTATGAGGAGGCATCTTTCCGGTAATCTCTGCTTTCAATTAATAACCATCTGACATCTGCAATGTTCCTTGGTTCATATCCTCTTCCAAATCTTGCTTGAATTTTTGTTAGCTCCCTGTATATGTACTTCTGCAACCAATTTTGAATTCTCTTCAGCAATTGTATGTGATATTGATGATACTGTTCGATAATTTCTGCATTCTTTTGGATTTTCTCTCTTTGAAATGGGTACAAATACAGATTTTTTTGACATGGACTAGTGAGTGCTTCCAGCACTGCACCAATTTGCTGAAACAGATCATTTGGCATTCTGTCAATTCCTACAGCTTTATTTTTGCTTAATGACTTCACTGAAGCTTGAACTTCTTCCTTTCATACTACCTGTCCTCCATCATATGCTACCACTTGACATGGTTGAGTATTGACCAAGTGTTTTCAGTACAGTGACTCTGGTATTCTTTCCATCTTCTTTTAATGCTTTCTGGATCCATATTTTCCCCCATAGAGTCCTTAAATCTTTCAACTCCATGTTTGAATTTTTCTATAGTTCTTTACCACTGAGAAATGTTAGTGTGCTCTTCCATTTCGGCTTTGGAACTCCATGCACATTTCATGATAAATCTTTATTTTGTCTTATTGATCTCCCTTCTAAAAAATTCAACTTTTTCCCTTCATTATTACTTCCCTTAGCTACTTTGTGTTCAGGAGCAAGTTTCAGTGTATCTTCTGACATACTTTAGTCCTTTCTTTCTTTTGTGCCTTTTTAAATGTATTATGTTTTGATGTCATAGCAGGACAATCACAAGCAAGTGGGTAGAAAGTCTTTGGATCCAGTGGCATTGTAAGCATCTCAGTGCTGGCAGGGGGTCTCTCTGTGGCTTCTCTTGCTTCCGAGGTCTGGTTGAGTCCATGTGGCTTGTCTTCTGCAATGTCTCCCAGGGAGTAGCAGAGAGAGAGAGGTGTATTCCGCCTCTGAGGAGGAGGAAGTAGCAGATTTCCCAGACTTCTCAGGAGAAGGACATGCCCACACAGAAGTCTCATTGGCTATCTCCAGATTGACAGCCTAGACTCCACCCCTACAGTCTTAATCCTTAAACTGACACCAGATTAGGTGGCTGTCACATGTACCAGTGTACATGCTCTGGTCTAGCCGGATTTGTAAGATACAAGTGGGGTCATGCTGACACAAACTTCTTGATGTTGCCAGAGTGCACCTGGAAAAATTCTATAAAAAACAGTTCATGAGGGAGGGGGGAACGGGGACGGAGGGAGGAAAATGAGGAGCTGATATCAAGGGCTCAAGTAGAAAGAAAACATTTTGAGAATGATGATGGCAACAAATGTACAAATATGCTTGACACAATGGATGGATGTATGGATTGTGATGAGTTGTATGATCCTCCAATAGAATGATTAAAAAAAAAAGAATGTTGACAGAAAAAAACCCAGAATATTGAAACAAATGCTACGAAAAAGGCAGACAGAGGAAGCGGGGTTACATCTACCTTCCCTGAAACATTTTTAGTTTATTCAGAACAAGATCTTTGAGTTACTCACTATGGCTGGCACATAGTAGTTCTCAATGGTCCTTAATTTTTAGATTTTGGCATCAAATAAAATGTTGCCATGCAAACATTTCTTGGTTTCAGGGAACATATATTTAGTAAGACCAGTATCTTGCATTTGCTATCTTGTTCTTTCATTTTTTTAAAGTTATACTCTTGTTCTGGGAGCCCATGCTTGAATCTTCACCTTCCCCTACCATGTCTGAATTTAAAATAGTAATAATAATAACAAAACCTTTAAAAGGCATAAAAAGTCAGAATTTTTCTAATAAGCTGTCTTTAAAGCATAATGCAGTTATCAATTTCAATGGTAGGAAATGAGGATAGGACATGAAGTAAGAGATGAAGGGATAAGTCCCTTTTCTTACCTTCCTAATTTCTATTAATAGTACTGTCTTTCCCATAGCGTCTAAATCCTCTCTGCAGGTGAGAGTTGAAAGGCAAAGTTAGATTACTTGGTTAAATTCTGATGTAGCCTACCTCTATGAAGTAATCATGGAAGATATGGGTGCTATAGCAAAGGGATGGTGAAGAAAGCAGATGGTGCCAGGCTATCAGAAAGAAAAGCATCTGGGGTCTTAAAGGCTTGTCTTAAAACAAACGGCCGTCTAAGTGAGACTTAGGCTAAGCCTACACTGTAAAAACACACTTACCTGTGTGATCCAAGAATTGCAAATAATAAAATTCAAACCCAGAGGAGTGAATGGCATCAGAGTTTAAGTACTGAACAGCCGGTTTTCAGAAGGCTGCGAATAACAGTGAAAGTCCAAAACCCATCTGCAGGGTCTCCCATGTGGATTAAACCTCAGGTGGATTCCCTCTATAGACCAGAAATAGGAAAAGCCTTGTTATCAGACAGAGTACATTGTAGGGTGCATTACTGGAGTTGTAATTAGTTGACACCTCATTACTGATCTCCCTCTTGATATATAATGTATAATTGCTCCAGTTTTTAATCTTTTCTGCCTTTTTTATTGAGGTTTTTCTGTTTCATTCTGGCATTGTTCTTAAGCTGTTGGTTTGTATTTTGTCTTGATTTTGTGTTTTTTGGTATATGAAATCTATATTAAGTAAACCTATAGTAGCAACCACTGGATTAATAGAGTCAAAAGGAAAGAGCAGGGGAGGCTAATGGGAAATGAGTTAACAATAATGAGTAACAATAATGAGAAGAAATGTCCTGGAATCAATTGTGGTGATGTTTGCCTAACTCTTATGTGACTGAGATATTGAAATATATGATATGTGAATTGTAGGTGGTAAAACTATTAAAAATAAACAAACTAATACATTTAAAAATCTGATATTGTAATTTTAAAATATTTTTAGATGTATTTCTTCCATGCATACCTCTAATAATGAGGCCCTTCCTTATCCCCTGTTAAAGCATTACAACAACTTCACAATAATCTCGTTATCCAGAAAGCTCCTTTGAACTGTTTTGGACCCTCTTACCATATGTAGCTTTTTTCAGACTCGTCTTTCCAGTCAATGTTGTAGTCCAGAATCTGTCACTTAGCTGGCACCTGATTTCTGCATTAGGCATTCAAGACTTCAATCTTATCTCTGGCTCCAGTGATCAGCAATGGTTCTTTATGGAAGACACGGGTCGTCTTCCCTTTATTTCCAAACACACCCTAGGTTTTCATTCTATGCGTTCTTCAAGATACAGATGAGACACGACTTCTTTCCTGAAGATATTTCTGGCAGCTCAGAGTCACAAATAATTATTCTTTTGTACAATCGTTCTGAGGACCCTTGAGGTGCAATGGTTAAGCACTTGTGTTTTAACCAAAAGATTGGTGGTTCAACCCATTAGTCCCTCTGTGGGAGAGAATGTGGCAGTTTGTTCTGTAAAGATGCACATCTCTCCTGATTTTAAACCAAGCATTGCTCCTTCTTTTGTTCAAACAACTGTCTCTCGTGCCACCTTTCCTTGGAATGAGCACAAATAGTGATCTCTTCAAGTCAGGTAGATGTTTTTCAAATGGCAATGGCAGTGGGTTTATGGTAGTTGTAACAAGATAGTGTGCCAGCGCAACACTGTGAGAATGGTGAAGGACCAGGCAGTGTTTCCTCCTGTTGTACAATGGGCAGTGATGGACCCAACAACAATAAAGTAGTATACAGTAATCCTTTACCCTGTGAGCATGTTGACTTGTTAATAGGAGGGCCCAGGGACCATGAAGAGTTGTGGTAGTGCAATGGTTAAAGCTCTCAGCTGCTAACAGCATCTTTAAAAGATAGGTACTTTGAACCCACCGTCAGTCTGCATCTGTGACTATTTACAGCCTTGGGGGGAAAATTCCAGCCTTGGAAATGCTATGTAGTAGTTCTACTCTGTCCTATAGGATCACTATAGAAATGGACTTTGAGAATGATGATGGCAACAAATGCACAAATGAGTTGAGACAATGGATGGATGGATGGTGATAAGAGTTGTACGAGCCCCCAATAAAATGATTTTTTTGAATTAAAAAAAGAAACGGACTTGATGGCAGTGGATTGTTGTTGTTGTTGTTGTTGTTGTTGTTCTTATGGGGGTTATTAACCACAACAGTCTCTATTAATTTTTGATGACCTCAATTTTATTATATATTGTCAATTTATTGTATATTTATCAAAGTTAACATGTTTTACACTCCCACTTGTAACTTAGCTTCTTTTCCTCTCCACCACTGGTAACCATTCTTTCTTGGTATATATATATTTTTTACTGTGGAAATCTCTCCTTGATGTTTTACAATCATAAAACTATTACTGCAAAAGTAAATACTGTATTTCACCTTTTGTGATTGGCTAATTTTGCACAGCATAGTGTCCTCTAGGTTAATTGATGACGTGAGGCATTTCTCAGATGCACCACTATTTTTAATGTTGTGTAGTGTATACTGAAGTTTGTTTATTCACTCTTTCAATGATGGACATTTATGTTATTTTCACTGTTTTGCTATTATAAATATGGGTGCAATGAACATGGGTATGCATATATCTATCCATGTCCTGGTTCTTATTTCTCTAGGATACATAACAAGTAGTGGGATTGCTGGATCCTATGGTATTTCTCTTTCTAAATTGTGGAGGAAATGTCACTGTGTTTTCCACAGCAGGTGTACCATTTGGTAGTCCCATTATCAGTGTACAAATGTTCCAATCTGTTCGCACCCTGCCCAGAATTTGTGGTTTTCTGAACTTTACTATGACTGCTGCAACGAGATGATCTCCCATTGTTGTTTTAATGTGCATCTCTGGAATGTCTCATGATCGTGAGCATTTCTTCATATGTTTGTTGTCCTCCTCAATATATATTTTGGTGTCTTTTCTTGTTCTCTGTTCCTTTTTAAGCTATATTATTTATCTTTTTCGGTTGAAGTCTGGGAAGCTTTTCAGCCTAGTTTTCTATCTTGCTATAACTTCTGTGATTATTTGTTAACTCACCTATCTTCTGTGAAATACTGTTAGTTCCATTAGGGGAAGGCGAGTATATCTAGTATATCTAGGGTTAGCTCAAAAGAAATGCTTCTTGAAACCGTTAATGATTCAGATAGAAAAAATTGTGGTCCATCTCTACCCTTGCACTCAAAACTTGAGGACAGAGAAGCCCTGCTTTCTGGGTCCCAGTGGTAAACGGCATCAGAAATGCAGTGGACAGATTCTCTACTCGATGCTGCTCTCTCTGAGTCATGTTGTCATTTGGAAGATAATGAGCCATTGAACAGCTAGACGGGCTGATAGCCAGAAAATTCTGTGTCCCAGGCATTGAGCCCAAGGCTTTCTTGTTTAAACCACACACTGTTTACCTTTGCCATCCCTTGGACTATTTGGCTCTTCCTGACTCAGACACTACTGATCCTTTTCCCAGGATGTGAACCACCTGCTCACGGGAGCCAATTTTTGTGAGTTGGGGCTGATTTTGGAATTTTCAAACTCCTTGGAACCCTGGCCCTACGTCTCAAGGATGGAGGATTTGTGTATATAGTTTCCCACCACAAATCCAAGACCCTGTGTAAATCCCAAGACCCTGAATTCAGTTTACTTATGGTAGTTTTCTTCAGCTTAGTTTATGCTGTGCACAACTGACAGGAAATAAAGTACGAGTTTTAGAATGCAATTTTTCTTCATAGTAAATCTGTTTTAGAGTTACTTATTATGTGCAGTTCTCTGATTTAACATGACCAGCAAATGTGAAAATCCCATGAAAAGGGAAACACTGTTCACATTCATTGCCGCTGCCATCTTCGTCTTCTTTTATATATTGTTTGTGCAGCAAGTGAGCTACTAGCTGGTACATAAAAGTGTAAACAGGAATTGCACACGCAATAAAATCTTAGAGAAAAATTTTACGTTGAAATATGAAAGTTAAAAAGAAGTCCATGCATCAGGGTAAACCAGTAGGCAAATATTTTAGTCTAAACTGCTTAGCATCCTGCAGCTGGCACATAGGTATCAGTGCTGGTGAGGGGGGAAAAAACATTCCATTGAACAAGGACAGAGTTTGTGCACAGCAAGTAAGTAAAGCCCTTATCGATAGAGTTCAAATATGGTAGCCTTCAATATAGATGACATTTTAACTAAAACCAAACACACTTCTCATAGCAACCCTATAGGACAGGGTAGAATTTCTCTTGCAGGTTTCCAAGACTGTAACTGTTTATGGGAGTAGAAAGTTCTGTCTTTCTCCCAAGGAGCAGCTCTTAGTTTTGAATTGCTGACCAGGGCTCCTAGATTATGCTTTAGCATAAAAAATATATCCCCCAAACTGTATCAGCACTCAACATCACGATAAACCAAGAAAAGCTTAAAGCTGTCAGGATTTCATTTTACTAGGATCCTCCATCAATATCCGTAGAAGCAGCAGTCAAGAAATCAAATGATG
>NW_022109491.1:48926927-48928028 GCF_000313985.2 Echinops telfairi
CCCTGAATTTTCCATCTGTGCACAGTTTGCTGCTCCTCGTTTCCCAATCTGGCTAGCATTTCCGGTTTTTATTTTGCTTTTGGTCTGCTCCATTTTATCAATTTTACCATTCCCATTTAAAATAGTGTCCTTGAGTGGGTTCAGGCTCCCCCTCACCCACATATTTATTTTTATATGGTCACATATTTTAGCTGTGATAGATCAATTTCTGATTTCTTTTGTCATCATAAATCAGGTAGAAAAATGTGATAGTTACCAAGAGTTTCATATAGAATTATACACAGCAGCAGACCCATAAAACTTCCATATTTTAGTCATCCACTCCTAAATGTATCAAACTTAAACTGTTATTAGGAAACTCTACAGGAGAAATAAAATATAGTGGGTCACAATATTCATCTCTGATTCGCTATCATACGAATGATAGCTTTGGAATGATGATGGTATTCTTACATTGGACTATCTTCCTTTCCACTCAGTTTTGTGAACATCAGAATGCTCAAAGCCGTCAAAAAAAACCTTACTCTGATGAGCCCAATTGTATTTCTTTTAACTGTTGTAAAAGAAAGCATTATACAATTAAAAGGGTTCGGGAGTACTCTGCCACTATTAATAGTGTAAATAAAGCTCTCCAAATATTAGCTTCTTCTTGGTAAAATAGGAGTAAGATTTAGGACACACCATCTGGAAAGAGAAATCACTAGAAAAAGACATTATGGTAGGTAAAGTAGAGGGCCATTGAAAACAAAGAAATGTGTATGCGTTGACAGAACCGCGATAGCAACAGATTAAACAAGTATGATTATGGCACAAGAGCACACAACATGCATTTCTGTTATAGGCAAGGCTGCCACGAGTTGGAATTGATGTTATAGCAACTACCAACAATAATCTTTCTACTCTTGTTTTACGGTTTAAGATAATACAATGAGATATAAACACGGCTGGGTGCAATGGCCATTCAACTTAGAAAGCCCTTTTCATGGAAGCACCTGTTATAGAATGAACTGTATATGACTTGGATTTTGGTTGGCATAATCTGCTGTTTCATTTTAATGAAGAACTGCATCTTCTCTCCATGTGACATCTTTTCTGTTAATT